>NW_026137854.1:0-600000 GCF_019393585.1 Leptopilina boulardi
AAACTTGAACTCAATATTTGAACTATACCAAATTCTATTGTCTGTATTGATCGTTTGGATATTAAAATTATATTGAATTTGAGGATCAACATTAACCAAAATTATATATTGTTTGAATGAAAATTGGAAAGAGTCGATATTTGATCATATTTGATCATACAAGTAAGTGATTAATGTACATTTTATTTTATCTTTTGTAATAAATTTAATATTGCTGGAAGTCGCTTAATATTTTATTTTTATATTTTGTATTTGGGTTCACCAACTTCCATCCCTGTGATCTAAGTCTTTTGTTAATTTTAATGAATAAATTAACTGGCGTCCGCGTGCAATTAAAATCTTTATTTTATTTTATATTGTCAAATAGAGCCCCAGCAACTCTGAACCCGGTCGCGCTGGGTGAGGATTCTGAGAAAAATTTCAATTAAAAATATTCAAAGTTCATTGGAATTACTACTTTTCTTAAATTTCCCATGTTTCCGGTAATTTTTCCACTATTTTCACAAATTTATAGATGGAAAAAAATATTTTATTTTCATGAAACTTTAACAACTTTACTTTATTAGATAAATTTCTGTCATTAAAGGTCGTTTTACGTAATATTGTCTAAAATTTCATAAATTACCGTCTTGTTTTCTTTGCCTTCCTGGAAGATCGCCTCCTCTAATCTGCCCTTCTCAGGGCAACTTTGTTAAAACCAATCTGCCCTTCTCAGGACAAACCTATGTGGAAATTTCTTTTCTTGCTCTTTCGGGAACCTAATACATACGGGCTTGGTCTCGCAGTGTACCACCACTCGGCAACCTAAGGCTTCACAGACCTTCTGGGCCACTTCGGGAACATCGATCGCAGGCAACCTAAGGCCCATCACCGGGACCTTCTGTGCCAAAGAGAGATTACCCCTGAGTAAGAGAGTATCGGCACTGCATGGCCAAGAACTCCCGCCAACGCCGACTTCATCGCCAGCGCCGTGAGGAAGCCGTGGCTGGACCACCGCTGGCAAAGGACGCAGCTCGGGGCATCAGGCAGAAACCCCACGACGTCGAAGCTTCCCCTCTACCACGTACTACTGCTCCCTCAGGATCCCGTAAGGTGACTGCCATTGGATCACCGCTGGTGGACGTTGCCGACAAGGAACTCGACGCCTTCAACATCGGGCTGACACTCCACCCGGTCGCTACGCTCCGCTGCCTCCAGGATCCGTGCCACTGCGCAATGTGTGCAGATTACGTCGTCGCCTCCGGGCCAAATTTAGCCGGGCTCGACGGAATCTATTCCCGGTAACAAGCACCCAGAATCGGACTACCATCCTCACGTTGGACCTGGAT
The DNA here is from genome assembly GCF_019393585.1 of Leptopilina boulardi. Lineage (NCBI taxonomy): Eukaryota > Metazoa > Arthropoda > Insecta > Hymenoptera > Figitidae > Leptopilina > Leptopilina boulardi. The sequence continues at coordinate 1,329 of NW_026137854.1, forward strand.
CTCGCTGTGGTTACCTGCGCCACCCGCCAGCCTCTACGGGAAGTAAAATTTCACCGCTTTCATCCCCTAGTTCGACAACACCAGGAGTGGATCCAGAAGTGTCGGGCTCTGGTAAAAAAGGCAGTCGTCGATGGTCAGACGACCATCCCGGGGATTGACGTGTGTTCAAACGTGTACTTTTAGGCGTGCATTTAACAGACTTACATGGTGGATCGAGTAGCTCTAACGAGTCTGTTGAATGTACGTCTGTTACACGTCTAGCTTTCCAGGGCACCGACTTCAGTCGTCGGCCCTTCTCAGGGCCACCAAAACACTCTCCACCATAGTTCACTCCAACCTTTGAACCTATTGCCTTCACCTACGGTGATTGGTATCAAATTGGCGCCCAACGTGAGGCCACGAATAAATTCGTTTTTTCGGGTTCTGATTGACATCGGAACGAGCTCACTTAATATGAGATGTCTCATGGGCCACGTCATCCCGGTTGCAGCACGCCAGTAAGTGGGCGCGGAAGCCATCACAATCTCCGAGATTTGGCGTCGCGCCGCTTTGGTGCACTGTATGGTACTCCTCCAGGGGAACAACGCAACGTAGCACAGCCCAGGATCTCCACGGCAACTGACAGTAGTCCTTCAACTTACAGCTCTCCATCGGCAGGGTTTCCTGTAACAGGGTCAAATTTAGACTCTAGCTCGGACGGCTTAGGCAGGGCCAAAGGATCGCCTGCTCACGAGTCTCCCGAACATCCAACCACTTCCGGGAGTGGTAATCAACACCCGGTGGCGCTCAACATACTCAACGAACCAGCATTTGTCAACGATCTCGTCATGGCCGACGAACAAAGAGGACTAGACGATGGGGAGCAGTTACAGCAAAAGCACGCTCCAGGGTCAGAAAACGCTCCTGCAGCCCCTTTGGGTCCGCAACTTCCGGGCACCCTGCCGTTTAATATCTCGGCAGACAAACTATTAGGCCTTATTCGTGCATTTCATTCTCCTGCACCTCCTTTCTATGAGTTCAACGGTCTGGACCACGAAGATCCCAACAAATTTATAGATAATTGCGAGCGGTATTTTTCGCAAGGTCGAACTGCCGATAGCCAAAAAACACCGCTCGTTGGTAAAGGACTCCGTGGAGAGGCCCATAAATGGTGGGCCATCTACAAAGATTTGTCTCTTTCTTGGGAAGAATTTAAACCTTTGTTTATAAAGAAGTACTCTTGATTAACGGCTATTATGAGGTTGCAGGCTTCTCTTTACTCCCAAAATAAGGAGATAAAGAACCCGTGGCCGTTTTCCTGCAGCAAAAATTTCTTTTGGCCAAGCGCCTGAAAGTAGATATGCCGTCCATCGATTTAACGACGCTACTGCTCGAGTCGATTAAGCCGACACTTAGACGGCACGTACGGCCAATAGCACCGCAGACCTACACAGACCTCCTAGAAGCCGCCATACAAGCGGAACAAGACGAAGCCGACTGCGCTCCGAAACGCCAACCTACTTCCATAAGGACTGCCCTGTTCTCTCAGCCCGAAGATCGAAACGCCAGTTGAAAAACTGGCGCACTCCGGCGGCCCAACTACTCGCCGGAACAGCCAACACACCACCTGCCAACCAATAATTAATTCAATCTATTCGTCAGCACAAGGTCTGCCACGAACCCGTGTACGCCTCGGACGACGGGAGGTCATGGCCGAAATTGACTCCTGCGCTTCTCACAACTTTGTGAAATTATCTATCCTGTCAGCAGGGGAACGGGCCCGCCTTCAACCAGGCCCTACGCATGCCGAACTAGCAGCAAAAGGGGCCTCCATGTCGTTGCACGGAGCAATCGACTTATCGCCGGTGCTCGGTGAACAGTGTTACCCTGGTCATTTTTATGCTGGCGAAGATTTACGGGCTGATCTCATTCTTGGCCGTGCCTGGTTGAAGGACCACCGTGTCCACCACTAACATTTCACCGATTGTTTATACCTGGGAAATAAATGAATCCGTTTTCCACAAAGAGGGGACCCTTCGGCAAACTCCAGCTATATTCCACGAAATCCTGATCAAGAATCCCCGACCATTCCGAGACGCACCTCGGCGATTCTCGGACACAAAGAAGAGATTCATTGATGGACAAAATCAAAAGATGCTCGCCGATAATGTAATCGAGCCCACCACATGTGACTATAGCTCAGCGATTGTTGTTGCTCCCAAACCTGGTGGAGATTTCCGTTTTTGTGTTGATTACCGACGAGTTAATCTACAAACAGAAGATGCTCCACAATGTCTCCCTAGAATCCACGAAATCTTAAAGGACTTGGGAACGGCGTCGATCTTCACAACTTTGGATCTAAAAAGCGGGTATTGGCAGATCCAATTGACTCCAGAGTCCCGGAAATATACGGCCTTTTCTAGAGCGACTTCACTCTTATGGACTCACTTGTTCCCCTGAAAAATGACGTTTTGGGCAGGATGCATTACCCTATCTGGGTCACATTGTTACTTCTGAGGGGAACCAAGCTCAGCCACGTCACATCGACGCCATTCAGAATGCATCACCCCCACGGAACAGAAAGGAACTCTCCTCTTTCATTGGGACCTGCAACTGGCTTATGGAATACATTCCTAGATATTCAGAGTTGACTGCACCCTTAACCAATCTTCTCTCCCTGAAGAACCAATACAAGTGAACAGGGGAACACCAAGCTGCATTCGAAGCTGTAAAGGAAGCCTTCTGAAACCCAAAACCTCTCAGCCGTCCGAACCCAGATAGGACATTCATCCTACAGACAGACGCTAGCGCCCTGGGCATAGGAGCTGTCCTTTTTCAAGAAGACGAGGCCGGGAAACGTCACGTCATATCTTACGCCAGTGCTAAGTTTAGCCCTACCGAAGCACTCTATCATTGTAACGAGCAAGAATGTTTGGCCATTATATGGGCCATCAAAAAGTATCACTTATACCTCGAGGATCGACCATTCATCATACGAACCAATAGCAAGGTCCTAACCTGGTTAAATCGAATGAAAGATAACAAAGCTAAATTAACTCGTTGGCATATCTATCTAAGTAAATTCAGTTTTCGTATCGAGCATGTTCCAGGTAATGAAAACGAACTACCAGATGCTTTATCCAGACAACCTGATCCCCAGGAATCGGCCCCAGGCGAACCGGATTTGGAAAGAATGTCTTCCCCTTTAACGCAAGCTACAACTACGCCGATTATCAACGCCATTTATACGCCTCCCTAATTGACGAAATCACTGAGGAACAACAAAGGGACCCATTAATCTCCCAACAAATGGAGCAGTGGTTAAATTTGCAGCAATCCGGGGCCACCAATTCCCTGGAAGAGGAGTTCCTACATAACAACCTTCTGGATGACAAAAGTTTATGGAGACTCTCCCTTAACACACGGAAGTGGCAGTTACGAGTTCCCAAAGGCCGCTTAATGGGCAGCACGCCGTTGGTCAACGTCCTCGGTCAGCATATACGACTTGGGAAGCACTAGCCCTTGACTTAATGGGACCATATCCACTGACACAAAAGAGCCACCGTTACATCCTGGTTCTTACAGACCTCTTCACAAAATGGGTAGAAGCGTTTTCACTTCGAAATTCAGAGGCTTCCACCATCACCAAGAAACTGGAGGATGAAGTCTTTTCTCGATATGTTACCCGCGTCGCATTCTTAGCGACAATGGACCACAATTTCGAAGTAACACCTAGCTAAACGCGTGCCATGGAAGTGTACTGTGTGGACCACTCCAACATACCACCCTCGCGCGAATCCTACTGAACGGCGCAATCAAGAAAGGGCTATGTCTAAGGTTTTCTCGAGGGAAATCAGAAAATTTGGGGTCAGCAATTACCAAATTTATTATTCACTCTACGACGACGAAGGAACGCCGCCACAGGTGTCACTCCCGGTTATTTGTTTCTCGGAAGAGAAATCAAACGCCCCGGAGAATTCGAAATGTATCCAGCACATCAACAGGAGGTAGCAGCAGCCCTCCTGACGCCTCGAGAGGAACAAGCTAGACATCACCAGCAACAATACCAACAACGTTACGCCGGTCCACGTACTCAGCCACGCTATCAAGTTGGAGACAAAGTTTATGCTACACGGAAAAGTTTGTGAGAGCGCTGCTTTATCAGCTGTAGTAGCGACACGCTCTCTGACTTGAAATGTATAGGCTGCGCCGTTTTGGTAAAACTCCCTTCGCTCTGTGAGAGTAGACTCCTCTCACTTGAGAGAGCTCTGACCTCCCGCAGCAAAAAAATGAAAAATCATGTTATACAAATAAATGCATATTTCAACACTACATTTTTACAATAATAATAGTTCAATAACATAAATTTATGTTAGTTTATTAATTTATTAATATAAATATTTAAAGCTATGCATATATAAAAAAACTAAATGATAAATGTATATTTTAATATTAAATTTTTGACAATAATAATATTTAATGTTATAAATTCATGTTAGTTTATTAATTTATTAATATTAAAATATTTTTAATGGCAAATTAATTTATTTAATATAACAATTTAAGGATAAAAATTATTTAAAAAATATTGTTTGCTTTTTTTTAATTAACATGTAACGTTATTCAACAATAAATTTACAAACAATATTATTAACATCTGTTAAAGATTTTTGAACAATAATTCGTTTATTACTATAACAATTTATTATAAATTAATAATTCAATTTAATTAAGTCAAATATTAAAATTTTTCGATTAAAACAAAAATTATTTAATTTATACATTTATGAATATATTGTTACTTAATTTGCAATTGAATATATTGAGTGATTAATTATAGAAAAATATGGTGGTGAAAAAAAAGAAAGTCTTATAAATCTTATTTATTTGGTGTGGAAATTTAAAATTATATAAATAATGATTTCGTTTATTTTTTATGAAAATAGTTTATTTAGGTTACAATATATGAAATATGATTTTAACTTTTACAATAATTGTTTTTTATTTCAACTGTCTTACAAAAGTTAATAATCATATTAACGAAGCAAAGTATAACATTGAAAAAATCTTATTCGCGCAGTATTTTAATTAAATAAAATTATTACATGCCATATCGCACAGCAATAAAATGTGTTCCTTCTTTCTGCACGGATAGAACTGGAGGAATATGTGGCAAATCATCAGGTTTAAATAATTTACTTTCAGTACCATTCTGTTTCACGATATACGCGTGATAATTGAAATCAAAAGTAATTTCCTGGAAAATAATAACTTCAAAAAACAGTTCATTGTTTACATTTATAATTTTAGTGATTTTACCAAATTCTTTTTCGATTTGACTTAAATCCGTGACTATATACATTCCAACTTTGAATTTATTACCGTTTATTTCTACCTCTTTATAATATTCGTTTTCATTATCATTTTCCGAAGACGTTTCACGCGAACCGAATTGAATATCATTTCCAATCTTTAGGGAGTGAATTATGTGGCACATCTGTAAAACTTGCTTCGTTGCAATGGTGCGAAGCAAATTTTTTGAAGAACTTGTTGATACCGCTGTTGCTTTTAGTTTCCGGTGATAGGATTCAAATCGCATGCACCAAAAGTTTATGCATGGGCCGTTCTCTATTAAAATAGTTGGATAATGCACAAGGTTGTTAAATTTGGACTTCAAATTTCCATACAGTTTTATGTACAAAGTGTTCAAATTTTTCACCAATTCCTTAAGTTGCAAAGCATCTGTTCGTATTATTCGCGGAGAAGTAACTTTATCAATAATTTGACGTAAATATTGGTACAATTTCCAAGATCCGTGTTTTTTATCCAATATCAAGTCTCCAACTATTAAGCGAAAATAACGCACAAGATACACTACCGTCCGAAATTGTGCGAACTCTGCTTTTTCAACAACTATAAAACTGTTCAAATCTTCAAAAATATTAAAACTGAAATTTTTTCCTCTTTATTTTATTAAACCTAATAAAATTCTGAAAGAAATGACACCTTGACAAAGAGAATATGTTAATTTTTCAATTAGATATCTAAGAAAAACCCAATTTTCAATGTTTTTACTATTTTTTTTATTTCTCTGGCAAAAATTAATATTTTTAAACGTTCTTAGGCTCCTTGAAATCGTATTTTGTTATGCAATTCAAATTATATAAAATAATTCATGTACACATTCTTCCCTAGCGTATGCAAACCGTGAAAGTAGGCTCATAAAATGTCAAAAAATTTAAATTTAATTCTACAATAAAATATGTTTAAAAATCAAGTAAATATATCATTCTAAACTTCTCTGATTTATGTAAGTAAATTTAAGATTTATACATTTTACTGATCATTTTTTGTCATATAAATATTAATCACAGTTTTTTGACATTTTATGAGCCAACTTTCACGGTTTGCATACGCTAGGGAAGAATGTGTACATGAATTGTTTTATATAATTTGAATTGCATAACAAAATACGATTTCAATGAGCCTAAGAACGTTTAAAAATATTAATTTTTGCCAGAGAAATAAAAAAAATAGTAAAAACATTGAAAATTGGGTTTTTCTTAGATATCTAATTGAAAAATTACCATATTCTCTTTGTCAAGGTGTCATTTCTTTCAGAATTTTATTAACTTTAATAAAATAAAGAGGAAAAAATTTTAGTTTTAATATTTTTGGAGATTTGAACAGTTTTATAGTTGTTGAAAAAGCAGAGTTCGCACAATTTCGGACGGTAGTGTACAACATTTCAGATGCAGATATTTTCTAGTTTAACTTTTTTTTTATTCTGTTTAGTTGAATCACTGGTGGCTTGTTGGCGCTTTCAGTAAACCCAAAATCAAAGTTTTGAATCCTATTATTTAAGCATTCTAAAGTAAAGTACTTATTTTCAAAGATAAACGTATATATGATAGACCTCATTACATAAACACACACTCCTTCTAAAATGTCGTGCATCAAATCGACGATTAAATTTTGTTTCAGGTGAAAATTTATTACCTTGTGAAATACGCATTTCTCTTTTATTCCGGTTTTTGAGAAATCATTCTTTTTCACATCTTTGGTATAGTTGTCTTTGGTTCTGAGTAGGGACTTGTCTTCCTCAGTCATTACAGCAGCTTTGTTCGCATCGGCTTTGCAAATTCGAGAAAAATAAATTGACTTAAACGATTCTACGAATCCCAATATTCCGTTCAAACCTAAATTATCACCTATAATGAGAGTTAGTTGAAATTTAACGATATACTCTACACCATCAGCAATTATTCGAATTCCTTGATTTCGTAAGAAGTTGAGCTCTTCAATAAGTTTCGCGAAGACTTTTTCATTACTACTTTTTTTTATCGGAAACATATACAAGTGTGCTAAAAAGAATACTTGTAAGTCTTGATGCAATATTTGGCGGTAGACATCCAATCAAAGCGTACAGCACCAAATTTGTTAATCCCAGCATGACTCCCCAACGGATTTCCGACTTCGAGGTCATCATAAAAAATAAATAATGGCAATATTATTGTTTCAGGGGAGATGTCTCCAAACATTTTAGACCATAAGTTGCTTTATATAATGTTTGTAATAATATAAGACTCTGTAGATAACTGCTTCATATAGTTCAAAATTTGACCAAATAATCCAGGAATTTCTAAAAATAATTTAAGTGAATTTCGTAGTGGAACATAAATGCCTTTCATAGCTTTTGGTACCAACAAGATATTATTTCCAACAATTTTTTCGCTAAATTTGAATCCCAAATCAAATTCCAGAGGATCCACATATCCTTTCTTTTTTAAAATATTAAATCGCTTTGGTTCTGTTGAAACAGCATCAAAAATTTTACTGTGTCTCTCGAAACATTTATTTAGTTTACATTTGGAGAAGTCTGAAATATTCTCATCTCTAAGAGCTTCTAATATATCTGTTTTCAAAGATGGCAAGTAAACTGTAGTAATAAAGTCATGTATAAAATCTATCACAATATGAACGATTTTTCTTGGAAGTGCTGGATTGCCATACAATATTAAAATAAATGTAATAATATGATTCAGAATGAATAAATAATCCATGTTTGGTAAATTTTTAAAATTTACAATGCGATAAAATTATAATAAAGACGATAAATGCTTATTATTTAAATGTTTTTGGCAGACCGTAGATAATTTAAAGCTTTTAAATTTAACAGCTGACTGATCAGGAACGACTAAGTAAGCTTTATTTGGACGTAACGAAAACATACATTTTTGAAAAAACGTATCTATACGAAGTCACATATAAATGGCCATGTGCGCAACGAGAATAAACATTTAAAACAATATAATAAATAGGATAAACACTTACCATTTAAATGTTTTTTTACAAATCGCAGGTAATTTATAGCTTTTGTAATTTAACAATCAAATTATTAACGGCTGTGTATGATTTATCTGGACGTAACGAGTACATAAATTTTTGAAAAAACATCCACAAGAAATCACATACAATTGGCCATGTGCGCAACGCCATTAAACATTTCAAGCAAGCATTTATTGCAGCCACGGGATCTTCATAAAAGTATCTCTCATTATTCAGAAATAAGTACGACGCACAAGCGTTTCCTAATTTTCCGCAAACAATAACGTACGGCAGAATAGGCTGATTCAAATCTTGTAACCACTTTTCCAAATCTTCTTTCTTCTGATCGAGTTCTTTTAATTCCTAAAGTAATATAAATAAAATATAATTTTGTTTATTCAAAACATATATTATAAAGGTTGACACATAAATCAAATTTTTAATTTTTCTGATTTTTCAGTTTTAAAACTTTTCCTGGCAAAAAACTTTTTTCCCTGAGGTTTTCAAGACTTTTCTTAGGCTTGTGACAATTCAGAATTTGTACATATCAATAAAAAATGTGTTTACCTCAATGTGAAGAATGAAAGAATTGGCTACATCATCTTTCTTTATTGCCACGTTTTCAGATTCTCCGTTTTTTAAAGATTTTTTGACCGTTATATACAGCGGTAACAAAAATAACGCCAGTAAACTGTTGTGAGTTCCTGATAAAATTAAATGAAATGATAGAAGATTTTGTCAACATGCTTATTTCTATAAAAAAATAAAATTAAAAATTTTAAAATTTTAAAATAAATGTCAATTATACCTTCTTTGATTAATTTTCCGTACTTATCATTGAATTTTTTTACGTCTGGAATTTTAGAATTTTCACAAATTTTTATTATTTTCGAACAATTGTCATCCCACTTGGCAGAAAATAAGTCGTCTCTGGAATCAACAACATCTGGAAATGATGCTTTAAAATCTAATTCAAGCTGAAATTAAGAACATAAGACGTTTAACTTTTTAAAATTTGTTTACTACAAGAGAAATTTAAAAAAAATATTTACCAATGTTACTCCAAGAGGCGCACGTAGACAAGGAAAACTTGCAAAATAACCTGCAACGTTGAAAGTCTTTTGCTTTCCTTCTTTTTGCTTCCTCGTGGAGGAAGCTATGTAGTCCTTTCGTTTATAAACTTTTTAAAAATGGTGAAAACAAATTTTCCTCTATATAGAAACATGTTATATGAGATCCTGATCAATTGTCCGGATGTATGTATGTGTGTGTGTGTATGTGTGTGTGTGTGTGTGTGTGTGTGTATGTGTGTGTGTGTGGATCGTTTTTGTGAACACGATATCTTTAACAGGTTTTAATGGATTTGGATAAAATTTGGTAGGCTTATTTAACACATTAATCTCTCAAAAATGACGAGAGGATTTTTAAAAATACCCCCAAAAAAAAATTTTATCGTCTTTTTTCCAAAAATTTTTTTTTAATTGAAAAAGTTTTTAAATCGAAAAATTTAAGGTAATATATAATATAATCGTCTTCTTTATGTCAAAATGAATCGATTGATATATATAAAGTATAGATTTGATTGAAATTTAAAGAATTAAAGAAAGTTAAAAAATCAAAAATTCTCATTTTAGCTAAAAAATGATGTGTTTATTTAAATTCATGTTTATATATAAAATAATTTTATTCCCTGCATTGAAACGAATTGGTTGGTATATATAAAGTATAGATTTGATTTAAAATTTGAGAATTAATAAAAATTGAAAAATCGAAAATTCATATTTTAGCTAAAAAATTTTGTGTTTTTTTTAAATTCAAGTTGATGAATAAAATAATTGTATTCCTTGCATTAAAACGAATCGATTCGTATATATAAAGTTTATGTTACACTCAAAATTAATTAAAATTTTCTTTATTTTTCAAAAAATTTAATTAATTTAAAACATTTTTAACTCGAAATTTTTTAAATCAATCAATTGAATTGGACAAATTCATTGCTTCCTTCACGAGGAAGCGAATTTTTTGCTTCACACAATGAGGAAGCATAATGTTTATGAAATAAACATAAAGGACCCCCTCCTTGTTTATTAATAATTCCTTGTCGTTTTTTATAAGTTGTTTCCCAAGTTTTTACAACATCTGTGATTAAATAAGAATCACGAGCTGCATCAGTTAAAGGAAGTAAACGTTCATCTCCGACTATAAAAAAAGAAAGTGACATTAGAATAATAATTAAATAATTATATATAGATTCTTCATAATTGATTTATACCTTCAGATTCTGTAACTGAAATGCTTTCATCTGATAAAATTTCGTCCAAAATTCCAGCTGTGCGTAGTTTTTGCCTCACAACTTTATAATGGTTGTACAAAAAGCCTCTAGCACTTACAGCAACTCCGGTTTTTGTTTTGTGATAAGGAGCAAAATACACATCTGGATCTTCAGTCGGAAATAGTTCTATATACAGTTCACGTAATTTTTTGAAGCGTTCCGTGCTTATTCTGTAAAAATGGAGTATTGGGGTAAAAATTAAATACAAAAATCGTAACAAAAAAAAATTATTAAATTTAAATCAATGTCTGCATATACTAAGTAAACAACAAACGTAATTCCCTATTTTATAGTCATAAGCAGTGTTATTCTTCTACATAGGAAAACTTTACTAACAAATAAAAAAAGTATATTAGCAAATAGAATACCATTTTAATCTATAAATAAATTTATCAATCATCAGCCGGATAATTCATACAGCATACATATAAAAAAAGACACAAATAAAATCGACTATCCATAAAATTAGGGAAATAACTCATATTTAAGCAATTCTCAAGTCTATATAATAATCATCAGGAATGAAACATAAGTTAAAAATTAAAAATAGCTTTTTAAAATACTAAAAAAATATTTAAATTCAATTTTGCCCAATTTTAAAATATCCACTTGTACAGTTTTGAGAAAAACTATTTTATTTTATTTTTCTGAAAAATTACTTACAAATCGTAATTTTTAACTAATTTTTGTTAACAATAGCGTATTTTACTTTCTGAAAGATTCTTTATAATTCTGTGTTACATTTTGTTCAAAAATTTTTTTTTCAAAATTAATAAATAAATAAATTTTTATTTTTTTAAACATTTTTAAATAAAATATTTTCAACCAAATTCAACGAACAAAATTGTAGAGAATATTTCAGAGATAAAATAAGCTATTATTTATAAAAATAGGATAAAAGTTACGATTATTATAAAAATTTCCAAAAAAAATGAAAAAAGTAAAGTAATTATTATTTAATAACAAATTTTAACTCGAAATAATTTTTTCTGCAAATTATATAACATATTGAATCTTTCAAAATTGGGCGAAATCAATTAAAAATATATTATTAGTTTTTTTAAATTACTTTTTATTTTTAGGTTATGTTAAAGGGATAAGTACCCTTAAATCGTGATAAACTTACTTGTAATATAAAGGATCTTCTTTAATTTCATGCATAATTATTAAATCTTTTAATTTCGCATGATCTAGTTCTTTGTCGTTTTTATAGACTCTCAAAATTATTTGACCATCTAAAGTAGAGTTAAGCAAATGATACAACTCATTTTCTTTAAAGCGAAAAACTTTGTTTGCTTTTTCTTTCGTGATCGATGGTAATACTGAATTATTAATTTGTAAACCGTTGAATTTTGATTGTAAATTATTTGAAGTTGAAGTAGTTGCTTCTGCTTGCTCACTTGATGGTGATGCCAAAGTATTGTCAATTGTCAAATCCAAAACACGATCTTTCTCAATATTATTTTGAAGATTTTCACTTAATTTAATTCTTTTTATTGGCACACCGTCAAATGAATCGAAATTATCACTTGCATTTACTGCTTGTATGACTACAGTTTTTACTGATTTAGAGATAGAAGAACCTTTTTCAAAATTCAATTTTGCTATGAAATCAATAATGACTTTCTGGGAATGACCTTCTAAATAATTAATTATTTCGTCTTCACTTAATAAATAAAATTCGTTTTCTTTCACACCTTTTGCTACATAAAAAAGCGAAAACATTATGCAAATTAAAATATTAATTGTTTAAAACATAAAATAATAATTTTTAAGTTATAATAACAATAATGGTTTTTAGATAATTAATAAATTACGAAAAGTTCCAAAACCGAAAAATAGTTTCAATTGTGATTGTAGTGTATACATGCATGTTTAAACCAAATTAATATTTCGCTATACCACATGCAATCTTAAATGTAATAGAGAAAAGACAAATATAATTGTTATTATTTAGAGAGGTGTTTATAAACAGATATCTACATGTGATACACAAAGCGTGAAATTCATGTGCTATAGCCAACCATAACCTAGAAATTGTATTTGGTGTATGTATATATACTTACAAGCAAATTCTTCAAGAAAATTTTCAAAGTTATATTTTTTAAATAAATCATCCATTTTTCATTATTAAAATTGAACACTTTTTTTATTAAATACACGAACTTAAGATTAATTTCTTTTTGTCGATTACCATAAAAACACTCGATTACGCGCACAAACACACATACGTTCTTTTTGACTTCTTCCACTGTGGGAAGCGGAAGCTCTCTCAAAGAGAGGTGTACTTTACCAAAAAGAGGAAGCAACCCCTCTCTGTTTTAGCAAAGGAGCTGTCGGTGTTGGTAAGGCAGCGCTCTCACAAACTTTTCCGTGTACAAGTCATAAACTGTCCAACGCAGCTGAAAGCTTCAACGCAAACCTGGCTTTAGCGCGGAGTGGACCCTATACAGTAATCGAGATTGTATCACCAGAAGTTTTCTGGATCCAGAAGTAAGACGGCCCACATAAAGTTTATCAGAGTCAGTTAGTGCGAGCACCTCCAGTCAGGCAGGAAAGGGACCATGAAATTCCGGATGGAATTCATCTTCAAGGTACCCCTCCTCCAGATCAAATTCTGCCACTCGACAATTCCAACGAGTCAGAACCAAACGTCCCGGCCGCCACCCGTCAGCCTCGCACGGATGCACCCGGACCAGCTCCAAGCACTTCAACTAAACAACAGACCAGGAAGCAGAAACTGACAGATATCCCCGGCGGGATATTGTACACAAAGAAGTATGCAGCTGAACAAGCTTTGACTTCCAATCCAAATCCACTCTCGGCAAATCTGGACACCATCTTGAAGGATGAACACACACCACTCTCACACTGTGAAAGTGTGTTAGGTGCCGTTCCAAATGTGGACATTCTAGGAGGAATGTCAGTACCGAAGAAGTATGCAGCTGAACAAGCTTCGACTCTCAATACAAATCCACTCTCGGCAGAGTTGGACACCACTTCGAAGAATAACTCCACACTCACACCAGTGCCGTTGTCGTTCCCCTTAGTGAAATTTTGAAAATAAAGAGGCGTTAAACCGTAGTACCGTCTTGTTTTCTTTGCCTTCCTGGAAGATCGCCTCCTCTAATCTAACTTTGTTAAAACCTTCTCAGGGCAAACCTACGTGGAAATTTCTTTTCTTGCTCTTTCGGGAACCTAATACATACGGGCTTGGTCTCGCAGTGTACCACCACTCGGCAACCTAAGGCTTCACAGACCTTCTGGGCCACTTCGGGAACATCGATCGGAGGCAACCTAAGGCCCATCACCGGGACCTTCGTTGCCAAAGAGAGATTACCCCTGAGTAAGAGAGTATCGGCACTGCATGGCCAAGAACTCCCGCCAACGCCGACTTCATCGCCAGCGCCGTGAGGAAGCCGTGGCTGGACCGCCGCTGGCAAAGGACGCAGCTCGGGGCATCAGGCAGAAACCCCACGACGTCGAAGCTTCCCCTCTACCACGTACTACTGCTCCCTCAGGATCCCGTAAGGAGACACTCCACCCGGTCACTACGCTCCGCTGCCTCCAGGATCCGTGCCACTGCGCAATGTGTGCAGATAACGTCATCGCCTCCGGGCCAAATTTAGCCGGGTTCGACGGAATCTATTCCCGGTAACAAGCACCCAGAATCGGACTACCATCCTCACGTTGGACCTGGATGTCGCTGTGGTTACCTGCGCCACCCGCCAGCCTCTACGGGAAGTAAAATTTCACCGCGTTCATCCCCTAGTTCGACAACACCAGGATTGGATCCAGAAGTGTCGGGCTCTGGTAAAAAAGGCAGTCGTCGATGGTCAGACGACCATCCCGGGGATTGACGTGTGTTCAAACGTGTACTTTTAGGCGTGCATTTAACAGACTTACATGGTGGATCGAGTAGCTCTAACGAGTCTGTTGAGTGTACGTGTGTTACACGTCTAGCTTTCCTGGGCACCGACTTCAGTAGTCGGCCCTTCTCAGGGCCACCAAAACACTCTCCACCATAGTTCACTCCAACCTTTGAACCTATTGCCTTCACCTACGGTGATTGGTATCACAATGATTAAAAAAGTAACAGAACCAGTCACAATTGATGATGGATTTTTGAATATTCTAAGAAGAAAATGGAGTACTCTAACGGATGAGCAGCAAGACGAATTGTTCTCAGAAATGCTTTTAAGGGGAGGCACCACCCTCAATTTTGAACCAATTAAATTTTAATTATTAAATAAGGTTATATTTTTCTTCTTGCATCATTTGGGTCCTAAAAACATATAAGGTGGTCAAAAAAAGAAAATTTTAATTTTTGACTATTTTAGAATTTTTATTTTTTGAAAAAATTAATATTTTTGAAAATCCATGCTGGAGATTCTGACAAATCATTAAAAAAGTGTGAAAAAAATTTGACGATGAAAAATACTTAAAATTGTGAAAGAAGATACATATTTAATGGGAGAGTGCAATGATGTTTTAACTTATATTTTTCGCTCTTTTTTTTAAAAAAATTAAAATTTTTGAAAATCCATGCGAAAGATTCTTAAGAATCATTAAAAAAAGCGTGGAAAAAAGTTGGCGATGAAAAATAGTCAAAATTGTAAAAAAAGATAGATATTTAAAATATTAATTTTTTTAAGACTTTAATTTCTAAAATGGTCATAAATTAAAATTTCATTTTTTGGACCATCCTGTATGTTTTTAAGACCCAAATGATGCAAGAAAAAAATAGAACCTCGTTTAATAATGTAAATTAAAGTGGGTCAAAATTGGGGGTGATGCCTTCCCTTAATATTAGAAAAATGTACATCCACAAAATACAATTTTTTTGTTAAAACTTCTCAAATTGTATGTATACTGTTTCTCATTAAGAATATTTCATATTTTGTTTTATCTTTCTAGCAAATTTGCATTCATGATTGTATTCGTGCCTCATAACATTATTATACTTTGTATTAGTAATTTATTTTTTTGATAAAAAAAAGAATTTTTAAGTAAATAGCGCCCAAAAATTTTTCAAGTAATTTTTAATGAAATTTGAGTTTAAAAAAACAAAACCCGGTATTTCTTCAGAAAATTGACAAAAAATATAACATTCAAGGTTATATTTTAAAATTCCATGACATTTTCAGGTTTTCCAGACTTCTCAGTCTGTGATTTTTTATAAGTTCTGGAGTAATCCTAAAAAAGGAGAAAATAAATACATAATCACAAAATAGCTTGTCTGTAAGTATGCAATATTTTACAATATACATTTTTACAATACTTTTTTTTGTACAGGATTTCATTTTCAAACCCTATGCTAGGATGGTAAACAAGTTTTTTTATATTACAAAATTATTTTCACAGAAAATAACATAATTATTTTACACTGGTGGAATAGAAATATGACACCAATAAATTAAATTGGTGCTGTACGGTTCCAGGAATAGTATCCTCTTCTTCATGATTATCGTCATCGTTGTCGTCCACTTCGTCTGATTCTGAATTATCTTTATAAAATAATTTAAATTAGTAAAAAACAATAACAAATTTTGTACATTATCCGTGATAATTTAATACATTTAAATTTACTATTTCAATTACCATCTGGATGTTCAGGAAAAGTATGTTCCTCTTGGAGCCGCAGTTTCCTTGTTAGGATGAAATTCTAAAGGTAGATAGTTGCTAGTACAATTATCATCGACGTTCTTAATTTAAAACTTGGAGGCTTGTTAAATATTTGCCACATGGACGTCAGCAATCCAAATGCTGCCTCAATAGTGTGCCTAGCTCTCAATATTCTAAAAATATTATTATTAATTGATTTGCTTCAACATTTTTGTCTACGTTGAATATATTGCATTGGCATACCTATAATTGTAATGCCTTTGTTTGTTAGTGAAAATATTTATTCGTGGAAATGGAGTGATAAGAAATTCATCTCTTTGTGTGAAAATTTCATCTGCCACAAAGAAATGATGCATCTCTACTATTAAACTGGGCAAAGGACACCTTGGAGGTAAATTAATCAAATTGCTCTGTAAAGCCTGATAAAAATGTGTGTTTCTCCATGTTGATAAATCGCTTAAAGAACCTAAAAAAGAAATGCAGGCAAATAATAATTTTAAATATTATCAAGTTTCGTGAGAGGACATGAAGATTATCTAAAGCTCCTACGCAATTCGGAAGGAATTGAAATTGAAATTTTTACCCTGAAAGCCTTCAACGATGATTCTCCACTCCTGGGCAGTTCTATCACGGAAATACCACGGTGACAATTCAGAATAAATTACCGTGCATAATTAAATTATATTATAATATGTATATTATATTTTTTTTTATTTCTGAGGGCAAGAATTTATTACCAGATGGACAAGCAGGATTTAGGCGGAAGAGATCAGCTATGGATAATGTATACATATTCCATCAAATATCTCAAAAAGCAAAGTTTGGTGAGGAAAAAGTCTATGCTATGTTTATTGATTTGAAAAAAGCCTTAGATACAGTGATTAGAGATAAACTATGGGAAAAAATGTACGAGCTTGAGATTAGTGAATATATTATCGAGAGGATTAAAGTAGTATATTATGAAACAAAAGTTAAAATTAGAGTGAAAGGGAAACTTACAGATGAATTTGGACTACAAAGGGTGTGAGACAAAGATATGTACTTAGCCCGATTCTGTTTTGTATTTATATGGCTAAATTAGAGGAAGCGTTTAAGAAAAGAGGAATTGGGGGTATTAAAATCGGTAATAAAAGGATTTGGTCACTAGCATTTGCTGACGATCTAGTTATATTAGCAAAGAATAGGTAAGCTGTGTTGGATATGATGGGAACATTGAAAAAGTACTTAAAGAAATGGAATTAATTTTAAGTGTGGAAAAAACTAAAATGCTGGTATTTAACAAAGGATGGAATAGCAAAAAGGAAATATGGAAGTGGGAAGGCGAAGAAATCGAGGAAATTCGGAAATTTAAATATCTTGGATTTATTTGTAATAGCGAATGCAACTATAAGGACCATATTAAAAGGAAGGGTGTGATTGTGCTGGACATTAATACTCCAAGATATATAATATATAAAGAAACAAATATGAGAAAAATGAATATTGATTGGGCTCTAAGAGCAATAAAATATGAGGAACATGTGGCGAATCAGGATGATGAACGACTTATTAAATTATGCTGGTTAGAAAGGATTGAAAAGAGAAAAATAGGTGAGATAATCAAAAAAAGAGGTATAGATATTGAAAATCAGGTTAGAATAGGAAATATAAGTGAATCTAAATATAACCCTAGGTACAAGGAAATATTGATTGAAGGATTACCATATTATTTGAAAAAACTAAGGATAGGTTGGGAACAAGAAACTATAGCGAGAATTAGATGTGGAAATATAGAAAGAACCAATAAATATTGGGCAAATGAAAATGTATGGATTTGTAGAATATGTGAAAAAGGTTGGTGTTCTTTTAATCATTTGTTCAAAGAATGTTTAGGTACTAATAATTTAACTACGGATGTAAATATTGACAAGGTTAATTTATATATGATTGGATGTAACGATAAATATGATAAAAAAATAGTAAAAGCTGTATATAATATAGATAAAATACTTAAAAGTAAAGAGGTTTGGCGTTAAGTTTATTGTAAATTTATGTATAGATATGTATATGTTTAAGGATGGATGTGAATAGAGATGCACAGTAATTATATGTAAATCAAGTCCATTTCTGGGCCATTAGGCTGAAAAATAAATAATATTATATTTTTTTATTTTATATTATAATACTATACTATTATTTAATATATTATTAAATTTTGCGAAATTTCAACAGTTTATAAAATATATTTATTTATGGAAAATAATTTAATTTCCAGAAATTAAAAATCTTTAACCTTCGTGCTACCGACGATTTTTTGTATAAGCGGACTACCAGGGGCCACCTGTGGTGATTCAAACGTTTTTTTATTTTTATGTTGCACAAAAGACATACACTCATCAAGATTTTTCCACATAATAGTGTGTATTTTACAAGTAATGTATTTTAGTAATAGTAATATTAATAATAATTTTAGAAATTGATGCAAAACTGGAGTAGATTTTAAACATTCTTTATTGCTGGGTCACCCTGGGTGGCTCACGGTAGCGCGAAGGTTAAATTAAAAAATTGAATTGCAGCTGTAGTTCAGATTAATAATATTAATTAAATTTCAGAAGATTTTGAATTAAAAATTTTATAAATTTGAATTAATAAAGACATTTTCAAAAGTATTTTATCCAGTAATTGAGTTTCAACAAATTTTTATTTTTTAAAAATTTTTTATATGTAATTAAATTCATGAGGAATTTCATTAAAATTATTATCAATCATTAAATTGGAAAAGACTTTTTAGATGTACAAAATTTCAAAATAATTTAATTTTGAAAGATCTACACTTTATATTACAAAAATTTTTTGGTATTTTTCTTTTCATTTAATAAATTAATTAATTTTTATTTTAATTTTTTGTAAAATAAGTTAAAAAATTCGCAATTTTTTTTAAAAGAAGACGAAAAAATCGCATTTAAAAAAACATAAAAATTCTTACAATTCGAATCTTAAATAATAAAATATATTTGTTTATCTTTAAAAAGAAAAATTGTTTTCCGCAATGTGCATATAGTTATAGTCCCACACTAAATACGTACAGAGATGGCACTGAAATTTGGAAAGTAGGCGTGACTTAAGCACCGTGCACGTTCAAGTTTTGAAGAGTGGGAAATTTCAGGCAAACGTGCACGTTGGCGGCTCTACTATATTTGAAAATGGTTCCTCCTATTTCCCACACTATGTAATATGCAAACCGTACATTATTCCTTATGAATTTCAAATTTTTTATTTCTACAAAATAAGTTTGTTTCATGTACGGGATTTCAGATTTTAGTGTAAGTAAATTCGCACTTGTATGATTTTTTTTAAACTGACGAAATCGCCGGAAACAATTATTATTTTTTATCGTTTTTGGGCTCTTTTGAATAGTATTTTGTATTCAGTAAAAACATATAATTTTAAATATCATGAGACTTACTTCAAGACGAGCGTTAATCGAAGCCTTGTTGGAAACGGTTCTCTGACACTAAAGTTCCTTTTCAGTAGACCAACAATCGCATGCATAATTTCAAAGTCCTCTGGAGTCATCCTCGTCATGCGATAAAATTCTTCATGGTCCTCTTCCATAAAATAAATAAATTATGGTAAGCACCAACAGCATGTCGAACTTGTCTTTTAATATGTGGTTTAACCCACCAACGTCTAAACGATCGTCTCCGATTTTTTAACCGTATAAAAATTCATATAGCGCTCATTTACTGCATCGTTAAGAGAATAATTATCATGCACAGATTCATTTTCAAAATACACGCGTGCCAGAAATTAGAGGTTATGTAAAAATAAACACAGAGAAACAAGCAGAACGAACCAACAAACATTTTGTTTTCAGCAGTTGGTAATTACGCGTACAGTTGACGTTAAAGAAAAACGAACTAAAATAACCAAATAAAAACAATAAAGAATTTCAGCAAAGAAAAGTAAAAAATGAACGAAAAACAGGAATAATTTTCTTTAAAATTTCAAATTTTGTAGAAAAAACTGATGTACGATTAAATGAAACAGTTGATAATGAAACAAATCAGAAAATATAAAAACAAGCACTTACAAAAATTTAACAACAGCCATTACGATTAACACAAAAAACTAATCAAAACATTGAAATTGAAGAAAATAAACCTAAAGTTATTCAATGTCTTCTACCAGAATCACTGGAACACCCAGAGAATTTTCCTCAATTGACTACAAAACTTAGAGGATACTTACTGGATAATTTAGCTTTGCAAACTTTACAGCCTTCCCAAGATATAGAAGATAATGTGATAAACGCATTTTTCTGGTTAATAGTTGAAGAAGCAAAGAGTATTGGATACCATGTCGTTTGATACGCTTCTTACTTCTCTATTATTCGAAACAGGTGTTGTCTCTAATGGTTTCAGCAATTTATTTAAAGTTTACCATTTATTTGATTATCCTATAAGGTTTATTCCTGTCTATTACAGAAGGAATTGAACTTTGCTCGTTGTTGATTTTGTAAACCATATATTTCTTTATTTAGATTCTTTAAATTTGAGAATACTACCCAATCTAATTAATCGAATTCGTTGGTTTATTGAAAGTCGTGAAGGTAGTCCATTTTTTCAGAAATTGTTGGAAAATGGACTATTACAAACCTAATGAATTGCCAAAACAGCATGATTTGGAGAACCAAAAATTCCGGGTCACGATTGTGGACTCTTTGCATGCCATTGTCATACCATTTGCAGTGGTGCAATCGATTACACAGGCACACAAAAGAAAAAACATTTTAATTGCCACACTGAGAGACATTTTGGACTGCAGCGGAACAAGGTAAGTGACAGCAGCGCCACTATGGTTTTGGTGTGCGGCGGTACAATTTTGGGAGCGTGACTGTCCAATATGTTGGTGAGTAGCTCAACAAAATTGTGGGGACGCGACGCCACATTTGGTTTGTAGCTATACAACTTTTTGGCAGTCACGTGCCCAAAAATGTACAGCAGCAGCCCAAACGTATAGTCTCGTAGCTTACCAACAGAATGCTCCGCAGCCCCCTGTGGAAAGTCGGCTACGGTGCAAAAGTTTTCTCAGTACAGGACTGCTATATAATAGATTTTCTTCCTTAAGGCCAGGTCCAAGTCGAGTCAGCTGTTCCTTTGAATTTTCAATGGAACAGTTGACACGACCTGGACCTGGCCTTAAAATGTATCTAAAGAGAAAAACGTAGTTCGACATAAAAGTTAGTTCGTGTTTTCTTTTTACAGGCATGGTGGGGGTGATTTTTGAGAAATTGATTTCTATAGGAATTTACTTAATTTCTATATCTAAAACTAAATTTTTGCTTCTTCTGAATGTTGATTTGGATTTAGTGACTTTAATAACATGAAAATAGGATATATAAAAAAATCTAAAATGGTGGATTTTTTCAAAAAATTGCTCGGATTTCATTGAAACTTGCTACTCGGGGGTTTTTTGTGTCGTTGATTACAAATATCATGTTAATTTATAAAAATTCAATATGGCGGACAAAATAATTTTTAAATAAATGAAATTGATTGAAACATTTTACTAGGTGGGAGTTTTCGAGGTCGCTGAAAACGAATCTGATGTTATATTAAAAAAAATCGAAATGGCGTATCCAATACGGCTTACGATAGAATTGTTTTCAGATTTTTTTTGATCTAGTTAAATTAGCGCCTTCAGGAAACACCTAAGTAACAAGAATAAAAAATCTGAAAACAATTTCATCGTAAGCCGTATTGGATACGCCAGTTTGAATTTTTCAAATCTAACATCAGATTCGTCTTCAGCAACATCGCAAACACCCACCGAGTAACAAATTTCAATCGATTTCATTCATTTCAAAATTATTTTGTCCGCCATATTGAATTTTTATAAATTAACATGATATTTGTAATCAACGACCCCAAAAACCCCCGAGTAGCAAGTTGCAGAGAAATCCGAGCAATTTTTTGAAAAAATATACCATTTTAGATCCGCCATTTTTTTATATATCCAATTTTTATGTTATTAAAGTCACTAAATCCAAATCAACATTCAGAAGAAGCAAAAATTTAGTTTTAGATATAGAAATTGAGTAAATTCCCATAGAAAGCAATTTCTCAAAAATCACTCTCACCATGCCTGTAAAAAGAAAACACGAAATAACTTTTATGTCGGACTACGTTTTTCTCTTTAGATACACCTTAAGGAAGAAAATCTACTATATGGCAGTCCTGGCAATTGAAATTTTTTTTCTTTTGTGTGCCTGTGTTATTTTAATCAAAGTAATTTGCGCAACACTTGTAAAGCTCTTGTGCATTATTTTCTCAATGCATCTTTATCAGGAGATATGAATAGAATAAACTTAAAAATAAAAAGCCTAAATTTAGGCGAAGGAAATAAAGTTAATAAATCATATTAGATCCGTATTTTTGTACTGTTAATTTTATTAATTGTACAGTTACAAATGTTAATTTTTTTGTTTGTTAAAAAAATCATATACTTTGTGGGACGCATGATTATGTTCTAAAAATCATTAGTCATAATTTACATTTTATCGAATTTTATTTGTCCTAATTAGTTTTAAGCCGAATTTTGATTTGTTCTAAATAGCATTTGGCATAATTTACATCAAAGCGATTTTCTATATTAAAGAATTTTTATATAATGGAAAATTCAGCTCACAGAATTTTTATTTCTTCGAATTTTTATTTGTCAGAATTTTTATTTAACATAATCAATCTTTCTTTAAAACACTATTTTAAATGTACAAATGTGCTTTCTTTATTTATAAACTATTGAAATTTACAGAATATCAAATTGTACACTTTTCTGTATAAGGTAAATAGAAAACGTAATTTAAAATAAATAATTTAAATTCCTATGCAAAATTAATATTGTCACTATATTGTTAAAATTCATTTTATAATTTTTAATCTCAAAAATTACATATGGGGTGAAATTCCTGAACTGTTAAAATAAAAAATTCCAAGTAACTGAACTGCCATGTCATTGTGGTAAATTATCGTCTTATATGAGTGTAAAAAATCCCCAAACTATCAGCACAATTAATTAATTAATTTAGTGGTTTTATATAATATTCGCATTTTCAAATCCACATAACTATCTTAAAAAATTTATGGATTTTAAATTTCAAGTATTTTTTAAAGCATTTTTCACGTACTTTTCAATGAAAAAAAATTTACCCCCATTTTCTTTAAAATTAACTCTTACTTTTTAGTTTTGACTCTCTTGGGTATTTTTTCTTCTATATTTTTGTTAGAAAAATAAAGTTTTTTCAAAAAATATATGGGTGATTCTCCACGCAGCGCACAACTTAATGTCCCTCGTATTTTTAGTGTTCCGTACTCGGTTCGGAACCCTATTAATATCGGTTTTTTTGAAATCGTGTACCCCCCCCCCCTAGCGGCCACACAAATTTATCTAGAGAGCTGAAAATTAGTACACATATGTATTTTCGCGTGTAGATTACAGGAAAAATATAGCGAACTTGATTGGAATTGATTATCATAGCGTTGTCAAGGAAAACCATGAATTTTTACGAAAAATGCCTAAAAATGACTATGTACCCCCCCCCCTAGCGTCCACATCTTTTGACATAAAAAGCTCAAATTTGGTACACTTACGTATTTTTACGTGAAAATTACAGGACAAATATAGCGAACTTGATTCCGATCAATTTACATAGCGTTGTCAAGGAAAAATCAAAAATTTCGAAAAAAATGATTTATTCTCCCTAGCGCACACAATATTCAACACAGACAGTTCATATTTAGTATACAAATGTATTTTTACGGGAAAAATACAGGGGAAAAAAAGCGGTCACGATTAGAGTTGATGATTAACTTTTTATCAAGTTTTTCAAGAAAAAATGACAATTTTAGGAAAAAAATGTATTTTTCCAGCAAAAACGAACAAAATTTTATTTAAAGGAAATTAAATTTATATATTTTAACGTATTTTTACGTGTAGATTACAAAAAAAATATAGCGAGCATGATTGGAGTTGATTATCATAGCGTTGTCAAGAAAAAACCATGAATTTTTACGAAAAATACCTAAAAATGACTATGTACCCCCCCCCCCCCTAGCAGCCACATCTTTTGACATAAAGAGCTCAAATTTTGCACACTTACGTATTTTTACGTGAAAATTACAGGAAAAATATAGCGAACTTGATTCGAATCAATTTACATAGCGTTGTCAAGAAAAAATCAAAAATTTCGAAAAAAATGATTTATTCTCCCTAGCGCACACAATATTCAACCCAAATTGTTCATATTTGCTGTAAAACTGTATTTTTGCGTGAAAATACAGGGAAAAAATGTAAGCACGATTGGAGTTGATGATCAATTTTTATCAAATTTTTGAAGAAAAATGATAAATTTAAGAAAAAAATGTATTTTTCCGCAAAAAAGTTGATCTAAAGTGATTAAAATTTATATATTTTGACGTATTTTTACGTGTAGATTACAAAAAAATATAGCGAGGATGATTGGAGTTGATTTTTCTGGGTCTGTCAAGAAAAAACTGATAATTTTAGAAAAAATCATGAATTTTCTCCCAATAACGGAACAAATTTTTTCTAAAGGGCTTCAAATTTTCTATTTTTACGTATTTTTATGTGTAGATTATAGAAATAATTTAATAAACATGATTGAGTTCATTTCTTCAGTCGTTACAACTCTAAAATAAAAAAAATCGGACAAGTGCGAGTTACACTCGCACTGAAATCGAGGGTTCCGTACTCGAAGCGAACTTATTTGGTATAAAAACAAATGTTTAAAAAATATGTGTTGTATGACAACTAATATAAGTGATACGAAGAGGAACAATTTTCTTGAATTTTACAAAATTGTTCCTCTTCGTATCACTTATATTAGTTGTCATACAACACATATTTTTTAAACATTTGTTTTTATACCAAATAAGTTCGCTTCGAGTACGAAACCCTCGATTTCAGTGCGAGTGTAACTCGCACTTGTCCGATTTTTTTTAAAAAATCAGTTGCACATATTTCAATAAATCCAATGGGAAAAACTAATTTCTATGTTTACAAACAAAAGCCCATAGTCGTTTTTAATTAAAAGTTTATAATTTTACTTAAGAAGCTATTTTAAGGTGCCAAAACGTCATGGTATTAAAAAATTATAAACAATTTGTCCGGCCCACCATGGATATTTATTTCTTGACACTTTATCTTCAAAAATACATATTGATATTTATCATTTCGATAAAAAAAATTTTTTAGTTTCAGACACTAAATCGTGCGCTATGCGGAGAATCACCCATATATAAAAACACAGCTGGAAAAATAAACATTTCCAAGAAATTGTAAAAATAAATTTTTTTACTCTTCACTTTATTTTTCATATGATGTATATTGCTCAAGAAAATTGAAGCAAAATTGCCGCAACAATGATTATGATCACCTTAAGACAACGTTAAATGAGTCTATTTATAATATAACCTCGGGATTACAAATTTTTTAAAATATTATGTTTTCACTACCGCGATTCCACTTACTGAAACTAGTTAATATATGCATCAAACAATACAACTAACAAAGAAGACCATAGTTAGTTAATTCTCTCAAGTTTAAAAAATTCCAACGTTCTGCACTGCAGGAAGACAAATTATAAATAACTTAAATAAGTCGAAATAGAAGCAGTTCCTATTCGATTTCTATATTAAAAATTTGCTGTATTAATAAAAAATGCTTACATATACAATAAATAATTTTTATATGAGACATTTTTTTTACAAATCTAACTTATTAATTACTGTAAGATTTAATATAAGGGTGAGAATTCCTAAAGTGGCCCCCGATTTGCCAAAGGTCGGAATTTTTTATCAAAACTTCAAAAAAATACAGTTGAAAAATATCCATTTGTTTATTTTTTAAAAACAATTCAAATTTCATACATAACATAACATTTATCTTAAATTACAATTGGTAAGTATAGAATTGTTATGATAACTTTATTTGTTTATAAAATGTATCATTTTTTTATTAACCTTAACAGTTAATTAATTAACTAAAAATTGTAAATAGTATATAAGTAGATGAAAAAATTTTTGACATATATGTTTTCCAAAGTTTTTTTGTGCTCTTTCGATTGGTAAAATAAAAATTGCAAAAACTTTAATATTTGCCCCTTTTTTAAAAATCAAAAAATTTTTGACTTTCTTTTTAAGTTCGATCTTTTTTTTAAATTTATTTTTTTTTTAAAGTTAAAAATGTGCATTTTTACCTCAAAAAATATTGAGATGTCCTTTTTTGTTATTTTCGAGATATTAATTAATTAATTAACTATTAAGGTTAATAAAAAATGATATATTTTATAAACAAATAAAGTTATCGTAATTCTGACATTACTAAATGAAAGTTGAGATAATTCCGCATCCAACGAGCCCTATATAAAGTACTTTGGATTAGTGGATTGTTAATAAACAATTGGCTAACATAGAATAAGTCCCCACTCTCCCCTACCTTTCACAGGTAAATAATTACATGTTAAATAGGTAACTAAAAATAGTAATAAAGCAAATATTTTACAATTTAGATCCATTTTTTAAACATTTTCTATTATTTCATGTTTATGTTTTATCCCTTAGATACCACAAAAAATATTGAAATCAGTTTCTTCATTTTTCATATGCTAAGACATCTACTATTTATACCGGAAATGCTTCAGAAGTTTTATGAATTTTGTCACAGAGTTCACAAATGGTTTCCGGTTCAGCGGTCGGACATTGTCGATAACAGGCACATTGCTAGGGGCGAGTTCAATATCGCTTTTATCTCATCACTTCGCAGTTGTATGTATTGTCCCTTTTCCATTGTCCTGAAAATTGTCGACCCACTAGGATTACCATATGAATTAAAGTGATGTAAATTGCAACGCAGGCTAAGGCAATCTGTCACACTTAGAAGGGAAGAATAACAAAGATGCCTATATCTTTTTAAGTATTATCAAAGACGTTAAACAATAGTTAAAAATCAAAAATCATATTTTATACATTAAATAGAGACCATTAGATAGAGATCAATAGACAGCAAATAAATGAAATATAAAGTTTTCTACAGAAATGATATATCTCTCTTTCATGTGTTTAAATTAAATCACTTACATTTCGTCACTTAAAGAAGTATAACTCAAAAAAACTCTTATTTGTGAGAAACCTTGAAAAATTTCGTATAAATAGGAAAATCTGAAGTGAAAACTCTTTATTTATTAGAAAAATTTATTAAAAATTTATTTTAGAGGCTTTCAGTAGTAATGACACATATGTACACATATGTATTTTCGCGTGTAGATTACAGGAAAATGCGTTATTTAATGCTAATACACAATTTTATCAAGACAAATAAAGAAATATTTCAATCAATTAAATATTTATTTAAAATGATAATAATGATTTACTTGAAACAATTTACTTATTTATTTCACTCAAATATTTCGTTTTATTGAAACAAATAAAAAGTATTTAATACAATAACTTTATTTAATGGATTTAAGTCAACTAAATTATTTAATACTAATACACTATTTTATCAAGACAAATAAAAAAATATTTCCATCAATTAAATATTTATTTGAAACGATAATAATGATTTACTTGAAACAATTAATTTATTTATTTCACTCAAATATTTCGTTTTATTGAAACAAATAAAAAGTATTTGATACAATAACTTTATTTTATTGATTCTAATTAACTAAATTATTTAATATAAATAATGCGTTATTTCATGTTGATACACTATTTTATTAAAGAAAAATAAAATATTTTGACCAATTAAATATATATTAAAGTGTAATGAGAATAATGAGTTATTTGATACTATTCATTTATTTATTGTATATATTATTTAATATTCTAAGTCCAAAAGTCAAATATTTTTTCAACAACAAAAAATTAATGTTTACAATGATTCAGAACAATGAAAAACGCGTTTTTAATAAAAATATACTTATACTTTTTTGAAAATAACACACTCCCAGATGATCGAATAGCAAAATTTTTTAAGTCTAAAAGTCAAATATTTTTTCATCTACAAAAAATTAATATTTACAATGATTCAGAACAACGAAAAACTCTTTTTTAATAAAAATATATTTACAGTTTTTTTGAAAATTCACCTGTGATGATTCATGATAATAATCATGAAGCATATAATTAATTATATTTTATAAATTGCATTTAATTAAAAAATATAACTTAATATCTTAATTTTAACTAAATGATGTTAAGCACTTTTCTGAAAATGAGTTAGGTATTTTGCAAGTTTAAATAGCATCAAGAAGTTAACATTCGTTTTCTCATAGCGTGCGTAGCGTAGTTGGTAAAGCGTTAGACTCATTATCCGTAGGTCGTAGGTTCGATTCCCCCCATGCGTTAGATTTATTTATTTTTCAGGTTTGCGTTTAATCATTAATTCTATGAATGAATTAGTTGAAAAATGAAAATATGCAATCATAGTATGCAGAAATTACATATTTTTTAATTTATTTATTTGAGTTTCAATTAAAACAATTACTTATGATAAATAATCGAATATTTGATTCAAGAAAATTTTTAGATGTCACAAGAAAAATATTTTATTAATGCAAATAAATATTTATTTGAATCAAAAAACATACTATATTGAATGAAATAATTTTCATAATTGATTCAAATAATTATTTATTAGCTTTGAATATTCCATTTATTTGATTTGAATACTTTTTATTTTTTCACCAAAAACGAAAAAAAATTATATAAATGATTCAGATTTATATATTTTTACGTGTAGATTACAAAAAATATAGCGAGAACGATTAGAGTTGATGGTCCTGGTACTGTTAGGAAAGAACTGATATTAATAGAAAAAATCCTGAATTTTCTCCCAAAAACGAAGAAAATTTTATCTAAAGAGCTTAAAATTTATTCATTTTTACGCATTTTTGTGTGTATATTATAGAAATAATTTTAAAAATATGATAAGGAGTTGTTAAGTATTTGTCGAAAAAGAAAATTCTTTTGAAAAAAGTGGACTTTTCCCATAAATTTTTTATTCGTTTCTCTGTTCTATTTATTTTATTCACTGAAATCGAGGGTTCCGTACTCGAAGCGAACTTATTTGATATAAAAACAAATGTTTAAAAAATATGTGTTGTATGACAAATAATATAAGTGATTCAAAAAGGAACAATTTTAAAAACAAAATATTTGTCATACAACACATATTTTTTAAACATTTCTTTTTATACCAAATAAGTTCGCTTCGAGTACGGAACCCTCGATTTCAGTGCGAGTGTAACTCGCACTTGTCCGATTTTTATAATTTCTTTAGGCTTATATAAAATGCCAAAATAAAGTATTTTAATGATATTATAAAGTTAATTTAGTATTCTATAAACATTTAAGTCAAGTTTCATTTTGATAATTAGCTCCTATACTGGGAACATCCTCATTATGTTCTAGGACATCATCTCATGCATATCCCAATTTTAACAGTCATAAATATCCTATCCAATTATTTAACCACATAAGGGAATACTATACTGTTAACATACTTCAAAAACTGGTCCAGTGCATTAACGATTTGAGTGATTTTATTTAGTAATAATAAAATAAAATCTATAATAAAATTCAAAATGTCGAAATATTTTTAAGGGGAGATAGATTACGGTGATATTTTTTCAAAAAATGAAAATTATTTTTTTTCCTTTTTGGTTAGTATAACTATTTAAGAACACGGAAAAATTAGTCTAAAGTATTTCCAAGGTCTAGAACTGATATAAATTGAGCAGCAACATGCAACAACTCACCGAGCGCGCGAACGCTACTTGACTGCTACTTGACAGGCATTAGATTAGGGGAGACCGGGGTTACTTGGCGCACTTTTTACTCTTTGTTGTGTAACTCACTCATTTTTGCTTTTTTAAAAATGTTAATTTATAGAAAACTTGTAACATATCAGCTTTAATTAAAAAACAAGAAAGTTGAAATATATTTAATACTTTTATTTTTATACCACTTTATTTAAAGCTGTGCAAAGCGCGCCAAGCAACCCCGGCCCGGGGTTGCGTGGCGCAGGAGTGAAATTAAAAATAAATTATATGATTTAAAGTTTAAATAATATAAGACTTAACAAAATAAGTCTTGTACTGTAATTTTACAATAAAATTATTTTAAATTTAAAAATTAGAAAATTTCATTTAAATTAAATGATATTTGATTTAAATGACATCGTAAAATTACCAAAAAATATATATTTTTATTTTTGATAATAATGCTGTGAATATTTTTTGAATAGGATTGTTATTGGTGCTTATTAATGTGTAAATTTCATATAATCAACTTCATTTTATTAACATTTAACGAAATTTTCAGATAACCGCGCCACCTAACCCCGAATGTATTTTTGAAATATTTATTAATTTTTTATAAAAACTATTAATAAAAATCAAAAAAAATTTTTTGTTTCTTAATAACAAATGTATAGAGCTCAAAACTTAATATTTGAGCTCTTCTAAAATTAATTTTTTAAAGAGATATCACAAAAAAATGAAAGGGTTAAAAAATTACTTTGGAGTGCCAAAATCAGTTATTTTAATCTATACTCCACAATAATTAATGAATATTAATGAAATTTTGTACAAACTTACAGTTCATCAAGTACTTTAAGCAGAATAAAGAGAAAAAGTAATGTAGGGTCAATCGGGGTAAATCCGAACGCTTTTAGTAAGTTTCAACAATAACATAAGTTTTTTCTTTAAAAAAAAAATACTTCCGGTATTCTGGTGCATGAAGTTGTTACTTTACTTCCATAGAACAATTTTATGGGGTAGAAAAAATTTTTGATAAATTACAATCGCAGGAAACTTAGCGTTCGTATTTACCTCGATACTTTGCAACTTTCCTAAAATATGGGGGTAAATACGAACGCCACTGTATTTCAGAAAAATCTTAGGGAAAATAAATTTAAAGTATTGCAATTGTTAAACTTATATAAAAACTCAAAAAAAATACGATAATAAACCTATTATGTAATAATGCATCATATATAAATACAAAAATCAAACAGGTTAAAAATTAAAATGCATTACACAATTAAAACCTTCAATAACTTTATCAAATCATAACGGATTTTTGCAAAACTTGGTACAGAAAGTATTTTGGAGTGATTGAATGTAAATACAAAAATAAAAGTCAAATTTTTTAAATTCAAAATGGCGTACTTTCCTAAAACTTATTTTTAAAAATGATCAAATTTGCTAACCCTGAAACCCCCCGAGTATCAATTTTCGAGCGAATCCAATGAATTTATTAATTCTCGTCCGCCATTTTGAATTTTGAAAAACTGACTTCAAATTGGTAATCAGCGACCCCAAAAACCGTAGAATACCAAATTTTATTAAGATCCTGAAAAACTTTTTTCAACAAACCATTTGGCAAAAAAATTGAAACACTCCTTCGAGAGAACAGAGATTAAGTTTCTGCTTATTAATTACTAACGAGGATACGTATAGAAAGAAAAACTTTTTTCTATGTACTTTTATAATGTTAAAATAATAGTGTAATCAAATAAAAACAATTTTGTGTGGCTTTGATGTAAAAAAAAATTATTAAAAATACCGTTCGGATTTACCCCAGTTTTCCAATTTTCTTGGGTAAAT
Organism: Leptopilina boulardi; assembly: GCF_019393585.1. Taxonomy (NCBI): domain Eukaryota; kingdom Metazoa; phylum Arthropoda; class Insecta; order Hymenoptera; family Figitidae; genus Leptopilina; species Leptopilina boulardi. The sequence goes on from NW_026137854.1 coordinate 33,266, forward strand.
ACGAACGGTCTGATATTATTAATAAAATTTTACAGAAGGCAAAAATCAAATATAGTTTCTGTTCTAGTATTCATAACAAACAATTATAAATAATAAAATGAATTTTTAGCTTCTTTTTCTTGAAATACGAGACAAAATACTGAAAGAGTGTCATCTTTGATTTTCAATCTTTTTTGCAATACTTGTTATCTTTGTTTATGCTGTTGCTAATTAACAAACAAAAAATGGGATAATACTTAGAATCTCTTCAAGAGGATCTGAGGTAAAAATTCTCATATCGAACTTATTTTTAAAAATTTTAATTAAGCTGAAATAATTAGCGTTCGGATTTACCCCCCGTTCGGATTTACCCCGACTGACCCTAACTTTACACTTTTGAATAAACTCAAGTGCGCCAAGCAACCCCTGCGCCAAACTGCCCCGGTCTCCCCTACTTGAAAATGATCTTTTAAATGCCAAAGAAGGATCTGTGTATGGAGCAGGTATTGCCGATTGAGTGAGAATGACTTTTTTGTTTAATTTATACTCAAAAAATTTTAAACGCATTTTTCTCAAAACTGCATATTTTCAACTCTGTCACACTCTCATTTTAAAACTTTTCAACCAATTAACTTCAAATTTGGACAGTATGTTCCTCGCATGTGTAGTTTTCGTGTAAACTAGGATTTTTAAAATCCATTAATATTTTTAAAAGTTATAGACAATTCAAGTTGCAAAATTGTCGGTAAAACTGACGTGAGAGTTGCTGACTTTTAAGCAAGATAGTGACTTGTAACTTATGATGGTTGGAAAGCTAGTAAAATTCTGCTTTTGAATGTATATGAAGACATTTTTTTAATTTTTTTATCATGTAAGATCTTGGCTTTAAATTGCTTTTTTGAATGTTAAAAAATGTTTTTTAGTTTATAAAATATATTAAAAAATGTTCGAGCATGTTCTTCTACAACCCCGCAACGAGGCGGCGAAAAGTGATGATCGATGTCTAAGTTGTAGAATAACAGGTTTATCAATGCTAAAAAAAAGAAAAAATTTTCTTGATATACATTCAAACGCAGAATTTTATCAGCTTTTCTACCATCTAACAACTTAGTAAGTTACAAACCCCTATATTTTTTCTAACTGAAAGTATCTTGCTTTAAAGTCACCATGAAATTTCCACTCCTCTCACGTAAGCCGTACTGACAATTTCCGACGGTATTGTATATATACGGAGAGAATTCTGTGGTAATTATTATATAAAACATAACCTTGATTAATCATATGGAAGAGTTGTAGCGACTTTTGCATGAATTCAAATTAAATTTGCCAGGAACCCGACTTATAATAGCACTCAGTTCTGATTATAAAAATTACTCGAACTCCAACTGATATTCAGGCGGAGTTTAAACAACACAAGGTAACGTGCGTGTACACACAGTGATGCACAGACCCTCTCATGATTACGTGTGTGCGTCAATGTGCCTATACACCGGTTAGCTTGTATTGTATAAATTCACCCTGAATATCAGTTGTAGTTCGAGTAATTTTTATAAGGAGAACTCAGTGCTATTATATTGTAAGTCGGGTTCCTGGCGAATTTCACTTGAATTCAAGCAAAAGTCGCTACGACTCTTCCATAATATGATTAATCTAGGTTATGTTTTGTATAATAATCACCAGAGAATTCTTTCCATATATATATTCCTTACATTTCTTTGATAATTTTTTGCTTTAAAATATTTTAAAGCAATAAATTACACGATTTTAAAGAAAAAATTTAATTTCTCCAAAAGGGCCCGATAAACGATTTTGATTTTTGCTCGGAATATCTTCTATTTTGTTCTAGAATACAATCCTGAAAGAAAATATTGGTTGTTTTAATCTTTCATAATAATTTATTCAAGCTCACCGCGTAATTTTTCAATAAATATTTCTCATTCTAGTTTACACGATAGCCAAAATAGTACAGATTAAGAAAAATTTTGGTTTTTTCACTTTAGATTAACTGTTCCAGAGAAAAAGTATAACAAACTTTTAAAATATACCAGCAAATTTTTTTTAGATTGTTTAAAAAAACAGAAATTGTTTTCAACTCTTTAAAATATATATTTTATCATAAAAAAATTATAACGAATTAATAATTTTTTCACTATAAAAAAATTGGCTATGTACTAATTCGGTTTCGATTTTAGAATGTTTAATTAAATTAAATTTTTAATTTATTAATAATTAATTTTCAAAAATGATCTGCATAATAATAAATAGATTTTTATTTATGAAAAAAAAATTATATAAAAAAACAAAATACATAAAGTAAATGTTTTTTTGAAAAGTGTAGGGGAGAGCCCGGTTGGAAAAACTTGTACAGGATCGTGTACACGATCTTGTGCATGATCGTGCCCCGATCTTGCACATGTTTATTCACTAGGTCATGTACAAGAACAGCAAGTGAACATGTAAAAAGAATTGAAACAAAGATCTTGTACAAGAACATGCATATGTTTATTCATGGTAACCAAAGAAATCATGTTCTCGAGTCCGTGCTCGTGTACTTGTATAAGATCGTGCTCAAGTTCATGTACTTGATCTTGTGTTAATTTTTGCAAAATTTACAACAATTTGTTCAAATTCTTTAAACAATATGTTACATTTACCATACTCTAAACTCATTTTTATTAATTAATTATTAATACATTTTAAACAAGTTAAAAAATTTGATCATTTTATGACATGAATGATTTTTTTTAATTTCTGGAAGCAAATTCTATTTATTACATTAAATTTTTCAGCTATATTATATACGTCGTAGCCACTTTTAAAATTCTGCATTTCATGAAGTGCAGCCACATTGTGAAAAAAATATTTACTTTGAAATGTGTCCAAAATTTTTGGACATTTCATGAAACGCTACAGCGAATTATGCACTTTGTGAAACGAAATAAAATTTCACAATAAGTCCAAATATTAAATGCAATGTCCAAATGTTCACATATCACGTGGTACATATTTTAGGTATTTTGAACCCCCTCCCTCCCCCCTGCGTGATAATTTTTCTATTATTAAAAAATTAAATTTCCATGGACGGTGATAGTTTGCCTACCCCCCTTACGCCATTTTCTTGAAAAATTAAAAGAACATTACCTGCAAAAAACAAAAAAGACCTTATACTCGTGCCGAAGTATACGAAGTTCATAATCAGCAATCTCAAAAATCTCCTGCTAACAAGTTTTAAGAAAATCTGATAAAATTTTTAATATTTTTTATACTTAAGAATTACGGATGTCCTTTTGCATGAAATTGAACATTTGATTACGCTATTTAAGTAAATGTCAGTTTTTCACTTATTCTACCCGATAAAGGATCATTAGAAGCATATTTTAATACTTTTTCACTGTGTTGTCAACAAAAAAATATTTTAATCTTTACTATTGGAGGTCATCCATAAATAACGTCACACTTTAAGGGGGAAGGGGCGTCATCAGTAAATTTTTGACAACCAGCATAAAAATGTCCCTTATTGAAAATTCCTACAAAGTTTCTCACGTGTGATCCCTTAAAACCAATCTATAAGGAATCCTCATAACATCCTTTGTAAGATCTTACGTGGGCTGCGTTTAAAGAAGCTTTCAGACAACATACGATATTACTGTACGAATTTGGTTCAGGCAATGTTACAGGAAACTATATAGTTTTCCATATAGTTTCCTACGTAAGATCCTATAAAGGATGTCACACAAAATGAAAATTAAAAAAAAAATTTGAATGTTTCTTTTATTTATGTCACTGTTGCCTTGCTTGTTTTTCGATTTCTAGTATTTTGGAGAAAAATTTGAAAATAAATTTGGAGGGACTGGGGATTGAACCCGGGATCGACGCGCGCTAGCTAAAGACTCTATACACTAACCTAACCACCTACTGCCGAGAAAAAGAAAAGTCTTCCTCATACTCTGAATGTAGAAATTTTAGATGGCAGAGTATGAGGAAGATTTATTTTTTCCGCAGTCGGTTGTTAGGTTAGGGTCTTTAGCTAGCGCGCGTCGAATCCGGTTTCAATCCTCAATCCCCAATCCCTCCAAATTTATTTTCAAATTTTTCTTCAAAATACTAGAAGTCGAAAAACAAGCAAGGCAATAATGACATAAATAAAAAAAATTCAAATTTTTTTTTAATTTTTATTTTCTGTGACATCTTTTATAGGATCCTACCTAGGAAAATATATGGAAAACTATATAGTTTCCTGTAACATTGTCTGAACTAAATTCGTACAGTAACAGTATGTTGTCTGAAAGCTTCCTTAAACGCAGCCCACGTAAGATCTTACAAAGGATCTTATGAGGATTCCTTATAGATTGGTTTTAAAGGATTACACGTGGGAAACTTTGTAGGAATTTTCAATAGGGGCGCCAATGTATGCAATAGTGTGTGACATGGGAGAGGGGGGTCAAAAAAGGTAAAAAATATGTGACATAATTTATGGACAACCCCTTCAAAAATTTTAGCATCAAAGTTGAATACTTAATGTAGAAATTAAAATTTTTTGAATGTATCTCAGTTAGATCTAAGGATAACGACATGAGCCATAAATAGTTATAAAGGTCTGAGTTTTATCTTTAAAGTTAACAAAGGATCTTTCATGTCAGACAAAAAATAAGAATGTTACATGGTATTATGTGCATAAACCTATCCAAAAACTGTTTTTGACTCTGAAATGAGATTTTGAATTTGTATCAGAAATATGAAATACATCATTATTTTATTAACAATAATATATTTTGCATAGTGTCATTTGGAGTAAATGTAAACCAAGGGTAAGTGTAAATAATGTACATGATTCTAATTAATTTATAGTTATTGTTTCTTGTAGTTTTGTAGTACACATTTATAATAGCTTCTTTTGTGGAATTTTTTTATTTCGGAAATTATTTTGGAATTTATTAATGGTGTTAGAAAATCGTTGGTCATAAATTTGATAAAACAAAAGCGAAATACCACAAACTTCCCAAAACACTTTTTGTCATTTTTTCTGTAGTCGACCTCTCATAAAGATTGATGTATTATGCGTGGATGGTCCCAGGGTGGGGCATGCATTCTTAACTTGAAATATTAATAGATTTCTTCCTAGTATCCCAAACTACTAATAAAATACTACGATTTAATTTTTTTATTATTTACATTTTTCTTATTCTGATACATATTTCAGGTCATAAAAATTCTAAGTGTAGGTTTTGGTAAAACGCCATGCATAAACTTTTAATTCATTACAGCTGTCAAAAGTATAAATAGGCGTAAACAACAATGTTTGTTCGTTGCTTATGTATCTTTTTACTTTGTACAGCCGATTTGTGGATAAAAAAATACACCAACCTATTCGTATTAATTTATTTATTTCATTTAATATACAATTTTGATACATACCTGTTTAAAAATCAAACAGTTTTAAAATTTGACTTATGCAACCGCACTATGAATAAAAGTCGACCAACAGTAAGTTCGTTGAATTCGAGTAAAATTCAGATTAAGTATAATGCTTCTGGTAATATGAATACACCCACCCGGATATTTGAAAAGAAGAGAAGAGGGAACAGTGCACTACCCGGACAGATTAGCATAAATATGGCGTCTTAAAGCAGGCCGTTTGTCATCGTTAGCAAAGCACACGCTTCCTGGGACTCGCAGTTAGACTTCTGTGAACCTTGGAATGCCACAGTTTACTATCATAGGAAGGAAGTAATACCAAAAATTCAAGTCATAAATAAGTAGTCTGACCTAACCTTTACATGTATTGCTACGTACATAAATTTGACTTCAATAAACACTTGCTGTTCACAGTCTAATATTTATTACATTTTACAAAGTGTAGATTCTACACAATGTTCATGAACAGGTAGAAAGTTCCGACAAATTGTCAACCAAATCGGACCATAGGATCTTCTTCCTGGGGTGCGTTCACGCAACTCTCACCCTCACTCAAACATTTTTCTCTCTCACTCTCACTCATAAATTTTTCTCTCTCACTCACACCCTCACTCAAAAATTTTTCTATCTCACTCTCACTCAGAAATTTTTCCATCTCTCTCTCACCCTCACTCAAAAATTTTTCTCTCGCACTCTCACCCTCACTCAAAAATTTTTCTCTCTCACCCTCACCCCTGGCAGATTCGATTTGCGTAATGGCTACCTAACTATAAGTTGCCGTTAGGTATACATTAGGCAAACATGGAAAAAAAAGCGAATAATTAATTTAATAAGGTGAAAAAAAGTAAAGAAAAAGTAAATCGACATTTAAAGAGTTAATTCATACAAGAATTACAATAATAAACCAATAAATAAATAATAACTACTTTAAATGTGCAGATATTATTGGAGTGCGCATGCGCAGATATCTGGGCGAATTTAAAGTAATTATTATTTATTTATTGCTTTCATTGCTGAAATTCTTGTACGAATTAACTCTCTAAATCTCCAGTTATTGTTTCCACCAAATTTTTTCACAACAATAATTCGTTTAATCGCTTTTTTTGACGTTCTCGTAATGTTTACCTAATGGCTACCTAACGGCTACTTCGTTAGATAGCCACTACGCAAATCGAATCTGACAGGGACTCTCACTCAAAAATTTTTCTCTCTCACTCTCACCCAAAAATTTTTCTTTCTCACTCTCACTCAAAAATTTTCCTCTCTCATTCTCACTTAAAAATTTTTCTCTCACTCTCACTCAAAAATTTTTAACTCTCAATCTTACTCTCACTCTCGCTTAAAAATTTTTCACTCTCACTCTCACTCAAAAATTTCTCACTATCATTCTTACTCTCATTCAAAAATTCTTCACTATCATTCTCACTCTTACTCAAAAATTTTTCTCTTTTACTCTTACTCATAAATTTTTCACTATCATTCTCACTCTTACTCAAAAATTTTTCTCTTTCACTCTTACTCATAAATTTTTCACTATCATTCTCACTCTCATTCAAAAATTTTTCTCTCTCGCACTCACTCTCACTAAAAAATTTTTCACTATCATTCTCTTTCACTCAAAAATTTTTTTCTCTCACTCTCACCCAAAAATTTTTCATTATCATTCTCACTCTCATTCAAAAGTTTTTCTCTCTCGCACTCACTCTCACTCAAAAATTTTTCACTATCATTCTCTTTTAGTCAAAAATTTTTTTTTCTCACTCTCACTCAAAAATTTTTTACTATCATTCTCACTCGCATTCAAAAATTTTCCACTCTAACTTTCGCATTCACTCAATAAATTTTCTCTCTCACTTTCACGAACTTTAAAAAAATTTCACTCTCACTGTCACTCAAAAAATTTTTACTCTCACTTTAAAAGATTTTAACTCTTACCCTTACTTTTACACAAAAAATTTTCCCTCACACTCTCACTTTGACTCAATAAATTTTCACTCTCACTTTCGCTCAAAAATTTTTCACTCTTACTTTCTCTCAAAAATTTTTCACTCTCACTTTCTCTCAAAAAAGTTTCACTCTTTCTGTCACTCATTTTCACTCAAAATATTTTCAATTTTTCTTTCACATTTTTTTTTACTAAAAAATTTTATATTTCACTTTCACTCTCACTGAAAAAATTTCTATCTCATTTTCTCTTACTCTTACAGTTATACTTTCACTACCAGTAACATGATTTTAAACACTTTTACTTTCACTTCCCCTTACACTTACATCTATTTTATATTCCCTCAAATCCTTCTTTATTTTAATGGTCAATTACACTATCAGTTTCATTATCAATAAATTGTTTAGTGCACTACACTTCTCACTTTTACTGTAATACTTAATTTTTTCACAATTTATCGTTATGTTCAATGTCAGTGACATTTACATAATTTTTTCTAAACTTTCACTAGTAACACCACTAACACTAAATATTAAGGATTCATTTCTACTTTTACTGTCAATTGCACTAACCTAAACTGTATTTTTTATTGGTAATAAGATTCCTCTCTAAAAAAAGACAGTTTGAGAATTTCTCGAAGGAACTCGAAACCTCGAAAATTTGAAACAGGAATACAATTAATCACCAATTAACTATTTGAGTCACGTTTTACAAAATACGAAATGATACTAATAAATTATTAATAATTGCCAAAATCTTTATTAAGTTATTTTTTTATGTATAAAGTTGAAAATGATTCATTAAATTATAAAATACATATACGGCATATAATACGCATCATAAGACAAACATAACCTACTTAGCTGAAGCCACGTTATCGGCTATAATCAAAATAGTGCGCGCATATTTAAATATAATTTGCACTTTCGGTGAAATCACGGATCCCGATCTGAATAACTAAGTGGTGCTCATTCAATTTATATTAAATATGATTTTTTAAAGTTTCTATAGACTGTTGCAAGAATTGTAATAATACATCGAATATATAACAAAAAACCGCTGCTAAGTTGTACTGTTGTATAAATTTGGAGTCAGTAACTCTTTGTGTTCATTATGAACACATTGCTTCCTCCTAGAGATTACTTAATTTCTATTTTCACTTTTTTCAGAATATTTAATTTGGAATAAGGCAATAAATTCTGAATTTTATATCTTATCGAATTTTCAAATATATAATCAATCGATGCACTTTTAAATGCTCTACAAGCCAGTAATAATAACTTAGAAGTTATATGAAGATTTTTGAATAAAAAAGTCATGTTTTTTCAAATTTCTTATTTTTGAAACATCAATAACTTTGTTATATTTTATGGAAAGAAGTTCAAAAATAGGTCAAATTCCATTATTTGTCCGCCAATGAGATCTTCAATTTTAAAAAAATTTATCCCCGATATCGAAATATGTGAAAAATATCATCCTCTACGGAGGAAGCAAAATATCGAAAAAATAAATGAGCATTAAAAATTGAGAAATCTCAATAGAAGGGGAAGCATTGAGGATGTTTAAATTATAAACGAGAGAAAATTAATCACTACACTACTATTTTTACAGAAAGCGGAAATTAATATTAATAATCGTTGATATACTTTAATTTGGAAAGTTCTTTGTCTAACGGGACACCCTCTACTGTCCAAAACGCATGGAACATGCATGCGTAGTTTTTTTTGCCACATGGTATTTTTCGAATCACAACTATACGCGGTCAATATGGCGCTTCGAATAAAAATGTACATTAAACAATGTAATTTTTGCCGTAGTTTCAAAAATTAGTTCAATTGTTCAAACACTAAATATTCAAAGCTTTGAGGGGTTGCTGATTATGATTATGATTTAATTTGAGATTTAATTTAAAATCTGACAATTTTTAATTTTTGCATAAGCTATATTAGACCTGCCATTTTGTGTTTCAAAAAACCGTCCTCGAATTTGTGATCAGCAACCCCAAAAACCCACGAGTAATAAATTTTAAGCGAATTAAGTAAGAGGGAATAATAATAATAATTTTTGAGTGAAAGTGAAAGTTGTAGTGAAAACTTGTTGAATGAGTGAGGGTGAGAGTGAGAGAGAAAAATATTTGAGTGAGAGTGAAAGTGAGATTGAAAAATTTTTGAGTGAGAGTGAAAGTGATAATGAAAAATTTTTGAGTGAAAGTGGGAAGTAAAGAATTTTTGAATGAGAGTAATAACACAGACCCACAAAAAAAAAGTTTCGTGCGCGGCAGACCAGACTAGTCATTTCCCATGTATTTTGACGCGCTGAACACGAATCCGAAGTCCGTTTTGCTCCATCACGTCAGGATTTTTTTCTAACCTCCAAAAACCTGTCGGATTTTGAGAGGTAGGCTATTTTTTTTAAAAAATTGATGGATTTACTTCAAAATTGGTATCTAGGGGTTTTTTGGGTTGCTGATTACGAATCTGAAGTTAGATTTTCAAAATTTAAAATGGCGGCTCCAATATGGCGGACGAATTTTGTAAAAATTGATGGATTTACTTCAAACTTGGTATCTAGGGGTTTTTTGGGTCGCTGATTACGAATCTGAAGTTAGATTTTCAAAACTAGAAATGGAAATTCTTATATACATAAGTAAGGTATTTACGTCTTTTTATGGTAGCGCACTCTTTTGTCCTCAAAGGATCTGTGTAATGGTTTTCTTTTCAAATTGGTGCCTCCAGGTACAATATCCCTTTTCAGCATCCAACAGTAGTTGGCCATCATATTTACATCCCATCTTCCTTGATAACGACGCTCAAAATCTTTCAGATCTTGATGGAATCGTTCTCCTTGTTCTTCACTGTAATCTCTCAAATTTTCAGGGAATTGATCCCGATGCGAGTCTAAGTAATGCAACTTTATGCTCATTAAGCATCCTAACTTACCAAAGTTTTTAATCATATCATTAACTATTTGCTCCCAATTTTCACTCTTGTGATTACCCAGAAAATTTTCGACAACTGCTTTGAAACTAAGCCATGCGGCTTTCTCCTTTTTATTCATCTTGGTGATAAATTGCTCATCTTTTAACAATTTGCGAATACGTGGTCCGTCGAAAACCCCTTCTTTTAGTTTCGCATCAGAGATTTCTGGAAACTTTTGTTCCAGGTATTTGAAACAGTTTCTTTTTATCTAAGGCTTTGACAAACTGTTCAATTGCTCCTAGTTTCGTGTGTAAGGGCGGAATTATCACCTTTGAAGGGTCGATATCGTCCGCCATATTGGAGCCGCCATTTTAAATTTTGAAAATCTAACTTTAGATTCGTAATCAGCGACCCAAAAAACCCCTAGATACCAATATTGAAGTAAATCCATCAATTTTTACAAAATTCGTCCGCCATATTGGAGCCGCCATTTTGAATTTTGAAAATCTAACTTCAAATTCTTCATCAGCGACCCAAAAAACCCCTAGATACCAATTTTGAAGTAAATCCATCAATTTTTTAAAAAAAATAGCCTACCTCTCAAAATCCGACAGGTTTTTGGAGGTTAGAAAAAAATCCTGACGTGATGGAGCAAAACGGACTTCGGATTCGTGTTCAGCGCGTCAAAATACATGGGAAATGACTAGTCTGGTCTGCCGCGCACGACACTTTTTTTTTTTGTGGGGCTGTGTAATGATAGTAAAAAATTTTTGAGTGAGAGTGAGAGAGAAAAATTTTTGAGTGAGAGTGAGGGTGAGAGTGAGACAGAAAAATTTTTGAGTGAGAGTGAGAGAAAAATTTTTAAGTGAGAGTGAGAATGAGAGAGGAAAATTTTTGAGTGAGAGTGAGAATGAATAATTTTTGAGTGATAGTGAGAGTGAGAGAGAAAAATTTTTAAGTGAGAGTGAAATTGAAAAATTTCTGAGTCAGAGTGAGAGTGAAAAATTTTTGAGTTAAAGTGAGAGAGAGTGAGAGAGAAAAATATTTGAGTGAGAGTGAAAGTGAGATTGAAAAATTTTTGAGTGAGAGTGAAAGTGATAATGAAAAATTTTTGAGTGAAAGTGGGAAGTGAAGAATTTTTGAATGAGAGTAATAATGATAGTGAAAAATTTTTGAGTGAGAGTGAGAGAGAAAAATTTTTGAGCGAGAGTGAGAGTAAGATTGAGAGTTAAAAATTTTTGAGTGAGAGTGAGAGAAAAATTTTTAAGTGAGAGTGAGAGTGAGAATGAGAGAGGAAAATTTTTGAGTGAGAGTGAGAAAGAAAAATTTTTGAGTGATAGTGAGAGTGAGAGAGAAAAATTTTTAAGTGAGAGTGAAATTGAAAAATTTCTGAGTCAGAGTGAGAGTGAAAAATTTTTGAGTTAAAGTGAGAGAGAGTGAGAGAGAACAATTTTTGAGTGAGGGTGAGAGTGAGAGAGAAAAATATTTGAGTGAGAGTGAAAGTGAGATTGAAAAATTTTTGAGTGAGACTGAAAGTGATAATGAAAAATTTTTGAGTGAAAGTGGGAAGTGAAGAATTTTTGAATGAGAGTAATAATGATAGTGAAAAATTTTTGAGTGAGAGTGAGAGAAAAAAATTTTTGAGCGAGAGTGAGAGTAAGATTGAGAGTTAAAAATTTTTGAGTGAGAGTGAGAGAGAAAAATTTTTAAGTGAGAGTGAAATTGAAAAATTTCTGAGTCAGAGTGAGAGTGAAAAATTTTTGAGTTAAAGTGAAAGAGAGTGAGAGAGAAAAATTTTTGAGTGAGAGTGAGGGTGAGAGTGAGACAGAAAAATTTTTGAGTGAGAGTGAGGTTGAGAGTGAGAGAGAAAAATTTTTGAGTGAGAGTGAGGGTGAGAGTGAGACAGAAAAATTTTTGAGTGAGAGTGAGGGTGAGAGTGAGAGAGAAAAATTTTTGAGTGAGAGTGAGAGTGAGAGATGAAAATTTTTGAGGGAGAGTGAGGGTGAGAGTGAGACAGAAAAATTTTTGAGTGAGGGTGAGAGTGAGAGAGAAAAATTTTTGAGTGAGAGTGAGGGTGAGAGTGAGAGAGAAAAATTTTTGAGTGAGAGTGAGAGATGAAAATTTTTGAGGGAGAGTGAGAGTGAGAGAGAAAAATTTTTTAGTGAGAGTGAGAGTGAGAGAGAAAACTTTTTGAGTGAGTGTGAGGGTGAGAGTTACGTGAACGCACCCCTGATAGTATTAGATTTAATAATCAATTTGTTTTAAAATAATATCTGCTTCAGGGGGGTTTCTCATAAAAAATCGTTTTTCTTTTTTTGCATAAACTTACTTCTTAAGGCAAATGACCCAGTCGTGGTCACTTTTAGGCCAGTCAATAAAGACAAAAAGTGCCATTAAGGGGGGAACACCAGTTGTAACTTTCGAAAAATCGATTTTTTTTTGGTGCATTTTCTTAAAGTATACATATTTAGAAATGTGTCTGTAAATTTCAAAGTTGATCCGGTGAAAAATAAATGAGATATACAGAACACTGCAGCGGCGCGTCCCGTGGCTTCATACAAGGTGGCCAGCCATACCTGACCCTAACGACAGATGGCCTTTTCCTATGATTTAGAAACGGCAACCACTGCGGAAGAGTTATTATATGGTCCAGGAATCGATGACTCTTTGTAACTTAGAAACAAAATTTCTTCTGAACAAAAAAAAGTAAGTTGAAACTTTTAATGCGTTTTTCTCAAAATGACATTTTCCAAGTCGGTGACCACGATTACTCGAATACCATTAAACCGATTTATTTAAAATTTAGTGTGCTTCATTTACACATATAAGTCTAGTTCGTGATCGAAGGATTTTTTTTTTAATCAAAACTTTTTTTTATATAGCTGAAAATCGACCGTATTTTTTTAACGAAAATCATACTTTTGACTTTGACAGGTCGCCATTTTGTCAAATTTTTTTTTTTTTTAAATCCTTCGATCACGAACTAGATAATCTTATAATAAATGTAAATCAATTTCATTTTTGTATTTCAGACGAAGTATACTTGCAGAATGCTGGTCACCGCAATTCACCTTTTTTCTTAAGACGCCACTTCAATGGCTCATATCTCCAAAAGTTTTTGTTAAAAAAATTTTTTTTTTCTTTTAAATTACAGCTTTTTACATGTACTTTTAACTAATAAATAGTATTCTTTAAAAAGATTCATTGTTCTTTTGGAAAATATTCTTGAAAAAAACATTATTTTTTGAGTTACAACTGGTGTTCCCCCCTTAAATGTAAACAGGCTGTTCTAAACGGATTTCGGTAGTTTGGGGGGACAGTATGAAGGCCCCATAGTTTGCTCTCGATTTCCGTTTCCGGAAAATGTTATAAATAAACATCAAAGTAGGCGAAAGGTGGTTTTTTGATGCTCGTTGCTTTCCTCTAAATTTTAGAGGAAAAAGTTGTAATTAAAAAAGAAAGGTATAAAAAATACCTACAAAATGGTAAGTCGAAAGTTAAAATCGGATTATTTGTTTAATAGTTATTGAATTTAAACCATTAAAAATGGCTCTTTTTTAATTGTTTAATAACTTTGTTAATAATAATCCGAGTGGAGTGAAACTTTCTGAAATTGTGCCCCTCGCGATACTGAACAAAATGAAAAAACTTAGAACCCAATCGCAGGAATAGTATATAAATTATTCCATTTGTTAATTAAAAACATGTTGTTTTTCAACTTAATTTCTACAGAACGATATGGAGCTAATTCAATTTTTTTTCTTTCATTTTACTCTTGAAGAGTGATACTATCATGTACATAAAAAAACTAATCGAATTTCAATATTTAATTGCATAATTATCGATAAAGAAAAAAGGGTACTTTTTTAGTTATAAACAATTGCAATTACTCGGCTATTTTTTACTCTGTCGAGTTTGTAATAAACGCTCTTGAATTTCATTTTTCTTTACAAAACTTTTAAAAAAAAGAAAAACGACGTAGCTTAAAGGGGGGGGGAGATAATTTTTTATTTTCAAAAAATTCCTGACACTATAATTAAGCTCCCGCCGGCAATAACTCGATCTGCGCTTGAAGAGAGAATTTCAAGCCATTCAAGCGGTCGAAAAATGAGAAAATTTAAATTTTGAAACTTATTACCATGTAGAGTATAAAAATGCCCAACTTTTTTTGTCTTTGAAATTTTTTTGTAGGACTTTTATTTTTAATAATAATGGACAAAATCTAAATTTTTTTCCATTCTCAATTTCATTGAAATTTAAAACTTAAATCGTCCTATCTTGAACAAATCTTCATGAAATCAATTAAAAATTGACATACTTACGTATCAAGGTCTACCAAAGACGATAAAATGGTTAAAACATTTTTAAAAAATTATTGCAAAATTATTTGTTAATGTAAATTTACTCAACTTTGACGAGAAAAAGTATGCAGGGAACTTTCGAGTTGACAAAACTTCCAGTGAGACATTTGTTTATTAATATGTGAAGAAGTTTTTTGGAAAGTTTTGTTTAAATCGGATTAAAAATAAAAACGTTACATAATGTTTAAGAAAATATGCGCCGCGCGGCGTTTTGACATTTTGATACGCAGTCTTCACGGGGAGGAAACTTTATTGCTATTTTCCGTTGACTTGTTTAAAGGTAAGTTTAGGATTAATATTTTTAGTCTTTTAAATTATATTTATTCAAATAACAATATTTTACAATTCTGTAAATTATTTATAATATATTTTTATGAAACTTGTATGTATATTCAACTGAATTTAAATTCTTTTTGTATTAAAAATCTATTAATACTGTTCGGTTTAGATTAATAATACTTTTTCAGACCATAATAAAGCATTAAATTGCAAAAAATTATAAGCAAATGAAACTAAAAGTGTTACTTACTTTTAAACAAGTCAACGGAAAATAGCAATAAAGATTCCTCCTCGTGAAGACTGCGTATCAAAACGTCAAACCGCCGCGCGGCGCATATTTTTTTAAACATTATGTAACTTTTTTATTTTTAATCCGATTTAAACAAAACTTTCCAAAAAACTTCTTCACATATTAATAAACAAATGTCTCACTGGAAGTTTTGTCAACTCGAAAGTTCCCTGCATACTTTTTCTCGTCAAAGTTGAGTAAACGTATTTACTGACAGGTCTCTATTTACATTAACAAATAATTTTGCAATAATTTTTTTAAAATGTTTTAACCATTTTATCGTCTTTGGTAGACCTTGATACGTAAGTATGTCAATTTTTAATTGATTTCATGAAGATTTGTTCAAGTTAGGACGATTTAAGTTTTAAATTTCAATGAAATTGAGAATGGAAAAAAATTTAGTTTTTGTCCATTATTATTAAAAATACAAGTCCTACAAAAAAAATTCAAAGACAAAAAAGTTGGGCATTTTTATACTCTACATGGTAATAAGTTTCAAAATTTAAATTTTCTCATTTTTCGACCGCTTGAATGGCTTGAAATTCTCTCTTCAAGCGCAGATCGAGTTATTGCCGGCGGGAGCTCAATTATTAATATTTTTTAGTCAAATTCTATAAGGTAAAAAATTGTAAACATTGTAGGACATTTTTTTCTTATTTATATAGATGGCCGAAGGGAGTTTATCATTTTTCCTTGCACCTGACGTCGGAGTAGGGAAACGCGGTAGCGCGGATAGACGCCCGCCTCAAAAGTAAAATTGCCCGTTCAAATTTACATAAATAACCTTAGATTTTTAATAAAAAATTTTTTTTAACTATATTTAAACAAGTTTTTTTTAATAACAAAATATTTTCTTTAATTTAAACATTTTTATACTTTTTTTAATTGCATATAATTTTAAGCGTTTTAATGTTATTTTATGTTTAAAATTTTTTTTAATTATTTATATATATTCGTGTAACGCTATGTAACTTTTTTTATAATGTAAAAAATTATGTTTTATTATAGTTTAGTAATGATTTTCTGCTTTTTTAATGTATATAACATAAATTACTATTATTATCATTACTAAACTACAAAAAAACATAATTTTTTACATTACAAAAAAATTTACATAGTTCTACACAAATGTGTATAAATAATTTTAAAAAAATTTAAATATAAAATAACATTGAAAGGATTAAATTTATATGAAATTAAAAAAAATGTATAAAAATGTTTAACCCTTGGAGCACACACCTCTTTTTTCGAACAAGTAGCACAGTCTGGGTCACTGTGACCCTGTTTACTTTACAAAACTCCCCCATTTTTGAACTATTGGACTGATCAACACAAAAAAAAAATTTTTTTATTCATTGAACCTTGTAAAATAAGAATATGCAGTTTAGAAATATTATTAAATTATTTGCATATTGAAAAAAAATTCGTGAAGTTAACTTACACTGGTCGACAAAATTTAGGTTTTTTTTTGCCACAAGAGTAAACGATGGTGATTCTTATAGGATTTTTGACGTAGATTACGAATCTGTAAATGAAATTGTCCCA
The DNA here is from genome assembly GCF_019393585.1 of Leptopilina boulardi. Classification (NCBI taxonomy): domain Eukaryota; kingdom Metazoa; phylum Arthropoda; class Insecta; order Hymenoptera; family Figitidae; genus Leptopilina; species Leptopilina boulardi. The sequence continues at coordinate 49,997 of NW_026137854.1, forward strand.
TCACGTCTCAATTTTGAGAAAAACGGGCTCAAAGTGTCAAAAAATCGCATTTTTGGCACTTTTTGAAGTACTATAAAAAAAGAACGCGACGTGATAAACGGCTCAAATATGGCTTAAATAAGAGCTAGTACCCTCAACTTTAACCTCCAAAAGCAAAAAACCATGTACCAAGAACTCAAAATTGTGGGCAACATTTTTTTACCGCGTGCGCGTCCAACAGATATTGTTCCCACGATAAAATGAAATAAATTGCTGAAAACGTCGTCAAAGACACAAGATCGATTTAAATTAACTTCAAATTGGTTACTCGGGGGTTTTCGGGGTCGCTGATTACAAATCTGATGTTAGTTTTTAAAAATCCAATATAGCGGATCCAATATGGCGGACGATTTTTGGAATAACTTAACCCTTTCAGGGGCAGTGGGACGTATACGTCCCACCTTTTTTGTTGTTGTATTTTTGGTATTTCCGGCATATTTATCTAATAATAATCATATATTTCTTATTTTTAGATTCTAAGGATATAATATAACGAATCTATAATATTGTTTATGAATAATTTATTATTGTTAACTTAATATTATTCCATCAATCTGAAAAATATGCATTTTTTTAATAATTAATTCAGCTATTTGTAAACGCGAAGTGCTACGACTTTGAAAATCTTTACTCGGGGGTTTTTGGGGTCCCTGATTACGAATCTGAGGTCAGTTTTTCAAAATTCAAAATGGCGGATCCAATATGGCGGACGACTTTTTAAAAATATAATGCAATTTGTATGAAACTCGTTACTCGGGGGTTTTCGGGGTTGCTGATTACGAATCAGATGTCAGTTTTTTAAAATTCAAAATGGCGGATCCAATATGGCGAATATATTGAATTTAAAAAAACAATGTCCGCCATATTGGATTCGCCATTTTGAATTTTTAAAATTTGCAAAATCTGACCTCGGATTTGTATTCAGCGACCCAAAAAACGTATAAATACGTAATGAAACAAAAATTTGTATGCTTAGAATAATGTGCCCCTGAAAGGGTTAACATATTAGTCTGAAAATCGTTACGCGGGGGTTTTCGGGGTTGTTGATTACGAATCTGATGCTTAAAGATTTTATGGTTTTTTATTAAATTGAGTATATAAAAAGTTTTGAGATTGCAAATTATGAATTTGACTTAAAAATTTTTAAATACAAGGTAGCGAATCAAATTTAGCGAGCGAATTTTTAAATAGTTCTTGATTTTCGCAGACTTTAGTAATTTTAGTAATTATTTTCATGCCTCCACGTCATTTATAAGAGGAAACAGTTTTTTTTAATAAAAAATGGTTACTAGGTTTAAAATAAATTTAATTAATTTTTGTTATATTGTCAAACAGATTTAATTAATACGGCGTGAAAATGAAAACAACAGAAAACATCAAGCTTCATTTTTAACGTCTACTTTTTTCGTCCACAAAAAATTAGAAACAAACTGACAGCGAGCTCATCAATTGAACTCCTTGAAAATGTAAAAGAAATAAAATTAAAATCCTTAATGGTGCAAAATAAACGAAACGTCACATTTTTATCTCAATAAAGTTTTTTTTATATTGGATTAGTAAAAAGAAGGTTCATGTAACTGCGTAAAAAAGAAAAAATTAAATTATTCATTAAATAACTCCTTTCAAAAAAATTTGTAGTAATTTAATAGTCAAGCCATGTTAGTTCCGCCATATTGGATTCTGAAAAACTAACATCGGATTCCTATTCAGCGACCCCGAAAACCCCCAAGTAACGATTTTCAGACTAATATGTTAAGTTAATCCAAAAATCGTCCGCCATATTGGATCCGCCATATTGGATTTTTAAAAACTAACATCAGATTCGTAATCAGCGACCCCGAAAACCCCCGAGTAACCAGTTTGAAGTTAATTTAAATCGATCTTGTGTCTTTGACGACGTTTTCAGCAATTTATTTCATTTTATCGTGGGAACAATATCTGTTGGACGCGCACGCGGTAAAAAAATGTTGCCCACAATTTTGAGTTCTTGGTACATGGTTTTTTGCTTTTGGAGGTTAAAGTTGAGGGTACTAGCTCTTATTTAAGCCATATTTGAGCCGTTTATCACGTCGCGTTCTTTTTTTATAGTGCTTCAAAAAGTGCCAAAAATGCGATTTTTTGACACTTTGAGCCAGTTTTTCTCAAAATTGAGACGTGATGGGACAATTTCATTTACAGATTCGTAATCTACGTCAAAAATCCTATAAGAATCACCATCGTTTAATCTTGTGGCAAAATTTTGTCGAACTGTGTTATTAAAAAGAAAAAATTGAATTTAAAAAAAAATGTAACTTTTGTAATTTTTAATATTTTAAGCTAAAAATTGGGATTTATATTCTCGAAGTGTGTTAGAATAAGGGAAAAAATACCACCTTATTTTATTTTTTAAAAAAGGTATTTATTTTGTAGTTTAACGAAGGTAACTTTTAAGACGATGAAAATGTGATTTTCGACACAACTTTTTAAAACTATACTTTTTTAATAACATATTTACTAGTATTTTATTATTTTCGGGTGCACTTCCGAAAACCCCCCCCTTCCGATTTTAATGAAACTTGGTATACTTACGTAATTTCATGCGCTGATCACGAAAATGATAGTGAAAATTACCGCAAATTTCATTTTTATGGTGAAAACCATAAAAAACACCATAAAATTATGGTTTTTTGCGTTTAACTCGTAAAAAACGCAAAATTAAAAAAAATCGTTCTTACAAAAGTTGTAGAGCTTCTAAAAATGAACATTTTATGTTCTATACATTTTTTAACAAAAGTCATTAGTTTTCGAGAAAAATGCAGAAACATGAAAAGCACACTACAAAAATTACTAATACCACGAAACTGGAATTCCTATAAAGATAGTTTTGAGAGATCGCACATTAAATTTGATTCGTTTGAATATTATATTATTATGATATTATATTATATTATACATATATTATGTATATATAATATAATGTAATATACAATATGTAATTCTACAATATTAAATGTAAGGCAACGTCATTCTAATATCAATTACATAAGCAGGACGTCATTTCATTACAACGCTCTATACTAAACGTATGAGGCATATATGAACATAAATCTGAATTGACTGTTACAATTTCTTTCTTTGTGCCACTGAGCTTCTAATCTACTGTACTGCACGTAAGCATAAGGTGTTAAGCACATATCATTAGTTGTATAGTATTTCAAAACAGACAGTCAAATTCACATTCTTAATGGTACTGGAAGGTACGGAACCCACCCCGACCCCCCTCCTCCAAGATGTCTTCCCCTAAAAGTTCTTCACAGCAAAGAGTAGAAGGTTTTTTATTAAAAGATATTGTCCGTCACATAAGACATCTGCCTCTTGTGGATAATAGCTAGAAGTTGGTGATTTTCACCGTTTTTAAATATTTTGCATTTTTCTCGAAAACTAATGACTTTTGGTAAAAAATGTATAGGACATAAAATGTTCATTTTTAGAAGCTCTACAACTTTTGTAAGAACGATTTTTTTTAATTTTGCGTTTTTTACGAGTTAAAAGCAAAAAACCATAATTCACCATAAAAATGAAATTTGCGGTAATTTTCACTATCATTTTCGTGATCAGCGCATGAAATTACGTAAGTATACCAAGTTTCATTAAAATCGGAAGGGGGGGGTTTTCGGAAGTTTATCCTTTTCTTTGGATTATCATGTTACTTATTATTCCTTATTAGTTAGTTACCACTATATGGCCTTAGGTTCGTGTTGTATTGCCGACTTTTCAAATTACACTTCAGTGAAATTAATGACAGGGTCTGTGTGACCCAGTATGTGCTCCGAGGGTTAAATTAATGAAAATAATTTGTTATTAAAAAAAATTGTTTAAATATAGTTAAAAAAAATTTTTTATTAAAAATCTAAGTTCATTTAACCCTTTAAGTCACACATTTTTCTTTTTACTAAATTGGCTAAAAAATTGTTACTCGGGGGTTTTCGGGGTCGCTGATTACGAATCTGACATTAGTTTTTAAAAATTCAAAATGGCGGATCCAATATGGCGGACTTGGAGTTAAAAATTAACTGAATTCGCTTGAAAATTGTTACTCGGGGGTTTTCGGGTTCGCTGAATACGAATCTGATGTCAGTTTTCAAAAATTCAAAATGGCGGATCCAATATGGCGGACATAAAAATTAAATATTAACTGAATTCCCTTGAAAATCGATACTCGGGGGTTTTCGGGGTCGTTGATTACGAATCTGAAGTCAGTTTTTAAAAATTCAAAATGGCGGATCCAATATGGCGGACTTGGAGTTGAAAATTAACTGAATTCGCTTGAAAATTGTTACTCGGGGGTTTTCGGGGTCGCTGAATACGAATCTGATGTCAGTTTTCAAAAATTCAAAATGGCGGATCCAATATGGCGGACATGAAAACTAAAAATTGACTGAATTTTTTTGAAAATCGATACACGGGGGTTTTTTGGTCTCTGAATACAAATCTGATGTCAGTTTTAAAAAATTCAAAATGGCGGATCCAATATGGCGGACATAAAAATTAAAAATTGTCTGAATTTCTTTGAAAATTGACACTCGGGGGTTTTCAGGGTTGCTGAATACGAATCTGATGTCAGTTTTTCAAAACTTAAAATGGCGGTTCCAATATGGCGGACTTGGAGTTGAAAATTGATTAGATTCGCTTGAAAATTGTTACTCGGGGGTTTTCGGGGACGCTGAATACGAATCTCATGTCACTTTTCGAAAATAATAATTTCATTTTTTTTATCTATCCTGCTCTCAGCGTTATGATAGTAAAAAAAGGTATACATTGGATTCAGTTACAAAAACATAAATGCTAACAATTTTGTAAGGGGCCATCCATAAAGCATGTTATGCTTTAGGGGGTAGGGGGGGGTTAGCAAAATATCACACTACATGTTAATCGTAAATGGAAAAAGCATCACAAAGGGGTGGGGGGGGTTAAAATTTCGGAAAAATATATCACATGCTTTATGGATGACCCCTAAATAACAATACTGCTGAGTGTAAAAAACGTTTATTTTTACAGGTTACTAATCCAAGGGTTGTCAGGTACATCATTTAAAGATAAGCATCTATTATTTCTATTTAAACATTTAAAATTCTGAAATTCTATTTTTATTTTTTTATTCAGCGACCCTGAAAACCCCGGAGTAACGATTTTCAAGCGAATTCAGTCAATTTTCAACTTCGTGTCCACCATATTGAATCCGCCATTTTGAATTTTTTAAAACTGACATCAGATTCATATTCAGCGACCCTGAAAAACCCTCGGTACCGATTTTCAAGCGAATTCAGTAAATTTTTAACTTCATGTCCACCATATTGGATCCGCCATTTTGAAATTTAAAAAACTGACATCGGATTCGTATTTAGCGACCCCGAAAACCCCCGAGTAACGATTTTCAAGCGAATTCAGTCAATTTTCAACTTTATGTCCGCCATATTGGATTCGCCATTTTGAATTTTTAAAAACTGACATCAGATTCGTAATCAGCGACCCCGAAAACCACCGAGTATCAATTTTTAAGAGAATTCAGTTAATTTTTAACTTTTATGTCCGCCATATTGGATCGGCCATTTTGAATTTTTAAAAACTAAAGTCAGATTCGTAATCAGCGACCCCGAAAACCCCCGAGTAACGATTTTCAAGCGAATTCATATGAAATATAATTGTAATATAGTGAAAAACCAAAGGTGGGTCGCTGAGCGACCCACTGTGACGCAAAGGGTTAAAAAAAATTAAATTTTGAAATTAATTACAAAAATTTATATATTTTAGCAATATTAATTGCAATAGGCTTAAATTTCATTAATTCATGCCCTTATTCATATGTTTAAATGAAAATAAAAAGAAATTAATAATATACATATCTATATATTTCATTTTTTGTCAGGTTGTCAAGAGAAAGAAATACAATTGAGGACAGTTTTGGGCGTTGGGTTAACAAATTTGCCGTTCTAAGCACTCGTCTTGATTTTTCATTAGATAAGTCGATAAGCATTATTAGAGCATGTTTATGTCTGCACAATTTTATAATTGATGAAGAATTGATGGATAAAAAACCCTATAACGTTACTGCATACATAGCTCGAAACGAAGAAGGAGTTCGTCGAAATGAACAAATTGTCGCTCACAATGTTCCAAATGATCCTTATGAGCAACGAAACATTTTAGCGGCATATTTCACCTCCCCTGAGGGACAAATTAGATATGTTTAATGTATTATATTTATTAAATTATTTTTATAATTTTATAAATTAAATTAAATTTTTAAAATATTGTTTTTTTTCTTTAAAGAAACGATAATAATTACATTTTTTTTATTAAAATTTAATTACTATTATTATTATTATTAGTATTGTTATTCTTTCCTAATTTGAAGGTTACTCTTCTTAAATTTTTTTTCGTTCCTTTCAATATTGCAAACAATATGTTCCAAATTGAAAATCGTTATTAGTTTGTTAACTACTTCTTTGATTATACCTTATTTCAATTATTTAGTCGAATTAAGAATTTTTTATAAAAATAATAGTAATTAAAATAATAAAATATATATTTGTAAAATTTTATAAGAATTAAAAAAAATTAATTTATATATATTTCAATTTAAAAACAATTTATTATCAAACTTGGAATTTTTTCTTTCTACTACAACAAATTATATCTGCTTTGACTATATGTTTTATCATAATTACAATAAAGTATAAAACTTTATTTTATACGTAATTAACAACATTTTCATAATATTGTTTTTGTATATTAACCAAAATTATTTGGTAATATAAAAATTATCACAGTAACATTAATGTAAATTGATATATTTGTCAAATGGCTTTTAAAAATAATAATTCGATAGACCTTTTCATGCTAGTCGTTCTGTCCTTATCTAGCGCATACAATGACGCATGAGTTGGAATAGGACAGAATGATCAGCATGAAAAGGTCTATTGAAATAAATTAAACTGACCAAAAAGAAATTTTTCTTAATTTATTATAATTTATAAAAAAATTAAAATTATAAATCTCTATACAATAGATTTAAATTATCGTGCCACGAAAATGTCTATAAAAAAAATTTAAGGTCTAAGCATAATATGTTCTTAAATGGGAACACGATTGGAAACGCAAACGGAAGAATACGATAGAGAAGGACAAAGTTAATCTCTGTCATTTTTTAACGCATTTTGCGTTTTCGGTTAACGTTTTCGATTGCGTTTCCAAGCAAGAAGCAATTGTGCGTTAACCTTAAACGGGCTTAAATGTGTTGATTAAAACGCAATTACAAAAAGTGTTTATAAATGGTGGACGGTTGATTATTTGTTATTGTATATTTTATTTAGACGATAACCATGAATAGAATTAAGCAAAAGTTATATGATGAACAAAAAAACAGGGAATTAGTAATGCTGGTTTTCCAAAATCGTTGTTTGTATATTAGTAATATTAAACAAATCGCAAAACCAGGAATAGTTGAGGAAACTTGGAAAGAAATTGCATTTAAATTACAACAAATAGGCAATCCGCATTTTAAAGGTATTTATTTTATAATTTAAAATTTAATTATTGTGTATTCCTAAAGTTATATTTCTATTTTGAAATATACTAATTTTAGTTTCGTGAGGTTATCAATAAACCATGTGATAATTTAGTGTTTGGAGGGTAGGGGATATCAGAAAATATCACGATATACATTTAAGAAATGGGAAAAATATAAAAAGAATAAGGAGTATTAAATTTTATAAAAATTTTGACACATGTTTATCGACTACCCTTTCATTTAATAAATAAAAACTTAAATTCGTTGTCTGAATAATATAAAAGAAAAAGGTACCTTTAATATAAATTGAAAAAAAAAATTCATTACTTATGTCAAAAATTTTTAGTAATTTTGTTCCATTCATCTAAATTACTAGCTTCAATTTAACATGTACATGCTGTATTTAATTTAATATTATAAATTTTATAATATTACACGTTATAAATATACCTTATTTACGTAATTAAAAAAAAATTATTTGCAAATGACAGATCCTCAGAAACGTTGGCAACAATTGAGACGCTCGTTCAACAGTCATTATAAAAACTCAAATGTTGGTTGGTATTTATACAATGATCTTCTATTTCCCGAGCCACATACTAAAGTTAAAAAGTCTTCTAATGGTGGAACTCTTGAAAATGTTCATCATCTTCATTCACCAAGTGAATATTTTTTTTTATCATTATTATTATTATAATTATTATCATCATTATTATTATAATTATTATCATCATTATTATTATAATTATTACTATTATTATTGAAAAAATTTAATTATTACTTTAAAACTTTATTTTATTTTACATTGTGTCCAAGGGCTGTTTAAAAAAATTATTTCATAACGCAAATATGTATATTTTTGACAGTTATGAACATGTGTGAAACGTCCCATGCTTCTTGGGGCAATTCATTAGGCAGTATTGGAGATAAGGAGAAATCACTTAATGCCGATACTTTTTCTGCTTTTAATGCACAAGATGACGTTGTAAATGTTGATGATATCAAGAAGGAATTTACAGAATACGATATGCTTCATTTTGAAAATGAAATTATTGAAATCGAAGATGATGATGATGATGATCGTCATCGGATGTCAGAAGATCAAAGTTCAAACAGTGGCCCGTCAAACATTGTGCCGTTTACATCACAAGGATTTAATCCAAAATTGTCATCATTTGGTTTAACTTCCACAAGTTCTCCGAATTCCAATATTTCAACACCACCACCACAACCAGCTTTAACGTCGCCACAAGCCTTGGATGAGATTAATGAAGGTTTTTATTCAGCCTATTTGAAAAAAAAATTAATGGAACAAACAAACTCAGGGTTGCATTCTTTAGGACCTGAACCACAGACAAATGTTTTTCAACATTCAAACTTTCAGTCACAATTTAGAGCTTTTCATGCAGCTAAAATATCAAATTTGAACAAAGAAAATGATGTAGGAATATCCTCAAAAAATCAAAGTACAACAGATTTTTTAAACTCTCATTTATCAACGTCGTTCATGCCCTCATTGGATGTGGCTTCGCGTGCAATTTGTTCTCAACCTACTACAAGTAGACCATCAAACGGAAGAAAAAGTTGCAGAATTGGAAATATATTTAATTCTCATCCAATTAAAAACCAATACAAATCAGTTCAAGATATTCCGATATCCAAGCTTTCTGAAAAAGTGAACGCATCCCCACCGATTGATCGTTTCGCGAGAAGGAATTTGCAAGACAAACAAAAAAATTCATTGATTCTTAATGACGCTTTAACTCGGTCAACTGAAACTTTACAAGAAATATCGAACACATTTTCACAAATTGCAAAAGCAAAATTAGAAAAAAACATTCCTGCAGATTGTGTATTCAAATTATTTTTAAACGATTCACGGTGAGCTTCGTTTAGGTTCAACCTAAACTGCATGACCCTTCTCAGGTTTTTTTTATATCAATTCGGTGATGCCTCACGATCATTTTAAGACGAAAATTAAAATAATCGTTGGAGGGAAACTCAAATTATATTGATTTTTAAATTTTTTTTCTAGGTTATTGAAAATATTTTCATTAAAATACCGTTTGGTAAAATACTTATTGCTTCAAAAGCTACAATTTAACATAAAAATAGATTATATATAATAATTAAACCATTTTGATACATAGAATTAAGAAAATGTTTAAAAATAGTCGAAAAAACTGAAATTTTTCTAATTTTTTAAACTTTACTCCTTTATTTAACGTTATTTCAATAAAGTCATGTAGAAGTGAATTAAAGTACATAAAATTTCCTGTAAATCAAAAAAAAAACTCTTCTATCTATTACTGTTACAAAAATATGGTCATTTGAATTTTAAATTTAATGGATAAATAGTTAAAATTTAACATTAGGTCTAGATTATGTGGTAAAATTGTTTTCGCAGAACCTCATCTCAATTCCATAATATAATACGTATAAGAAGGTTTAATCTTGAACATTTTCAAATTGAAGAAACTGATTTATCTCACTTACATCGAAAGTTACATTGGTTTAAAGAATGTCTATTTCTATAAGAGAGATTTGAGTAGTTTTTAAAAATCCGTTTATTTTGAAATATTTGTACCTCACCATTTACTTTTTAAAAAAGTAAATATTTTAAATATGATTATGTTGCATTTTTCAAAATAAACGGATTTTTAAAAACTACTCAAATCTCTCTTATAGAAATAGACATTCTTTAAACCAATGTAACTTTCGATGTAAGTGAGATAAATCAGTTTTTTCAATTTGAAACTGTTCAAGATTAAACCTTCTTATACGTATTATATTATGGAATTGAGATGAGGTTCTGCGAAAACAATTTTACCAAATAATCTAGACCTAATGTTAAATTTTAACTATTTATCCATTAAATTTAAAATTCAAATGACCATATTTTTGTAACAGTAATAGATAGAAGAGTTTTTTTTTGATTTACAGGAAATTTTATGTACTTTAAGGGGTTAAACCACTCTAGAATTTTCAAAAAATCAAAAAAAATTTTTTTGCTTTAAAAGGTGCCTAAGGATGTATAGAATAAGAAACAATATCAATTATAAGTCGAAACACTTTTTAAGTGATTGAACTTGGGCCCGATCGTGGTCCTGTACTGCGAGCGTTGGCACTTAGTTGTCTGAATCTGCAATTTTCTGTTCAAAATCAGTTAAAACCAACAAATCTTAACCGATTTTAATGTTTCTCGGTTGAAAATATCCATTAGAAAAGAAGAAGAACAAGATAATATTAATTTGGAAGGTCAATTATACGGCGCAGGCATTGCAGATTGAAGGTATATCCAAAAAGTCGTAAGTAAAACTTTAAACTCGTTTTTCTCAAAACTACATTTTTTGTGCTGGCCGGAAACATGACTTTTACAAATCTCAACCGATTTACTTAAAAATTAAACTGTAGCTTCTCAATAACATTATCTAGAGAAAGACGTACGGATTTTTATTTATGTTGCATATTTTTTTTGTTATAAACAATTTAGTGTCAATTTTTTAAGTAAAAAACTCGGTTTTTCCTTAAAATGTTCGCCATTTTTGCAAAAATCAATTGAAAAAAAATCCCCTACGTCTTTCTCTAGCTTTCAAGATGTAAAAATAGAATGAAATTTGTTTTTTGTACTAGGATGAAAATTGGAGCTAAAACCTTTCCGGCCGCGACGTGATTCCTCTCAGAAAGGGTTCCTATCACGCACCTGTAAATTTGATATTTAAAAAAAAAATAATTAATGAAGTATATTTTTTTTCTCTTTAAAGTGTACCTAATAAAGATATGTAAACATATTTTTCAGTACATTTAAACTTTTCTTGAAAAAAATTTCTAAAGTTAGGCCTTTTTTTGACGCTCTAGAGTGGTTTTTAACCCCTTAATTCACTTCTACATGACTTTATTGAAATAACGTTAAATAAAGGAGTAAAGTGTAAAAAATTAGAAAAATTTCAGTTTTTTCGACTATTTTTAAACATTTTCTTAATTCTATGTATCAAAATGCTTTAATTATTATATATAATCTATTTTTATGTTAAATTGTAGCTTTTGAAGCAATAAGTATTTTACCAAACGGTATTTTAATGAAAATATCTTTAATAACCTAGAAAAAAAATTTAAAAATCAATATAATTTGAGTTTCCCTCCAACGATTATTTTAATTTTCGTCTTAAACTGATCGTGAAGCATCACCGAACTGATATAAAAAAAAACCTGAGAAGGGTCATGCAGTTTAGGTTGAACCTAAACGAAGCTCACCGTGGAGTGGCATAAGTTGTCAGATGACGAACAAAGAGCAAAACTCAACGGTATAATGGACATACTAGATAGCTATAAAGCCAAGTAAAGTCCACATCTTTTGATTGCGCATTATTTTACGTTTCTTTTTCCAGTTATTCATTCGTTAGTTTAAATTATTCGTTGATGTCCATCTGTAATGATGCTTTGATTAAGGCAATGCAAAATAAAAATCATTGCAATAATAGATATTACTTATGTTATACTAAAAAATTAATATTGATATATTAGCAGAGTTGATATACTATTATAGGGCCATTACATTATATTTTGACTAAATTATTTGCTGGCTAATTTAAAAAGAAATTGATACTTTCAGAAATGATTTTGCGTAACATGTGGTGAACAAAATGAAAATAATTATATTAAACTTTTTATTATTTCCATTAAAATATGAATTAAATTAACTATTTTTAAATGATTGAAATATTTTCAAAAATAAAATAATATAAAATTTTTATTCAAAGTTGGTGTGTTAAATAACATAATTTTGATATTTTTACCAAATATTAAAAAAAAAATGAAAATATTAAATAAAATAAAAACTCACCAAATTTAAATTATTTGCAACAAAATTTTAGATTTTATAATATATAATTTTTCTAAAATTTATGAAATATTTTATTTACGTATAAATAAAAATTAACTTAAATTTTCATGATGGATTTTTATCGATTTTAAGATAAAATTTAATTTGAAAATTATACATATATTTCGATATTCATGAAAATAAATATTTTAAACTTGAAATTGGGCAACAACTTCAACAAGAAAAAATTAGATGCATTAAGCCCGAAATATGCGTACAATTTTATAATAAAATCTTCTATTAAACTCGATCAAAATATTCCACAAGATTTCAAAATTTTTTATTTTGCAATAGAAGAGTTATAGGTTATTAAATATTTGAAAATCTAGAAAAATGCAATTTTCAATTTGAAATTTTTTATAATTATTTGTTTTACACTGTTAACAATTTTTTTAAAATTATTTTTAAATTATGAAAATGTAACTTTTTTCTTTCTCCAATTTCAAATATTTTTTAAATTAAACAATAAAAATTGTAACATAATTGTGTTTATTTCATTTTCTAAATATCATGAATAATCATTTCAGAAATTATCAATTTCTTTTTATATTAAAATTAAATGATTTCAGCTAAAATATAATGGAATTATCCTATATTATTAAATAATTTTTTAACGTCCGAATGTGTTCATTTTATCAGCGGCTTAGTCTTGTGTTTTGTGATTTTAAACGTAAAATTTGTTTCTGTACCATAAGCACAAACATTAAAAATTTATTTAGCATTTCTATGTGCTATGTCTATGTCTTTCATAAAAAATGACATTTTTATTATAAGCATTCTCAGTATTTATATTATTAAAAAAAATAGATAAAAGAAAATATATAACGAGAATTGTAGTTTAATTAAAGCAATGCCAAATGAAAATTATTGCAATAATACAAACTAAAAAATTGTTTCTTTTCGATAAATAAAAGAAGCAATATTGTTTTTAGCATTATGTTCATTTTCTTACTGCATTGTAAAATAAAATTTTCATTTTAAGCGTTTTCATTATTTCTTGAATTAATAAAAAATTTTAATTAGAAAAAATATGTAATGGCAATTATTATTTTATGTTAGGTAAATTACGAAATTTTATAAACGAACGTAAATTAACACCAATTAAAGTTAAAAGTTTACTTCCTCCTTAAAATAAAATAAAAATTTTAAAAGGTTTTGATAAACATTTTTACTGTTATTCTCAATTGGAATATTAAACATCAGGAATAGAAATTAAACAATATTTATGTCAAATATTATTATTGAATAATTATTGTTTACTTAATTAGTACAATGATTAATATTAAAAATATATTTATATGCATTAAATCTACTCAGTGGGATATTACAAAAATAAAATCATATATTTTATTATCAAATTGAAAATGTTGTGAAGTTAGTTAGCTAAAGTTCAAATTTCATTTTACAATATATTTATTTGTTAGTTATGTATTTATTCAATTTTCTGTAACATTCTATTCTATCTCCTTTTGGAATTTGATCCCACATTACCCTTAGAACAATAATTCTGTTCATTCTCTCATCCATTGGTGTTAGTTCTAACTGTTCCTGATCGTTGACTTCTTCCTCCACTTCCTCGTATAATGGCACATTAGAATTGACATTAATAGGAAAGTACTCGAAAATTCCTCCTGGACAAAATTTTACAATTCTAATATTTCATTTTTTACATGGATAAAATTATATATGGAATAATTAAATTTTTTGTTTATTCATGAATTTATTCATGGATGAATTTTTAAAGTAGATTGCAATTAATATTTGCTGCAATATAATTTTTCGTGAATTAATTTAATTCTTTATTTGACTTCGAAATCTCTATTTTAAATGTCATAAATTTAAAATAAATTATTAGTTTTATTATTTAGGAAGTATATAGGTATACCTGTTTCCTCAACATCTTCTCCATTTTCTTCATAATCATCTTCAAAATTATCTTCCTCTGAATCGACTTGAGACTTTTGTCTGTTAAACGTTTGAGTCATACTGAAATTGATTAATTTAATAAATTAAAATTAAGAAGTTTATTAAAACAAATGAATTAATTACATAAAACTTATAAATTAATAAAAGATAGATATTGTCACCTTCTGTGATCGACAATTTTTTGAAGGAAATTCAGCTCGTCATAATATTTCCAAACGAATTCAATTTGTCGCGCTGATCCTGAAGGCTTGTATTTCCTCAATTTATATCTTTGCTTCGAATATTCTTCTTTCAATTTTTTCCATCTGTATGCCGCTTGATTTACTATAATAAGAATACATAAAATAATATGTAATTTTAATACTAATTAAATTAAGTTTAATCATGAAATCAAAACTTTTTTGACAATCATATTAAATTTACATAAATTTTCAGTGTCTGTAAAATAATAACAAAATGAAACACCATAAAATTACCAAATGCATTCATTTTGCAATTATGTAGTAAAAATTAAATACAAATTTTTTTTTATCTTTCGTTACTTTCAATAAAAAAATTTTCTAAAAACAAAAATTAAAAATAAACTCTACATATAAACGTTAAAATATCAAATAAAATATTGAAGTAAATAATTTTCAAATAATCTTTAATTTTAAACTTATATTATGGTACTTTTTATCCTATTTTACGATAATTTTTTATTCGTCCTTCTAAAATCTATCATTCAAAAATTTATAATCTATTAATTTTTTTAAAAACACTTTTAAAAAATAATTTTTTTTAATATCTTATAAAATCAAAAAGTTAAAATAACTTTACAATTTTTGTAATGAAATTATCAAATTTTTGTGAATAAAATTTAATTTTCTTTACAATTTTAATAAGATCTCATTGCGTTAATATTTAGGAAACTTAAAAATAATATGAAAATAAGATTAAATAATTTTAATAAAATTTTAATAAAAGAAATTTAGATAATCTATTATTAATGTTATTAAATAAAAATTATAATCGATTTAAAAAACGTTATAGATTACATACCTGTGATTGAACAACTACTATTGTTATTGAAAGCTTTACTTATTTCATACCAGGCATTTCGTCTTTTTACATTATCTTTATAATCTTTTTGATGATTTGTCATAAATAACTTTGTATCCATGTACCAATCTAATCAGTAGACTGTTGAGGTCCTCCATAATCAAAGTCAATTAACAGTGTACTGCAGAAAAGCAAATATTGTTTAATAATACATATGCATATATATGGGTATAATAATAATTAATGATTGTTAGTGTTTTTAAACTTTTCAATATATTTATTATGATTTTAAATGAAATAAAGCACACGCACTTTAAGTTAAATAAGACAATGACAAATTATTTTGTTTTAAAGAAAAATGCAGCAAGATTTAAACTATATTTATGATTAAAAATCACAATTTTTAAAAAACTTCAATTTTAATTGGCAAATAAATGATATAATTAATAATTCAGTGCGGATAAATTGTTTCAGCGTATTTATAGGTTAGATGTGTATATGTTAGCCAAAAGTCAAACAAAACCAAAAACAAACAACTAATTAATTCGCATTAATTAATAATTATTATTTATTTCTTACCTGTCAATGCGTCAAAAGTGGTATACGCTTTCTTTCACAGAAAAAATTATTCAATTAATAATTGTTTTATCTACCTATCCGAATAAAATAAACGACGCGAACTGAACGAGAAACCGAGTTACTAGATTGTCACCAGATAAATTTTCTGACAACCGAGACAGTTGGCAACGCGATGCGCGCGCAACCAAGTACAAGTGTCTTGCACTTGGACTTGTAGTTGCACTTGGCTTCTGCACCTATTCTGGAACCGCCTTAAGAGAATTTCTACAAGATGTAGCAAATGGTGTCGTATTCACCACCGATGCCACAGAACCGGGTTTCCTTAAAGCAGTCCTTAGCAAATTAAAGGGCGCAGCTAGGGAAAGTGTTAGAGATAAACATTTTAAAAGAGTGGACGAGCTTGTCGCTCATTTGCAAAAACGATTTGCATCTACAAAAAAATACCAATGGTATTTTGAAAATATTATGACAATAAGGATGAAACAATCCGAAACTGTGCGGGACTATAACGATAGGTTGCGCGGACTTCTAAGTGGTGCAAAACATGCCCTTGAAGCAAAGTACAATAGACGATTTCGCGAAGCCGATGTCCCCAACGCGCGTACTCGTGTGTTTCCCGAAAGTGAACTCCTAATACAACCGATTATAGATTGTGCCCTCGAATCCTTCATTCGCGGACCCACTCCCCAGCGTCAACGGAGCGTCCACTTAGCGGACAACCAAATAGGGTCTTTATAGCAGGATTCCAAGCCGAAGACTCCCCAGTAGTGCAACTAGCTGCACCTGAATTCAGGATACCCAAGGTCAACTTTCTAGTGGATCCTGGATCCGACACAAATTTGATCAAAGTGTGTGTATTAAGTCCTGACCTCACATTTACACGAAGTAAATGTGCTGAGATCACCGGAATCACGAATCACACCGTGAAAACATTGGGCACTGTCGAACTAACACTCTTCGACATTCCTGTAGAATTTCATATAGTTAGAAATAATTTCCCTATTTCTACACATGGAATTCTAGGAAGGCCCTACCTTCGACTAGAGCAGGCCCAAATTTCATTTAGGCATAATGCTCTTGTCACTATCTCTAAACCAGTGACCCCTATCCCTTTTATAGATAGAGAATCACTGGAAGCGAAAGAGATTCTTAAACCACAAATAAAACCTTTTGCCAGAGTCCTTAGTTTAAAAGCAAGGACAAGAAGACCCGTGGCAATAGACACTACTCACCCCGAACTATGTGAAGGATACCTCCCACGAATACAAACTCCAAAAGGGATTTATCTAGGCGAGGCCTTGGTATCTAACAAAGACAATATTTGCCATGCAATGGCAATCAACACTACCGAGGAAGACGTTGATGTACATATTACCCCGCAAGAAATAATTCCTTTTGATTTTTGTAAATTTCCAGGAGAAGAATTTTCAGATTCCGATACGGAAAGTCCCTTAATCAATACCGAAACCGAGTACTCCGATCGCGTAGTGAAAGTGAAAAATGCCCTACATGTGTCCCATTTGACCCCGGAAGAAAAAGACTTTGTGAATCGATGGGCAGAGGACTTCGCGGATATCTTTCATTTAAATGGAGAAATGCTTTCGTGCACCCATCTGATCCAACATAGAATCCCGACAATCGATGAACAGGTTATCCGAAGAAAACAATATCGCTCCCCTAATGAAGCCCTAGAGCAAATAGACACTCAGCTTCTTAAACAATGTAATAGCGGTATAATCGGGAATTCTAATTCCGATTACAATTCTCCACTTTTGATAGTACCGAAAAAACTTGACGCCTCTGGCGAGAAAAAGTGGAGGGTTGTTATCGATTATAGGGCCCTAAATGAAAAGGTCATAGGTGATGCTTTCCCCCTCCCCAACATCAGCGCCATCTTTGACCGTCTCGGAAAAGCTAGGTACTTCACCGTGTTCGATCTTGCGAGCGGCTTTCACCAGGTTGAAACTCACCCGGATGACAGACACAAAACTGCATTTTCCTCACGCAATGGACATTTCGAATATCGGAGAATGCCTATGGGAATTAAAAATGCACCCCCCACTTTCCAACGACTACTCAATAATGTCCTAAGTACAATGCTCGACACGGAAGCATTTGTGTACTTAGACGACATTATAATTTACTCGGACACACTCGAAGAACATGATAGGAGAGCACGCAGACTCTTTTCCAAACTTCGAGAAGCTAATCTAAAATTACAACCCGATAAGTGCGAATTTCTAAAAACAGAAGTAGCATATCTCGGCCATATAATAAGCGAGAATGGCATAAAACCAAACCCGGATAAAATCGAAGCTATTAAAAATTTTCCACAACCTAAGACCCAAAAAGAAATTCGAAGCTTTTTAGGACTCTCAGGATATTATCGCCGGTTTATTAAAGATTATGCTAAATTAGCCAAACCCCTATCCGACCTACTGAAAAAGGACAACAAGTGGGGATGGAATGAACCCCAAAAGAAAAGTTTTCTAAAGCTTAGAAAATACCTGTGCCGCAAACCTATTCTGCAATATCCAAATTTCGCCGGAAGGTTCAAATTGACAACTGACGCCTCGGAGTACGCAATTGGTGCAATACTCACCCAGGAAAAGGATGGGATCGATCTACCCGTCGCGTATTTTTCAAAAACATTAAACGAAAATGAACGAAAATATCCTAAGGCCGAAAAAGAATGTTTGGCAATTTTGTATGCTGTAGAAAATTTCCGACCCTATCTATACGGTCGAGAGTTTACTCTAGCATGTGATTTTGAACCAGTTCACTGGATGTCTTATGTTGAGAATCCTGGAGCGAGACTCATGCGTTGGAGACTCAGACTCCAGGACTATCAATATAAATTCGAATATAAGCCAGGCAAGATCAACAGGATTGTTGGGGCACTTTCCAATAACCCCCTTGAAAGAAGTGAAACAAAAATGGATGCAACTTCTTCTTCGGAATCAGATTGGACCGATGACACGAAAGAATCAGATCCAGAAGATGACACCTCACTTCCGGAACGCAAAACGGAACAATTCAGAGCACTCCCTATTACCACACGGTCCTCTTTCAAAAATAAGGGCAAGGACAATGTACAATCGAACCCTGAAAGAAAAAGTAAGAAGGGCAACTCACAGGAAGTAACGAATCCAAGGACCAGATCATCAAATCCCTTGGAGCAACGACCCTCCTTGAGACCAACCCCAACTTTCAAGGTTCCTTCCAAATATGACCCTAAGGCGCCCCTAGTACCCCCATCCATTAAAACTCTAGGTGGCCCCAGTAAACCCAAACCTTCAATAGTCGCCCAAGTTCAACCCAAGGATATTTTGCGGAGGCCGTCAGAAGTACCATCTACATCACGGCTACAAGGTACAGTTAATTCTCCCACCCCAGGACCATCCTCACAACCTCCTTTGAGACCAAGAGGAAGACCCAGAGGATCCTCACAAACAAAGGATCCAGATGGAGACGAACCCTATGTTCCCCCTCTGAAAATTGATCCGATAGACTTGGATGTCAGCTGCGTGGCAAAGCGACTGAAGAAACGTAAAATGAAATCGAACAACGATCCCCCTGGCGGAAAAGAAGACAGTTCATCATCCGAAGAAAATTTTCCTGATAGTGATTATGATGAAAGTTCGGATCCCCCAGTGTTTCGATCAAGCAGTAGCGCCTTTCCAAGCCTCCCACCTAATATTGTGAAAACCGACAAGCCCACCCCCGAAAACGTCCCAAAACCAGTTTCACCCCAAGTCCGTGGACACCCTCGTTGTTAGACTCATATACGAACGTTTATGTGGATGGTGCGTGTTGTGACAATGACGGTGTACGACCCCGCGCAGGTATAGGAGTTTGGTTCGGCCCAGATCATCCCCTTAACGTCTCACGAAGATATAGGGGTAGACAAACAAACAATGCATCCGAAATCGAAGCAGCAGCCACCGCCGTCCGACAAGCAAAGAAGGGCGGCATAAACAGATTAAGAATTAAAACCGACTCTAAGGTTCTCGTCCAAGGGATAACAGAATGGGTTCCAAAATGGCAAACCAACAATTGGAAAACCAACGATAACAAGCCTGTAAAAAATCAAAGAGTGTACGAAAAGCTAATCAATGCATTAAAACATATGGATGTCATCTGGGAACATGTTCCTGGACATGACGGAATCTATGGAAATGAAAATGCAGATAGATTAGCCAGGGAAGGTGCCCTCATGGAACCCGAATCTGAATCAAGTTCCTCTTCTTCATCAGAGTCATCCGAAGCAGAACCTGTTACAGAAATTCCTAAAGACAAGATCATTATTCAAGGACCTCCTCGGCCCCCAGACAGCGAAGAAAGTTCTCATTCTCTCGCCGAAGAAGAAGTGTGTGAGCCAGAAACTAGCCTAGATCGATCGATCAAAAGGTTCAACGAAATCATAAAAAATCGTTCAGATCTGTTACATCCCGGTAACAATTTTCCCTAATTTTTCTTATTCTTATCATTAAAATAAGACATTATATATAATTCTATAATAATTTTACAATACTTAAACTGTATGTCTTATTTTACTGTATTTATTTATGTATATATTGATAGGATAGAGTGTGGAAACGAAATTGATCTCAAAAGAGATATGACTTTCGTTTTCACCATATAAGTTCAGAAAGTTGAAAAGCTAAAAATAGGATATATGTAAGCAAAATGTGTAGCAAGTTCGAGCTTGTTTGTTTATACGCGTGAAGAATGTGAAGGTTGTGAAGATCCAAGTGTAATATGATCTTCAAAAACCCATTGTCAGCATATAAAAGAGAGAATTCAGAAAGAAGAAGATTCAATGTCATACATGCGATGTAGATCATTACCATATAAGGAAAGTGATTCTATTTATAGATCACCCCTTCCCCAATAATATGACATTTCTCCCACTAATTAGCATAATCGACTAGTATATAAACAAGAGCTTTTTCCATAAAGCTTGTCAAAAGTTCCGGTGCAATCTCTAACATCGTAGAGCGACCCTTCAGTTTACTTTCGCCCTAATTATTGTATTCTTTCCTGATAGCCAATAGGTGCAAGTTAATTTGACTTTTCACTTAGAACATAGTTCTTTCCTGATAGCCAATAGGTGCAAGAGAAGCAAATTAACACTTAGAATCAATAATTTAATAGAAATAACTGTCGTATTTATAACTATAAATACTAAAGAAATCCTGCATTATCTCTTTTTCTAAATTTGTCAATTTAGTATATGTTGCTTCTCTTACACCTGCTATAAAATTCATTCCTGTCAAAGGTGCGAGTGACGAGAAATAACAATAAAGAATATTGCAATTCTTTAAATAGTTATAAAACAATCTAAGTCGTTAAAGTTACACAAGTGCGACCAAAACGAACTATTTCAAATCAAATCAAAACCAATTTATAACGACTAAGCTATAATCATCGATTTATCCGACTTCATTGCTAAAAGTAAGTAAACTAATTGTAAACTTGTATCATTATTGTTTAATCACTACTATATAATTATTATTTAATCAATAAATGTTATAAAAGGGAATATTTGACTTGTTATTGTAACGCAAAACCCGTAGTTTTGACAAGTGACCACGATCCTACATAAAAATAAATATCAGGCTTTACCAACCTGATTAATCAGCCTTACTACTTTCAAGTAAATAAAATTCATTTTATTTAAAAACCACTCCTAGTTCGGAACGTAACAGCTGATTTGGTGGCAGCGGTGGGATTGTCACTTTTGTTGCAAAAACAATTTTATGAAAATTCTCAAATAATTCGGCATATTTATTTAGAACAAATTTCAAAAATTTTTAAGGGTTCAAATTTATTCAAAATCAATTATATCACCCTTATAAACACATCACATTTCATTAAATGTTTATTCATATGTATCATTATAAACATTTGTAAACGATCATTTTAAATTCTCTAGCAGTTTTGTTCTTACGCCGTCCGGCGAATTACAGAATT
Organism: Leptopilina boulardi; assembly: GCF_019393585.1. Lineage (NCBI taxonomy): Eukaryota > Metazoa > Arthropoda > Insecta > Hymenoptera > Figitidae > Leptopilina > Leptopilina boulardi. Next base: position 71,989 of record NW_026137854.1, read on the forward strand.
TGTTATATTTTCATTTTACGCCGTCCGGCGAACTTGAGAATTAGGGCGTTTAAAACCGACTGTTTAATAAATTCATAAAATCATTCAAAATTTTATTGAGTAAGCTATTTTTACGCCGTCCGGCGAACTATAGCTTTGAAAATTGGAGATCTACGCCGTCCGGCGAGGTTTTCATATCAATAAATTTTGATAATATCATTGTTTGGAATTTTGAGGTCTTAGCAGGGTCAATTTTACGCCGTCCGGCGAATTTTGACTTTGTACTCGACGTTTTACGCCGTTCGGCGAATTCTGTCTAAGCCCTTGGTTTACACAAACAATTGAAAAGAAGTCTCAATTTTTTGATTTATTTGTAATATCAATTTTCTAAAATAACAATGTTATTTTCAGTCAGATTAGATTATGCCAGATAAACCTAAAATTGATAGAAAACCCAGAAATAGAGGAGGAACAAACGCAAAAAGGCGATTTGATAAAACCGATAATCTTAATATAACAATTCTTCAAAATCAACAAGATTTTTCTACATTCTTCGATTTACTATTACATCAAACAGAACAATTAATATCCGTAAACAAGAATTAAAATAAAAAGGTTATAATAACATTCCTAATGTATTTTGTTTATTTTATTACATTCTTTGTATATGTAATGTTTTTCGCCATAGTTTGGTGGACAGTTTATTATTAAAAATTCGGTTAGTAACCACAAATGAATAATTACTTCTCAATTCTTGAATATAATCAACATAATTATCCTTACGTTGAATTAATCCCAGGTAATTTTAAATCACATAAAGGTAATTTTCTTATTGATCATACATTAACAATAAATTTGGTAAAAGAATCAGCAATATCATCGTTTGTATCTATAGATAAAAACGTCATAATAACAGCAAGACAAGGTGCAATTTGCACAAGTGGTAGTACATTAATAGAATTCAGCGATTTTTCTCTAAGATTTGAAACTATCGATTATCAAAGTGAAACAGAAATTATTGGAATTCTTGGTGCGCCATTTCTCGATCAAATTTATGAAACAAATTATTTCAATAGAATAGCAGTTTTTTATGAAAGAGCAATTTGGAGACGTGAAATCTCTATCCAAGGCCGAATCAGACGCCGTATTATCACTTTTATCCGAAACTTCTCTTTCCGAAGAATTCCAATACTAAATAGAATTCTTAATGAATAGATACAACAACGAAATTTCATTTAATTTAGTCATTTACCCAAATATCCACATATCTTCCCAAAATTTAAAAGAAAATAGAGGACTCTTCATAGTTAATCCTTGTTTAGATATTAACCTGATTAACGAAAATAAATTGGCACCAGGTACAACAATTAATAGATCCGAATCTCTATTATTGACTCCAGGACCAATATTCACCTCAGGAACAGTATCAATAATAATTGCGCATAAACCTATCAAGTTTCACACCTACATTAATAATCAACAACCCGAATTGACAGGTGTTCTTGGATTATCTTTTCTTAACACAGATCCTAGTGAATTTCGGTTATAACTTTACATAAAATTGTATATAATATACAATATTAATCAATATAGTTTTCGACATTGATCATAACAAAAATTTCAAATTTCACAGGATCATTCTTTTTAATATAACTAATCGATAGGACAAAAACAAAAATTTTAGATTCCCAAAATTTGGGAGAAATTTAAGTTTACGTAAAGCCCACTTGAGAAAAGATATCAGGCGAATATACTAACATAAGAGGTTGCAGTTGCAAACAGGCGCGAAAGTTTGATTTTATACTCTCGCACTACTGTCTAGCGCCAAGTGCGTTGGTCCGTAAGTAGTACAAGACGAGTTGTGTCAGACAGACAATAGTCCGATAACACTAAAACTCCCTAGTAGCAATACGGCTATACGGTTCCAAGCCGCCATTATCCGTATTCCCCTATGAACTCATACTTTCATTTTATTGAAAAATATAATCAATTATATGCAAAAATTCTTTTGGAATCATATTTCTTCAAGGATCACGAGTGTTTATTCATACTTGATCCATCTTTACCAATCAATTTAATTAAAGAAAGTGAATTAATTCCCTTTTTAGGAATAAATCGCATAATTAAATATTCCTTAAGAGATAGTACAATCAACACTATCGGAGAAGCAAAAGTTTGCATCAATTACACAGTTTTAGAATTCCAAACTATTAATAGTGAGAGTAATTCTAATATTGTTGGAATTTTAGGGTTACCATTTTCATTTGATATAATTAACGAGATATTTTAATTATTCCTTCCGTGTTTAGTAAACTTATAATCATGGCTACAGATAGACCACAAACAAGTAATTTATCCGGTAATATTGATAGAACTTTAAATGATGCCATGATAACATCAATGGCTGAGTGTTTTGCGTTGCAACAGGGCATAATGAATATTCCTTTTTATGATGGTAAAAACATTCCTGTAAAAGATTTTATAGAAGATATAATAAATGGTGAGTCTAATATTCCTATTAATTGTGAAAAACAATATTTAAAGGCAATTCTTGCCAGATTAAAAGGTGTAGCTAGAGATAGTATACAAGGTAAGAATTTTAATACCATAGACGAACTAATCCAACATTTAAAACAAAGATTTGCTCATCGCAAGTCATATACATGGTATCTACAAGAAATATCTACAATTCGTATGGGCCGAAATGATAACGTTAGTGAGTTTTACGACAAAATATTGCTTTTGATGGCAGGAGCTAAGGCTGCTCTTCAAGATAAATATGGTGTCGAAAGATCAAATACTATGATGGAACCCTTAGTTGAATGTGCATTAGAAGCATTCACCCGAGGTTTACCAGATGGTATGTCTAGTATTCTAGAAGCTAGAAATCCTACAACCATTGAAGAAGCATTAAAATTTGCTTTGGAATTTGAAACCCGACATCAGTATCATAAAGCGGAATATAATGCATATCATTATTCACGAAATTCTCAATCAAGTGATTATGGTTCCAGAGAACGAAGCCCTAGTCCTAGAATACGATTTGCTCATCCAAATGAAGCAATGAGACATCATGCTCAATCTCCTATTCCTTTTGGTATATTGAAAAATCCATATCAACCATACCAACCATCTACCAGTCATCAACAACCATACTTTCAACACCCAAATCATTATCCTCCAAATGCATATGTTCCTTATAATCCTTACCCTTATTTTCCTCATTCTTCATCACCACAAATGCACAACGATAAACCATACGAAGGGAATAGAACGCCCCCTCGTGCGCAATCTCCTAAACCTTCTGAAAAGGATCATTTAAACTCCAACATCCCTCGACGAACGGACGCGACGACGAGTGTGGAACAAAAGGAGCGTCCTACAAGCGTGAGAATTTTGAACAATCTTGCACGCCAAAAATAATCGAGAATCCCCAGTAATCACCATAAATTCCCCTAGTTTCTTGGAAACAACAGCACTTTTATTAGTAGATACTGGAGCAGATGTAAATTTAATTAAATTATGTGTATTACAACCAGATTTAGAAGTCAAACAGGATGAAGCAATACAAATAACTGGAATAACTCCTATAAAAACATCTACTTTAGGAACCGTAAAAATAGAAATAGATTCCAAATTAATTACTTTTCAAGTAGTACCTTCCGATTTTCCTATAGAGTCAGATGGTATATTAGGAAGGGAATATCTTCGACAAGAAAAGGTAGAAATATCCTTCTGGCATAATACACTTGTAACAGCTTCTAATCCTATAAAACCAATACTATTTACCGATATAGAATCATCCCTAGCAAGAGAAAATTTAATTAATAATAAAATCATAAAAAATCCAAATTTAATAATCAAAGCCAGAACTAAACAGATAATACCTGTTAAGGTTTTAAATACTAATTTAAAACAAGGATACCTGCCATTAGTAAAAACTATAGATGGATTATTAATAGGCGAAGCAATAGTAACAAATAACGATGGAACATGTCATATTTTTGCAATTAACACCACATCGGAAGATATCGAAGTTGAAATACCTCCACAAGAATTAATACCCTTTGAATTCTACAAACTACCGGGCGAAGATTCAGATGAATATGAAACATATGACGAGTTTATACCTCCTGAAGATAGAGCTTCAGCTGTAATTGAAAATTTAAGGCTAGAACACCTAAATAACGAAGAAAAACAACACGTATTAGAAATCATAAATGAGTTTCCGGAAAGTTTTCATCTTCCTGGTGAACAGTTAACACCTACACATTTAGTACAACACAAAATACACACTAATGATGAAATACCAATACACACTAAACAATATAGATTTTCACCATCGCAGAAAGAAGAAATTCATAAAGTAATCGATAGAATGATAACAGAAGGTGCTATAGGACCTTCAAACTCTCCATATAACTCACCATTGCTAATAGTACCGAAAAAAATAGATGGAACCGGAAAGAAAAAATGGCGGATAGTAATAGACTTCAGAGCTCTAAATGAGAAGACTGTGGGCGACTTTTATCCGCTACCCAGCATTATTTCAATAGTCGAAAATTTGGGCAATGCCCAATACTTTTCAGTTTTTGATTTAGCTAGCGGATTTCATCAAATTGAGTTAGATCCAAAAGATAGATCGAAAACGGCATTTTCCACAACGCATGGACATTATGAATATATCAGAATGCCCATGGGACTAAAGAACTCACCAGCAACATTCCAGAGATTAATGGACCAAGTATTATTAGGTTTACAAGGTGTAGAACTATTTGTTTACTTAGATGATATTGTGATTTTTGCTAAAGACTTGGAAGAACATGGTAAGAAGATTCGAAGATTATTGCAAAGATTAAAGGATGCAAATTTATCTTTACAACCGGAAAAATGTGAGTTTTTATTCAAAGAAGTTGCTTATTTAGGACACATAATTAGTAATGAAGGAGTAAAACCTAATCCAAAAACAATTGAAGCTGTAGCAAATTTTCCAATACCAAAAACACCAAGAAATGTGAAACAATTTTTAGGATTAGCAGGATACTACAGGAGATTCATAAAAGACTTTTCAGGAAAGGCAAAACCTCTTTCTAATTTATTAAAAAAGGATGTAAAATTCGAATGGAACAAAGAACAAGATAACAGCTTTAAAGAATTAAGAGCAGCATTGTGTAAGGCACCCATTTTACAATATCCTGATTACGATAAGCCTTTCACATTGACAACAGACGCTTCAGATTTCGCTATAGGAGCTGTATTAAGTCAAGAAAAGGATGGATTTGATCTACCTATTGCCTATCTCTCTCGAGTGTTAACTGCGCCTGAAATAAATTACTCAACAACAGAAAAGGAATGTCTAGCAGTTCTATATGCTGTCCATTATTTTAGACCGTATATATGGAAAGAAATTCACTTTGGTCAGCGATCATGAACCCCTAAGATGGATAGACACCATTAAAGACCCAGGACAAAGATTAATAAGGTGGAGATTAAAATTGCGAGACTATTTATATGAATTTAAACATAAATCAGGTAAATTAAACACTAACGCAGATGCCTTATCTAGAAATGTCTACACAAAAGAAGAAAAACCACTTGAAACCGAACATACACAATTCAAAATATTAATGAACAAACAAACAATAAATCCAAAACCAAAAATAAAACCACCTCCAACATCTATTGTCACAAGAAGCAAAACTGGACAAAATTCAAAAATAAAACCACCTCCAACATCTGTTGCTACAGGAAGTAAAAGTGAAAAGGAATTAAAAACATTTAAGCCAAAATCGATATTAAAACCTCCAAAAACTTTAGACCTAAGCACAATTGCCTCAAGAGTATCAACAAGAAGGGCAACACAAACCAGAACAAAAATAATAGAAAAACCAACGGAAAGCGAGAATTCCGAGGACGTGGATATTGAAAACATTAATCCCCCTATTCAAAAGGCTAGTAGAAGTACACTTCCTAGTTTAAAACTTCCACCAGCTGCATTAAAACTTCCCCCTGGACCAAAAAGTGCACCTCCAGAATTACCTATTAAAAATGATTTGATTCTACAGCAAGAAATGGAGCTCATAACTAACATAGAGCCACCAATAAATATAACTGAAGAAAGTTCTGAAGTAGAAGAAGAAGCATTACAATTAACTAAAACCAAAATTGCAGAAAATTTAGAACAATCGATATCACGATTTAATGATTCTTTAGCACAGCATAAAGATTGGTTAGCAGATACCTCTTTATCACCCAGAAATTGGCGAACTAATTCCGATGGAGATGATGATGAAGCTATACACAAAGCAGCTAATGAATGTATTACAGGAGATCATGCTGAATTTTCAGAAAAATTAGATTTTTATTGGGATTATGCTAAAGGTGAATCCATATGGCAGGACAATGAACAAGAAATGTTCCAAAATTCTGACTCAGAAAAGGACGACATGAATCAAGAAGAATTAGAAATTTATGACTCAGAATATGAATATTCAATTAATAATGAAGACATAATAGAGGAGATGTACTTTCAAACGCCACTGAAACGAAGAAAAAGAAAGTTTAAAAAAAGAAAAGTAACCTTTAAACCAAATTTACAGGAAATAAACACACCCATGCAATTCAACAACCCTACGGCAGTATCTACACCTTATTATAATTCAAATAATGAAACAGATTCTGAAGAGGAAATTATAGAAGTACAAGAAAAAGAAGATACAAAGAAAACATTTAATAAATCGAAAATTAAAACATCATTATCAAGTATTCCTCCAGAAATACCCATAAATTATTCCAAAATAAAAGAAAGAAATTCTAATATAACGAGCAGCAGAGAAAACCTAACATATAATCGAAGTAATTATATTCATTTCTTGTCAGCAGATTGCGAATTCATTTCACCTATAAGTAGACTTTTAATAGATATAGGAGTAATAGATCCCGAAGAAATGAAATCTAAAAATCCTATTAAAGGACAAATATTTGTAACGCCACGAGGAAAATACAAAATTTACACCTTAATAATAAAAGAAAATCATTTTGATCCTTTAATAAAAGAAGATATCATTGCAGGAATACGTAATTTAAAAAGTCTTCTTTACCACGAAAAAACAGAAGAAATAAGAATATCTAGGCATGGAGACTTTACCGATGAATTACCTGGAGGAGAGTTAATACAAATAATCAATTCTATTTTTGAAAACAGTAGCATTAAAATTACTATTTGTCATGGACAAGTTGTAGTACCTAAAGAAAAAATTAGAAACGATATTATCAGCGAATACCACAAAAGCAAAATAGCAGGACATAAAGGCATTACAAAAACATATAGAAGAATAAGAGAAAGATTTTATTGGCCTCGAATGAAAGATGAAATAACGGAATTTGTAAGAAAATGTATAACATGCCAATCTCAAAAACTTGTACGTATTAAAACCCGAGAACCAATGCTTATTACTGATACTCCTTTAGACGTTTTTGATAAAGTTTCTCTTGACACTGTAGGTAAATTACCAACAACCCCAGATGGAAATTGTCATATCCTAACTATGCAAGATCATTTATCTAAATACTGCATAGCTGTTGCAATACCTGATATTTCTGCAACCACAATCGCTCATACTGTTGCAAAAGAATTATTTTCAGTATATGGAGCACCAAAAGTAATATTAACTGACAAAGGCACCTCATTTATAGGAAAGTTAATGTCTAAATTATCAAAATTATTTGAAGTACAACAAGTCACAACATCAGGTTATAGGCCTCAAACAAATGGATCTTTAGAACGAAGTCACGCTGTTTTAGCAGATTATATAAAACAATATGCTAAAGATTATGATGATTGGGATAGATTACTTCCTTTTGCTATGTTTGCATATAATACTTCAGTACATGAAGCTACTAATTTCACTCCATATGAGTTAGTTTTCGGTAAAATAGCCCGTACTCCTAGCTCATTTCCTGAACAAGAAAAACTAGAAACATATGGCTCATACTTATCAGAATTAATAACCAGATTAAATGAAATTCGAATCTTAGCAGCAAATAATTTAATAAATGCTAAATTAAAATCAAAAGAAAATTATGATAAACTAATGAAACCATTTTTAGGAAAAGTAGGAGATAAAGCTTATGTAATAAAAGAAGGAATGAAAAGAAAATTCGATCCTTGTTATCATGGTCCATACAGAATTGTGGCTATATTGGATAAAAATAATGTAATTTTAATAAATGAAGATGGACAAAGGTTTCAAAAACATGTAGATAAATTAAAAATTGCTTATGAATAGGTTAATAACATAATTTTCCTGTTTTAGATGACTGAATCATTCCTATTCACTGCACCTCTACAAGGAGAATTAATTGGAGCTTTCATTTTCCCAAAAGGGGATATTTCATCAATTGCTTACCCTAAGGGAATTCTTGAGGAACTAACTGCCGAATATAATCTTAATAAACCCATTTATATTATAGAACCGGGCACAGGCCCTTCATATAAAAAACCCTGGCAAGTTAGGTGTACTGTGACAGACTCTAAAAATAATAATACCTTCATTGTATTAGGGGACGGATGTTGCAAAGTTAGAGAATCTGAGCATTCAGCAGCTCGAAAGATTCTAGAACATTTAAATAAGATTTACTACTTTAGTGAAGAAGAAAAACCAAAAATGATCACCAATTCGACATATGTAATGTCAAGACAAGAACCAACAATAATAAAATTAAAATTATATAAATGGGAAAATTGCTGCGAACTTTGTTATTCAAGGGGACACTTAAAAGAGCAATGCCATGGCGTAATACGAAACAAACGTTTTCTAAATACTACACAAAAACCAGACGAAAACGACTATGACGAAATTGATGATTTTTGGGAATTGCCATCCCTTACAAAAAAGCATTAAATAACATTTAATAATATGATAATTAGACAATAATTACTTTGATTATTGTATATGCAATCATTCTATAATAGTCATATTATTTAATTATCCTTATTATATAATAATCTTATGTCTAATTATACTATCAATATTAAAAATGTGTGTTATTTTATTAATTACTGATTAACATTTTAATAATTATATCATTAAATAACTATATAATCATAATAATATTAATACATATTCAATTATATAAAAAATTTATTCATTATTTATATAAAATAAATTATAAACCTATATCTAGTATAAATAATAATTATAATCATAAAATTAACAAAATATTTTGAAAATAAATAATTTATTGTACATAAGATAAAATAAATAATAAAAAAAAAAATAATTAAAAGAAAGACGAAGGAAAAAGAAGGAAGGGGATTTGGCGGTCGCCTTCTTCCTTCCTCTTTATTTTAAAATTTTATTGTAAAAGAAAATAACTAAAATAAAAAAAATTATTCCACAGATGGAGATTCCATTCCTAGGAATAATAAATGACGCCACAACATACATATCAATAGCATTTAAGCTATTAATATTCATTATATTAATAATAGTGCTGAAAAACCTATACTTTTGCTATAAGATTATAGCAATGAGAAGAAGAAGGAGAGAAAATCAACCAAACGCATAAAAGACCAAGAAATATCAAACAATTTTGGCCTCAACACATTGAGGACAATGTGAAATCTAAGGAGGGAAGACAGTTACAAAATCAGAAAAATTTTGAAAATTTTAAGACTATAAAATAACAAGAACATTGTGAAGCATCCTTTATAGGTGTAGAACGACGCAGCAGCGGCAACGTAAAACAGCCTTAAAGCTTACGCATCGATCACATACATCGACCGGAGAGTGAAGCTATTCTCCAAGTGCGCATGTTGCACAGCGATGGCCGCCTGCTGGATGCATGCAAACCATTAACACCACTGCCAATACCTCCAGCATTTATTCACGTATGCCTACAATACTCATCATTAAATAGCGGCAAAATAATTTGAATTTAAAATTTACACTGCTATTAAATGATGAAGAATAAATCATATATATATATTTTACCTATATAAAATAATAAAAAACTAAATCATTAATAATTAATAAATTATACATATATTATGCTTTATTATATTATCCATTGCTATTAATTAATTAATAAATAAACAATAAAACAATGCGCTTATATATGCTTGTTTGCTTGAAAATATAATCAAATAAATAATAGAAGCATTGTTAATTTTATTGTTATTATGTTGAAATAATATTATATAATTAAAAAACACCATATTGTGATTAATAAAATAATAAATTTGATGATTTAAGGAAAAAGTGACAGTAAAGATTAAGATAAATAATAATGATTTGTTATTAAAATTTTCAACATTAATATCAATAAAATTAATAATAATAAATAAACTAATTTTAGTTATCATATATATATATATATAACATTAGCTAACAAATTTATTTCTAAAAAAAAAAAAAAAAAAAATTATTATTAAAACGCTTCAATTATAATGAAACTAAGTCTAACATATTGAAATATATTAACATAAAAATTTTAAACTAATAAACAATTATAAATAAATGGAAAATAAAGGCTTCGAGTTGAGCCTTGAGTATCAGGCAAGCATGAGAATGAGGGAAGGTACTCGTTGCGCGGAGGAGTGGCGAGGCCCACGCCTCCCGCTAGCCTCCCGCGCGCTGGGTCCCACGCCTTCCTTCTCATGCCAAGCGACGGCCGAGTAGCTAGACTCGCCATCTTGTCGCACCGTGTATGGCTGCCATAGCGTACTCGCTGAACCTACCTCCGTGCGCATTCTAGTTCCCTAACACTAAAAACGAATGTTTCGCGTTGGATTCATCGATTTAATCGATAGATTGATGGATCCAACACCTAATAATATTGTTCAAAATTCTATATGCCTAAAACTATATATTGAAAATTATAAATATTGAAATTATTAATACAGTAATTCTGTATGTATGTGAATGTATTGTATAGATGAGTATGTATGCATCTCCACGCATAGAACTATTTATGATTAAAAATTTTAACAAATATATTATTAATCAAATCATTATCATTATTATTAAATCAATTACTTTAATTATTAAAATATTTACATCTATATATATAATAATATTTCGGATAAAATTTTATAAAAAAAAAAAAAAAAAATACATAGATTTAAAGTTGAAAATCATTAAAGAAAATTAATTATTAAGATTTATTAATCAATAAATCAGAAATTATAAAATATGAGAAAAAAGGGTATATAGGAACAGACAAGGATGGTGAAATTAAAATCACAATTTACTAAATTAATATATTATTTATTAAAAAAAAAACACTCACTCATTCATACTACAAAAGTGAATTCATACACACACACACACTCAAAATATAAAAATATTGTATTAAATTTTAAATATAATTAAAGTAAACACACACACATTATAAAAAACACGTTTCACACACACACAAGGCTAATTTTAAAGGATCCTCTTCGGGCTCTGGTTTTACATACCAGGAAGACCCAGACTGCAGTCCTTTAGAAGAATTATATTGTATTTCTTCAGCAGCGTCATCGAACGGCCTCCAAAGGGGTTTAGGATTAGATACCAAAATTTCCAAAGGATCTGACTCCCGAGAGGGCCCAGGCTGCGGCTCAGAAACAAGACCGGGCTGTGATTCCCAGGATGGACCAGGCTGAGGCTCCCAAGAAGAACCTGGACAAGCGGAAATAGCCTCCTCAGCCCCTTCCTTTAGCCAAACCATTGCCTTGGGCCAAACTCTTGGCCTTGATTCTACGGTGTCAGGTCCCTCTTCTTGAGCTATAAAGAAAAGAAAAGAAGAAAGAATATATATGTATATATATATATGTGTGTGTTTGTATATAATAATAATAATAATAATCGGAAAAGGCTTACCAGTTTCCAAAGATACTCTCGCCCTTTTGGCAGGAGGAAGAGGTTCCTGACACTCACCGCAGAAACAGCCAACGGGACGACCAGCACGACTGAAACAATAAAAAAAAAGCCAAATGAAATTAAGCAAATAAGTTAAAGATAAAATAAATGAACAAAAGAGAAATGAAAACGAAGAAAATTACATAAGTATACTCACAACAGCAAGTTAAACATAGATGTCATAGTTTCGGAGTTATTCTTTAACTCCTGCTTTAGCCCTTTCAACTGCCTCTGCCTGACCCTTTTGTCCACAGTAGTATCCCTTATTGCTCCCTTACGAGGACGTCCTGTCCGGGTCATTTCCTCTAAAAATTCGATCTCTTCGGCAGAGTAAAATATGGATGCTGCAAGGCCTTGCACCGTTAAAAAGAAATTGACCAGGAATATAATTCACAATTAATTATTTTAAATATACATCACAAGTCACTTTTCCGAAAACTACTTACTATTGTCAGACAACGATTGTTTCTCCATGGTAAATGCAAGCAAACTGACAAGATCTTCGGACCTCCTGCATCTTAAAGGGATGAAAAGTGCTGATCTTAAACAATTCTAATGCACGCACACAACAAACAAGAGGTCATTAACTGTAACACGAAAGAAGAAATTCATACCTACCTCAAGAAGATAGCCATAACACTATGAATACATAAACACGCATCACAACATTGTAAATTCATTTTGATGTCATTTCACTATTCTTGTCTTCATATTAGCTACTACAGATAAGCTCAAGGGATATCAATGTCACAATGAATGTAGGTCAGTAAGCGTAAGGACTATAAAAGATAGTCCCAATTTCAAAAAAATTCCAGTCTTATAATCATGTATTTGCGACAACTGGAAATAGTTTCATCGGGACGATGAAAAATCTAAGGGGGGGAGACTGTTACATCCCGGTAACAATTTTCCCTAATTTTTCTTATTCTTATCATTAAAATAAGACATTATATATAATTCTATAATAATTTTACAATACTTAAACTGTATGTCTTATTTTAATGTATTTATTTATGTATATATTGATAGGATAGAGTGTGGAAACGAAATTGATCTCAAAAGAGATATGACATTCGTTTTCACCATATAAGTTCAGAAAGTTGAAAAGCTAAAAATAGGATATATGTAAGCAAAATGTGTAGCAAGTTCGAGCTTGTTTGTTTATACGCGTGAAGAATGTGAAGGTTGTGAAGATCCAAGTGTAATATGATCTTCAAAAACCCATTGTCAGCATATAAAAGAGAGAATTCAGAAAGAAGAAGATTCAATGTCATACATGCGATGTAGATCATTACCATATAAGGAAAGTGATTCTATTTATAGATCACCCCTTCCCCAATAATATGACATTTCTCCCACTAATTAGCATAATCGACTAGTATATAAACAAGAGCTTTTTCCATAAAGCTTGTCAAAAGTTCCGGTGCAATCTCTAACATCGTAGAGCGACCCTTCAGTTTACTTTCGCCCTAATTATTGTATTCTTTCCTGATAGCCAATAGGTGCAAGTTAATTTGACTTTTCACTTAGAACATAGTTCTTTCCTGATAGCCAATAGGTGCAAGAGAAGCAAATTAACACTTAGAATCAATAATTTAATAGAAATAACTGTCGTATTTATAACTATAAATACTAAAGAAATCCTGCATTATCTCTTTTTCTAAATTTGTCAATTTAGTATATGTTGCTTCTCTTACACCTGCTATAAAATTCATTCCTGTCAAAGGTGCGAGTGACGAGAAATAACAATAAAGAATATTGCAATTCTTTAAATAGTTATAAAACAATCTAAGTCGTTAAAGTTACACAAGTGCGACCAAAACGAACTATTTCAAATCAAATCAAAACCAATTTATAACGACTAAGCTATAATCATCGATTTATCCGACTTCATTGCTAAAAGTAAGTAAACTAATTGTAAACTTGTATCATTATTGTTTAATCACTACTATATAATTATTATTTAATCAATAAATGTTATAAAAGGGAATATTTGACTTGTTATTGTAACGCAAAACCCGTAGTTTTGACAAGTGACCACGATCCTACATAAAAATAAATATCAGGCTTTACCAACCTGATTAATCAGCCTTACTACTTTCAAGTAAATAAAATTCATTTTATTTAAAAACCACGCCTAGTTCGGAACGTAACAAGATCAAACTAACCAAACCTTAACATGGGATCATGAAGGGATGGATAGGACCCCTCGAAAGATGTCCTACGTTTCTGATGGAGATAGTGACCATGAATATTTGGAATATCTGAAAACCCTGGACCCTTGCCAAGAGAATGATGATGCACAATTTGAAGAAAGACTAAAAAAATTTTTAGAACAGCTAGACAAGAGCCGCGTTGAAACTCAAGAAAGTGAGAAACCCCCTCCACCGGAACTGGAACTTCTCCCCACCACCACAATGGATACCCCACTAACAAGTAATCCCTCCCCTACGCGAAAAAGGAGTATAGTCCGCTTTAAAGACATTCCCGAAGTCTTTGAAACCCCTACCATCGATCGCAACCTTGCCGCAAGTTTGCCATCATTCACTCCTGGTCGGGTAACAATCCCCGAAGCACATTCCACCCCATTTTTAAGGTTTTCGGATTACAACAAGGGAAAACAGGAAGAAAAGGTGCGAAGAAAAACACAAATCACGCCACGTAGATTAACCCCTACAAGTGAGTTCGGAAGTAAGACAAAAAGGAACCTATTAATGGATCTAAACCTTCCCTATTGTGATTCTTCCTCCTCCCCTGATTCCTCAGGAAATGAAGAAGATAACCCCAACAATTATGCTCATTTAAACCCCCCAAACATTTTACATCAATGGACAGAACCTTTGACTTACAAACGAGACAATTACGCCCACTTTATTTCCGAAGACTGTGAACCCGTTGACCCCATTGCGAAACTTTTAGTGGCAACCGAAAAGATCGACTTACAGGACATCAGAGACAGTAAACCAACTAAAGGAGAGGTGTACGTCACTATCTGTGGACGCTATAAAGTATACTCAATCATTGTGAAAAAGCGACATTTTGACGAAATCAATTGGAATGACGTAATCACTGGACTAACAAACTTGAGACATGCTATGACCTTAGACAATCAGAAACATTGCCGAATGGCCAATTCGGGTGACCTTCTAGGAGCACTCCCTCAAAATAAAATGACGGAGCTTTTAGCAGGAATATTCCGCGGTGGCGATATAGATATCACACTATGCCACGGAAAGATCGAGGTACCACCTTTACAATTACGCCCCAAAATAATATCGGAATTTCATGGCAGTCTGATTGGAGGACATAAAGGTATAACTAAGACCTATAGAAGACTACGTGAGAGGTATTATTGGCCTAGAATGCGAGACGAAGTTACAGAGTATATTCGCAAATGCAAGAGTTGCTTTGAGAATAAACTCGCCAGGGCTCGAAATCGTGAACCTATGCTAATAACAGATACCCCTGCGCAACCCTTTGACAAAGTGTCCCTAGATACCGTGGGAAAACTTCGAACCACTCCCAACGGCAATAGACATATACTAACAATGCAGGACAATTTCAGTAAATATTGCATTGCGGTCCCCATACCAGACATAAAAACAACCACCATTGCCCATGCCATAGCAGCAAACCTCTTTTCTGTATATGGAGCGCCTCGATGCGTCCTCACAGATAGAGGAGGTAGTTTTATAAGCTCCCTAATGCGGAAGCTTGAAAGCATCTTTGGGGTAAAACAACTTACGACTTCCGGATACCGCCCTCAAACTAACGGAGCGTTGGAAAGAAGCCATATTGAATTGACAGATTATATTAAGCACTATGCTCAGGATTTTGACGATTGGGATCGTCTACTTCCTTTTGCCATGCTAAATTATAACACGTCAGTTCATGAAGCTACTAACCTAACCCCATTCGAGTTAGTTTTTGGACGAATAGCCCGGATCCCTTCCTCCCTGCCACTTGGGCCAGAACTAGAAACCTATGGTTCATACCTAAAGGATCTCGTGGTCCGATTGCACGAACTTCAGAATCTGGCAGCCGACAAGCTTAAAGGAGCAAAGCAACGCTCCAAAGAATTTTATGACCGAAAGTCAAGACCATCGAAGGTCAAGGTTGGCGACCAGGTCTATACCTATAAAGAGGTTAGGACAAACAAGTTCGACAATCGAGCTAATGGTCCGTACACTGTTGTAGGGTTAACCCAAAACAATAATGTCATTTTAAAAGATGACAATGGCGAAAGATTCGCCAAACACAAAGACAAGGTGATGGTTACCTATCTTTAACTGTCACCTTCACAAAAAAACTTGTTATTAACATACAGTCAATATTTTTTTTAGAAAACAAAGATGTACTTGGCACATTACTTAATCGTTCACGGTGAGCTTCGTTTAGGTTCAACCTAAACTGCATGACCCTTCTCAGGTTTTTTTTTATATCAGTTCGGTGATGCTTCACGATCAGTTTAAGACGAAAATTAAAATAATCGTTGGAGGGAAACTCAAATTATATTGATTTTTAAATTTTTTTTCTAGGTTATTAAAGATATTTTCATTAAAATACCGTTTGGTAAAATACTTATTGCTTCAAAAGCTACAATTTAACATAAAAATAGATTATATATAATAATTAAACCATTTTGATACATAGAATTAAGAAAATGTTTAAAAATAGTCGAAAAAACTGAAATTTTTCTAATTTTTTAAACTTTACTCCTTTATTTAACGTTATTTCAATAAAGTCATGTAGAAGTGAATTAAGGGGTTAAAAACCACTCTAGAGCGTCAAAAAAAGGCCTAACTTTAGAAATTTTTTTCAAGAAAAGTTTAAATGTACTGAAAAATATGTTTACATATCTTTATTAGGTACACTTTAAAGAGAAAAAAAATATACTTCATTAATTATTTTTTTTTAAATATCAAATTTACAGGTGCGTGATAGGAACCCTTTCTGAGAGGAATCACGTCGCGGCCGGAAAGGTTTTAGCTCCAATTTTCATCCTAGTACAAAAAACAAATTTCATTCTATTTTTACATCTTAAAAGCTAGAAAAAGACGTAGGAGAAACATTAAAATCGGTTAAGATTTGTTGGTTTTAACTGATTTTGAACAGAAAATTGCAGATTCAGACAACTAAGTGCCAACGCTCGCAGTACAGGACCACGATCGGGCCCAAGTTCAATCACTTAAAAAGTGTTTCGACTTATAATTGATATTGTTTCTTATTCTATACATCCTTAGGCACCTTTTAAAGCAAAAAAATTTTTTTTGATTTTTTGAAAATTCTAGAGTGGTTTAACCCCTTAAAGTACATAAAATTTCCTGTAAATCAAAAGAAAACTCTTCTATCTATTACTGTTACAAAAATATGGTCATTTGAATTTTAAATTTAATGGATAAATAGTTAAAATTTAACATTAGGTCTAGATTATTTGGTAAAATTGTTTTCGCAGAACCTCATCTCAATTCCATAATATAATACGTATAAGAAGGTTTAATCTTGAACAGTTTCAAATTGAAAAAACTGATTTATCTCACTTACATCGAAAGTTACATTGGTTTAAAGAATGTCTATTTCTATAAGAGAGATTTGAGTAGTTTTTAAAAATCCGTTTATTTTGAAAAATGCAACATAATCATATTTAAAATATTTACTTTTTTAAAAAGTAAATGGTAAGGTACAAATATTTCAAAATAAACGGATTTTTAAAAACTACTCAAATCTCTCTTATAGAAATACACATTCTTTAAACCAATGTAACTTTCGATGTAAGTGAGATAAATCAGTTTCTTCAATTTGAAACTGTTCAAGATTAAACCTTCTTATACGTATTATATTATGGAATTGAGATGAGGTTCTGCGAAAACAATTTTACCACATAATCTAGACCTAATGTTAAATTTTAACTATTTATCCATTAAATTTAAAATTCAAATGACCATATTTTTGTAACAGTAATAGATAGAAGAGTTTTTTTTTGATTTACAGGAAATTTTATGTACTTTAATTCACTTCTACATGACTTTATTGAAATAACGTTAAATAAAGGAGTAAAGTTTAAAAAATTAGAAAAATTTCATTTTTTTCGACTATTTTTAAACATTTTCTTAATTCTATGTATCAAAATGGTTTAATTATTATATATAATCTATTTTTATGTTAAATTGTAGCTTTTGAAGCAATAAGTATTTTACCAAACGGTATTTTAATGAAAATATTTTCAATAACCTAGAAAAAAAATTTAAAAATCAATATAATTTGAGTTTCCCTCCAACGATTATTTTAATTTTCGTCTTAAAATGATCGTGAGGCATCACCGAATTGATATAAAAAAACCTGAGAAGGGTCATGCAGTTTAGGTTGAACCTAAACGAAGCTCACCGTGCGTTTTGTACCTCTCTAACTCGATTATCGTGAAGGCGCAGATCAATCCAGTTCCAATAGGACCAATTGACGGCCCCGGATACCAGATTACCCCACTTGACATAAGTAGTGGGATATATTACGAATATTCGGGAGAAGTAAGAAGGTCAGTTAGTAATTGGAGGATCAGCATCTTCCTGGACATCGGCAAACAAGTGAGGCATTTCGAGGATTTGAATTACAAATTGAACGACGTAAAGCAGCAATGCTTTCCAAAAGAAGAATGGTGCGGAGTCCGAATCGAATCATTTCCCTGGGAGGACCGATGGGAAATAGCCGCAGACCTACAACGAGAACTTCAGCGGCAAATAGAAGAACTAGAAAGAACACGCCAGAATCTTCCTATATTGGTATCATCACAATTTCGAGCTCGGCGCAGTGTTCCCCTTTTTGGATTCCTTGGAAAGATTGCAGGACCCATCGCTGGTGTACTAAACTACGAAGATGGTGAACATTACGAAGCAGTTATGCAAGAATTAAATGAAGCACAAGCAAACTTATCACACCTTGTTGGAAAGCAGACACATGTGGTTAGGTCTCAATTAGAAAGTCTGCATAGTCAGGTGCAACATCACGACGAAGTCTTGCAGGAACTACACCAATCTTTCGACACCCTGAATAAGGAACTAAATGGACAATTTAAACATTCTGAATTCCAAGAATACTCCAAACTCCTGGACAAAACACTGGCTGCCATAAAATTAGGACTTGATCACAACATCCGAACGACGACAACAATGCTAGACGCAGTTCACGATGCTAGAAGAGGACAATTGCATCCTGGAATTTTATCTTCAGAACAATTGGGACCTATCCTCGACGACATTAGAAATAACGCCACTGATGTTATTTTCCCCATACCTGGACCCAAGGTCAGCGTTGACGAATTAATTCAAGTAGCCACAACCAGTATTCTATGCGAGGACCACAAAATCAAAATTTTGATAGACATTCCTCTCTTGGAACAAGACAAATATGCTGCCTTCAAACTACATCCACTGCCGACCCTTCAAGGTGAACTTGGAAAGGCATCTACTAGGGCATACGTGAATCCTGCATACAACTACTTAATCGTCGATAAGGAGCAAAGAACCTATCTTCTGCTTAAAGACAAAGATTGGGAAAATTGTAGGACAACGACATCGTTCCATGCATGTCTGAAAGGATCACCCATTTACGACCTTCAGAACAGACCAATCTGTGAGGTATCACTCCTGACCAATCCCACGGACAAAGTACTACGAACCTGTGATATCAGAATTACTTCAAGTCTAGAATCTTTTTGGAAACCTCTGCGGACTTTAGCAGCCTGGCTTTATTCAGTGGCCAAGCCGGAAGTATTACTGATAATCTGCCACTCTGCTTATCCGATCAAAATAAATATCACTGGTACTGGGATAATAAGGTTGGCCCCAGGATGTTCGGCAAAGACAAAAGATATAACTATCCCAGCAACAGCAACTCAGGTAGGCCAAACGGAGATCTTATATGAACCCGAGTTACACCTGGACTTAAAACGGATTTCAAGTGTATTTTCTACCTATTCCCATTTAACAACTACGATGGAAATTCAAGAGAATGTTCGAACAAAATTGAAGACCCCCAATTTCGATACCAACTCCAAAACTCTGGAACAACTGGAACAGGAATTGGAGAATTTTGCGATGCAGCGAAAATGGAGAACCCATCACTCTATCCTTATTTATGGGTCCTATAGTGGATTGATAATTTTTAGCATTATCAGTCTCCTCCTTCTATGTCGACACTCAATCAGTAGAAAAATCAGGACTATCACTGGCAAAAGTAATTTCAAAAGGAACAAGGCTGATCCCGTTCCGGAGACAGGGTATAAGTTAAAGACGAGCACCTAGATATGCAGAGATCTGGAAAAATCCCTTCAACATCTACGAATCTAGATCAAGGCGCGGAACTCCAACCATCGACCGCTGAGGCACCTAAGAATCTTGTACCTACAACCCAATCTTGACAAATAAATTCCGAAGGCTTCGGAATTTTGACAACAAAATCAACAGCATCGACCAATATCAGTTTACCAACCAAAAACTATTTAAGAAGGGTAATCGTATTACCCATACAAAAACTTCAACCAGTCTAGTTAAAAACAAAAGAGTGTGCGATGTACACATTGCACCTTTATATATGACTAAAGTTTTTCTTTTTTTTGGTTAATTTTTTTTTGTTTAGTTTTGCCATGTTTTATTTTATTACATGAAAATTCACGATCGATTTCTCTTATCAATTTCAGCACCGTCGGGACAGGTCCTAGCACATTCTCATGTAAAAGAACAGAGAAATCTTGTAGAGGGAGGCTTACGTGGTCTGACCGCCGAACTGCCACTTGGGCCGCCCTCAATATTTTGCCAGACATCCTTTCCTACCACGTTGTCAAGAGACTGGGTGCAGATGTGCTCTAACGAGACATCGTCACCTGTTTAATGATTTGTGGGAGTTTTGGGTCAGTGCCTGGTTGATGGAGAAATCTATCGTGGAAAACCATGAATCATTTTTTTTAGATGATGACAACGGGTAAATCCTACCCAATATTATTGTGAATATTATCATCATCAAAATTAATACCCTTATCATTACAAAATTTTCCTGAAAAAAAAAGAGAATAGAATATTTTCACTTACCGTGGTAAAAATCATCAACCGCTGAAGGTCCCCTCCCCTCTAAATCCATAACAAAAGTTACAAAAAAAAACCAATCGTTTGCCAGTACTTGGCCACCGGAACTCGAACCTTCTGTAAAAAAAAAAAAAAAAGATATATTTTTACCCCACTTTTAATAAAGTTTCTAATCTCTATGACCACAACGGTCTATTTTTTTATATATAAATGCTGGTTATTATTATGATTACTTTAATTTTGGTAATAACCAATGAACAATAAAACTTACCAATTGCCACCTCGAACGGATTCTGTTCTCTCCTCCCCTAGTCCGGTAGAAGCATTGGGTGAAGGAAAGGCTGAGCGAGCCCGATAATGGCTGAAAGCCGACCCTGGGAGGAACGGAGGGCAAAGATCGTAGTGTACTAAAAAAAAAAAAAAAAATTTTTAATTATATATATGCATGTAGTATATAATATAATATCTCACCAGATTTTGTGGCTCCTGTCCACTTTCCATCTGCCCTGAAGGATCATCACATCCCCAGCTTCATCCCTCACGACTGTGGGATCGACAAATCCAGACTAAAAAAAAAGGGGGGGGGGAATACATGTATATGAAAAAGAAAATTTTTATGTATATATGTATATGTGTATACTTCTTCTTACTCACAATTGCCCAAAAGCCCCGACAGACATAAGCCTGATTCCGCTGGCACCAGGAATACTCCTGGTACCATTGGCTGCGGGTATACCGCTTTCGAGGACCGCTGCCTCTTAGGATTGGATCCACCCACCACACCAATCGATCATCTACGCGATCAGGTGCCACCCTCCACATTCCATACTCGACGAAAAATCTAAAAAAAAAAAAAAATTGGTTGTTTTTCAAGATTTTGTCAAAGTAGAATTTTTGAAAGTAATTGTTTTTCGGATTTTTTTTTATGAGAATATAACTTACCCCCTTAACCCTCCAAGTCTCCCCACCAAATTGTGAAGTTCAATACAGGCCCGCACTTTTAACATTCGTTCCCTGTCCTCTGCCGTAGGGGCACGTTCATCGTCCTCTTGAACATAAGCAGGCCGCATGTTCTTGACCCTCCTTAGGAGGGTCAATAAACTCTGTCGATAATTTGGGACATCCTCACTTGTCACTTCAACCATCTTCACTTTATTATTAGTTTAATTTTTTTTTTTCTTCTTCACTTCACTCACACCACTTACTCCCGAGTCGCGCAAAAAAAAAAATTAATTAAGGGAGGGAAAGGAGGAGAGAGATAAAAACTACAAAAAGAGGGTTATTAAGGTGTTAATTATAAGAGAGCTACCGGCAAACTGACTGCGGGGACCTGTGTCTGGACCGCGGAGACTGCTACACGTGCAGCTCCTTGGTCCTTATCAACGAAACCTGACACTCAACATCCGATTCTCTGGCAACAACGTCCAGACAAAGAATCAGCATAAATTCTTTATAAAGAAAAACCCAATGATTCTATTCTCTCGTTTTCTTGCATGTGTAATTATTTACTATTTTATATTAAGCTCGATTTCGTTTCCATCGCTTTTAGTTTTCGAGGACAAAAACAGGAACATTCACGGTGGTTTGTCACGGTGATACCTAAAAAATCAATTTTTTTTGTGTTGTGTTGAAATTTATTTCTCGTAAATTTTAACACAATACTTTGACAATAAAATTCAATCGTCAGCATAATGCGATGGGAACGGACTCGGGCCTTGTTCTTGGAATGTCATGTGTGCACATATTATTATTATAATTATTTAGAATAAAAATGTAAATCGCAAATATCACCGATATACGTATATGCATGTACTCTAATATAATTTCAAATTCCTACGGGCATTCATAATTAAATATAACCTTAAAAATGAAAATCATTATATATATATGAAATATAATCGAAAATCTTTGATTTTAATGTTGCGAATTTTGCGAGTGTGTTAACGAACATTGCGGCAGCGTTCCGAATGCGTTGGACGTTGCGGCAATGTTCCCAAACCACAATTGTAAAAGTTAGCAAATAGGAATGTTGCGAATGTGTTAATGAACATTGCGGCAGCATTCTGAGCGCATTGAACGTTGCGGCGATGTTCCCCACTTAAAATTAAAGAAAGTAGCGAACGGTAATGTTGCGAATGTTGCGAGTGCGTTAACGAACATTGCGGCAGCGCCCTGAGTGCGTTGGACGTTGCGGCAATGTTCCCAAACCACAATTGTAAAAGTTAGCAAATGGGAACGTTGCGAATGTGTTAACGAACATTGCGGCAGCGTTCTGAGCGCATTGAACGTTGCGGCAATGTTCCCCACTTAAAATTAAAGAAAGTAGCGAACGGTAATGTTGCGAATGTTGCGAGTGCGTTAACGAACATTGCGGCAGCACCCTCAATGCATTGAACGCTGCGGCAATGTTCATAATTTAAAATTTAACGGAATTATTGATTGCATATGATAACAATGGATTCCTTGTTTTGTGAGGCACGATATTATCACTTGCGGGTCTAAAAATGAGTATGGATGAGTACAGGAGCCACATTAGAAATTGGACTTCTCGCGAAAAAAGGGGGATATAATAATAATAATAGTTAAAATAAATCTACGCGACGAGCTTTTCCTTGAACGTAATTCTTCAGCTTCCATCCTTTTCTTACTCTACCCCCCCCCTCTTTTTATTACGTATTCTGGGCCTAACAATCCTATATGCTCATGACAACACAACATCAAAGTTGTAATTGTCACAAATAAAAAAGGGGTTAAAATACCAAAAATCAAATCATTTTCCAACAAGGAAAATTCATAAAATAAATCCAAAAGACAACAAGTCTTTTCAATAATAATTATGCTTGATTTTATCAAGTGCATATTGCAATCCACTACATAGATAGTGATTAAAATTGGACGGACGAAAAGTTAAAGTAAATACTTCACGCCGACGAAGTCCAACGGAAGTCGTCTTTAATAAAAATCCAGTAATTTGAATAAAATCAAATTATTGAATTTTTGTCTTTTTGACCGGCCAGTCCGCACGTGTGGTGCCTGCGCTGTTTAGATTCGGTGGACCCGTGAGTGCATTTTTCGTGCGCTACCAATAGACACTTTCGCGCTTTGCTAAGTGTGTGTATTTTTCCGCCCGTCGGAAAGCAGCTCGACGCCTCGCCCTCGTTAGCTTGCGACGGTATAATAAGCAGTAGAGTAAGTTTTAAAACATGTATCGTTCCTTCTTCTTATCTTACTGTATCATTTCTATATTTTAAATTCAAGATTTCTTTTTATAAAATAAATGTTTAAAAGGGTCTTAATTGTTTCATTGTGTTTTATCCCTTAAAATTCAATTTTCGAATAACGTAACTTGGCAGTTTTCTTCTAAAATAGGATACACGATCCCATAAAATAAACGGAATTTTTTTATTTCGGCAGCTTGGTGCCTCCAGGACATAAGGAATAATAATTTTTATAATTAATATTTTTCGGTTCGTAACAGTCTCATTGTTATGACTTTGTATAGAATATATAAGTTTTTTAATACAATTATTGCTACGAGTAGCCATAATATTTTGAATGCTATTGATATGTAGTCGACAGCGTCGGTAAAATATCCAATGAATGGAATTTCCATCTGGAATAGTTCAAGTCATTATTAGTATCTTTCTTATATAATTTATTATTTCATGATTATAAAGGCATAAGTTTGCATTATTTATTGTTGTTTATTTTGTTTAAAAATTGTTTAATTATAATTTATTGTATTTGTTAGATTTATTTAATAGTTTAAAATATTTATCTATGTTTAAGTTGATATGTGTATTGATCGATATATCGATATATAAAGTGTAAAGCTTGGTTTACATTTTTCGTAAAAAATTTTAAATAAAGATGAAAGAAGAAGGCAACCACCAATTCCTCTTCCTTCATTTTCTTTCGTCTTTTTATTTGTTTATTTATCTCTTTTTTTATTATTATTTTTTTTATTTTTACATTTATTAAAATTATTATATAAGTAATTATAGTTTATAGATCGTATAATTATTGTTTCTTATTAAGATTACATAGATTTTATTACATTATTAAGATGATTTATTTACGAAAATTTCGCAATAGTTGCATATTTAAAGTACTGTTGATTCTGGGAAATCCCAACTATCTTCGCAGCTATTATTTACTGATCTTAATAAAAGTTTTCCTGGTATTTTCCAGAATTCATCAACATTTTCTGGTTTAAATTTTGTCATTAATTTTTTATTTCTTATTGTTCCAAAGCAATTAGCTCTTAAATGGCCTCTCATAAAACACGATTCGCAACTATTACTCCATTTGAATAATTTTATTCTTAATATTGTTGGGTGGGCTAAACACATAATATAACTTAAACCGTTGGTTTCGGGATCTACTTCTTCTTCGCTAAAGTAGTAGGTTTCTTCTAAGAGCTTTAAAATTTTTCGCGCAGCCGCATGTTCAGCATCTCTGATTTTTCTTTCATTTTCTCCGATAGTTACAAATGTGTTATCATTATCTAAATATTTTACCGTACATTTCACGTCATATCTCCTATTATTAGAAGAACCTACTACTCTTTCTACAATATATTTTGGTTTTGTTAGATTGTACTCTATTGCTAATTCTTCTAAAATTCCTTTGGGGAATTTGATCTCGTTAATGTCTCCTTTTGGGAAATTGATTTCTTTGACGACCTCTCCCTGGAGAGGTGGTGTTTGGAGTACTACTTCTGCCATCTATAATACATAAAATAATGTAATTATTTTTATTCATATCCAAGTTTTAATTTGTCTATATGTTTTTGAAACTTTTGACCTTCATTTGTAATTAAAATAGCGGTATGTTTATCTAAGATATCCACAATTTCGTAGGGTCCATGATAATAAGGGTCGAATTTGTTTTCCTTTACTTCTCTTAAAACGTAGGCTTTGTCGCCTATTTTTTCTAAAAAGGGTTTTAAATTTTTGTCATAATTTTCTTTAGATTTTAATTTAGATTGAATGCGATTTTCAGCTGCCATATTTCGTATTTCTGTTATTCTGGTTATTAATTCTAATAAATATTATCCGTAAGTTTCTAATTTTTCTTCTGAAGGAAAAGAACTAGGGGTTCTAGCAGTTTTTCCGAAAACTAATTCAAAAAGGGTAAAGTTTGTATCCTCATGCACTGAAGTATTGTATGCGAACATTGAGAAGGGTAACAATTTATCCCAATCGTCATAATTTTCTGAATGTTGTTTTAAGTAGTCAACTAAAACTATGTGACTTCTTTCTAGACTTACATTTGTTTGTGGTCTATATCCAGATGTTGTTACTTGTTGTACTTCAAATATTTTAGATAGTTTTTTTATGAGTTTACTAATAAAACCTCCTCCTTTATCAGTTAGTATGGTTTTTAGGGCTCCATATTTTGAGTATAATTCTGTGGCTACTGCAGGAGCTATGGTGGTGGTTGAAATATCTGGAATAGGTAATGCTATACAATATTTTGATAATTGATCTTGCATAGTTAATATGTGACAATTTCGATCTGGGGTTGTAGGTAGTTTTCCTACTGTATCTAATGAAACTTTGTCAAAAACATCAAGGGGTGTGTCAGTAATTACACAGCCACACAAAAAAAAAAGTACCCGGGCCGGGGAATGAGAAAACCATTTCTTGATGTATTTTGATGCGCTGAACACGAATCTAAAGTCCGTTTAGCTCCATCACGTCAGGATTTTGACATAACCTCAAAAAACATAGCTGATTTTAAATGACAGGAGAAATTTTTTAAATAATGTCAGATTTGCTTGAATATTGTTACTCGGGGGTTTTTGGGGTCGCTGATTACGAATTTAACGTCAGATTTATAAAATTCAAAATGGCGGATTCAATATGGCGGACAAATGTTTAAAAAGTAGTTGGATTTTTACGAAAATTGGTATCTAGGGGTTTTGGGAGTCGCTGATTACAAATTTATCGTCAGATTATTCAAATTCAAAATGGCGGATCCAATATGGCGGACAAATTTTTAAAAAGTAGTTGGATTTTTACAAAAATTGGTATCATGGGGTTTTTTTGGAGTCGCTGATTACGAATTTAACGTCAGATTATTCAAATGTAAAATGGCAGATATAGTACGGTGGTCAAATATCTTTATGTTTCTACATGTGTCTGCATCCAGGGCACCTCCACGCGGTGACGGTGGGCAACGGAGTTTGTCCGCTATCCGGCTAATTCCCTGGATAATGGCTTTGATGCCGTCATGGCAGACACACGTAGGAAACGTATTACGATGCAGGGACTCGGAACCCCAGTATCGGCCAAGTTACTGTTACGGACGGATTTCCGTAATTTTAAAATTTTTTTTAGGCGATAAATATTATTTATTAAAAATAATATTTATATTATCAACGTTACAACTATTTGTCAATTATATACATACGTCTATACAACACACAACACACACACATACTAAGTTTCAAACACCAGAATAGTTAAATAATATTTCTAATTAATTCAATAAATATTTATAAATTCATTTTTTTTATTTAATTTCTACATCAAAGTTTATTTCGCAAATGAGTTCAGATTATTGAACTTCATATTGCGAAATAATTCAAACTAAATTAACAGTCGATTTCGCAAGTTGTGGGACTTACACTGCAAAGAGTTGCCACATTATTTTGGGAAAATGAGGAAACATATAAAGTATACCGATAATAAAGGTGGTTGAACCGATCACGCCACGATTAAAATGCAAGTTTTGCTAAAACTTGCATGGAAACAACGAGGTGTTGATTGCAAAATCAACCCTCCCACCACCTAAAATTATATACCAAATGGGTGTGATCGTTGCCACCAAATTATTATTCGGAGAGTCTTATTTTGTATTTCCCGCAAGGCGGACGTATTACCCGCAAAAAGGCGGAAGAATTTTTATTAAGTTTTGTTCCCACCAAAGGTGGTTGATTTATTAATTTACTCCCCTCAGAAAGGGTCGAGCCTGTCTAATTATCTGAAATTAAAAGTGCATTTTCCACAATTTGTGACGTCGTACAAGCTATAAAAAGTTCATTGAAAAAGAAGGATTATTTTAACAAGCATAAAGTGGTATTGATATAAAAAGTGCTGAGTTCTTAATTCACAAATTATACCGTTTGTTATCTACAGAATTGTTTATATTTCAACCTTATCGTTTAGTTCATTCAGATTTGGTGAACCCAAATTTCTGAATTTATAATGAACGAGGATTGAAATATTGAAATAATTGTTTAAGTACAGTAAATAATTCCAGTTTATTAAAAGCAAGATATAAAATATAGGAAAGTAAAAGATCGACTTCTATATTCCATAGAGTCGTATGACAGCAGAGAGTTCAAAATCCTCGAAGAGTTAGAAAAGTAATGTGATACTTTTCCGTATTATTTTAATTCTATTTATTGAGGTGAGTGTTTCTGAGTTTATAAGCACTACGTGAAATTGCCAAATTTTATAACACACACTATCACACTTACTCTAAATACACAAATTATTTCTCTTGTTGATAAAATCTTTATTTTGTTTTTGGGTTATTTTTATTTGTTGCATTTATGATAAACAATATTTTTTTTGTGAGACTTGAATTTAAAAATTCAAGTAGCTTAAAGTAGCAAAGTTTCTAATTGTAATCATCTTATATTAAAGATTTTAATTGGGGAATCGAATGTACACACATTGGGGGTTGTATGAATAAATGTTACCTTATTTTATGTCAATGCAATTCTCAATTTATTTAATCGCCTTTATTTGTGTTATCTCATTTCTTTCTTTATAATCATTTTCGATGAAATACCGTCTACCCGGGGGTGTTGAATAGATAACACTCTAAGCAACAGTCCACTACCTTTTTCTATCTTGTGTAGCGAAGAGCAATTACGCTTACCGAATAAGCGGGTTGTTAATAATAAAGATTAGTGTAGTTTCTAACTTATTATTTTTCTTCAAAATTTATTTTACTTTATTTATTTTTTTTTGTTAATCAACATCCGTCTTTAACAGTTACATAAAAATTCAACTATTTTTTAAAAACTCGTCCGCCATATTGGATCCGCCATTTTGAATTTGAATAATCTGACGATAAATTTGTAATCAGCGACTCCCAAAACCCCTAGATACCAATTTTCGTAAAAATCCAACTACTTTTTAAACATTTGTCCGCCATATTGAATCCGTCATTTTGAATTTTATAAATCTGACGTTAAATTCGTAATCAGCGACACACAAAAACCCCCGAGTAACAAGATACAAGCAAATCTGACATTATTTAAAAAATTTCTCCTGTCATTTAAAATCAGCTATGTTTTTTGAGGTTATGTCAAAATCCTGACGTGATGGAGCTAAACGGACTTCAGATTCGTGTTCAGCGCATCAAAATACATCAAGAAATGGTGGCCTCATTCCCCGGCTCGGGTACTTTTTTTTTTGTGTGGCTGTGTTATCATTGGTTCTTTAGTTTTTGCTCTTACTAATTTTAGTTCTTGGCAGGTGAGACATTTTCTTATGAATTCTGTTACTTGTTCTTTAATTCTTGGCCAAATGAACTTTTCACGTATTCTACGATAAGCTTTCGTTACTCCTTTATGTCCTCCTATTTTACTATTGTGGTATTCTTTAATTATGTCTTCACAAATTTCTTCTTTTAGGACTGTAACTTGACCATAACATATAGTGACCTCTATGTTACTATTTTGAAAAATGGACTGTAGTAAATGTAATAAATTCGCCTCTTAGTAATTCATTTGTTAAATCTCCTCCTCTGGATATTCTGATTTCTTTTATATTATTTTCTTAAAGAGTAATTTTTAAGTTTTGTATTGTAGTTCGAATATCTTCAATATAAAGGCTGTTTTTCCTTAGATTTATCTTCAATTCTTTCTTTTTTTTCACGGATTATATCATAATCATCTTCTTCAGACTCTGAGAGTGATTCTTCTTGAATGACTGGATAGGGAGTTGATATTGCAAGTGGTATATCGAAATTTAGCGGCGTGACAGATCTTTTAGGTTGATCACCGAAAGTTACATTTTTATTTTTGTTTGTCTCTTCTTCACACTCTTTTGGCGATGTTTTTTTTCTTGTTCGTTTGTGTTTTTAGGATTATTTGTTAATTCTTGAATTTTTTGATGAGCTTGTTTCAATATTTCTTCTATTTTTTCAGAAAATTCAACATAGTTTCCTGGAATGTATGCATTAGCGGCTTCATGAATTTCAGGATCATCGTTTCCTAGGGAGGTGTTAGGCCAATTTCTTGGTGGTAATTCTTTTTCTTTTAACCATTCTTCACGTTTAGAGAGATTCATTAAATTGTGAGACAGATTTTTCTAATTCTTGTAATTTTTCTTCCCTAGTTTTGGAAAGAATGTTTTCTTCTTCTGAAGAACTGTCTTCGCTTCCACTATTGGGTGGGCTAATTGTTGTTTGTATTCTTTTCTGTTTTGATTTTAATTAGTTTGTTATTCTTCTTCTTGTTACTCGTTGAGCAATAGTACTTTCTTCTATTTTTCTACTCGTTTCTGGTTCATTTGTTGCACCTGATTTTGGATTTACTTTGGGTTTTGGTGGTGGAATTGTTCTACTGCGGGTTGAGGGTCCTGCAAATGCTGTGGTAGGTTTTGGATTTCTTGATAATGCATCTGCATTGTGATTTAATTTTCCAGGTTTATACTTGAATTCATATTCGTAATCTCTTAATTTTAAACACCATCATACTAAACGTTGTCCAGGGTCTTTTATTGAATCTATCCATTTAAGTGGTTCGTGATCGCTAACTAACATGATCTTTTTGCCATAAATGTAAGGTCGAAAGTGTTGGACAGCATAAAGAACTGCTAAATATTCTTTTTCTGTAGTGGAATAGTTTTGTTCTGGTGCGTTTAAAACTCGGGAAAGGTATGCTATAGGTAAATCCTTTCCGTCATTTTCTTGACTTAAAACAGCGCCTATGGCGTAGCCTGATGCGTCTGTTGTTATGGCGAATAGTTTATTGAAGTCAGGATATTTTAATATGGGAGCTTTAGATAAAGCTGATCTTAATTCTTTAAAACTGTGCTCTTGTTCGGGTCCTTAAACAAATTTTATGTCCTTTTTTAGTAGGTTTGAAAGGGATTTGGCTTTTGCAGAAAAGTCTTTAAAGAACCTTCGATAATAGCCTGCTAGACCAAGAAATTGCTTTATGTTTCTAGGTGTTTTGGGGGTGGAAAATAGCTCTACAGCTTCTATTTTCTTTGGATTAGGTTTTACTCCTTTGCTGCTAATTATTTGCCCTAAAGAGGCAACTTCTTTAAATAAAAATTCGCATTTTTTTCGTTGTAAACTCAGGTTCGCTTCTTTTAATCTTTTTAGTAATCTTCTTACCTTTTTGCCATGTTCTTCAAGATTTTCAGCATAGATTACTATGTCGTCTAAATAAACAAATAATTCTACTCCTTGTAATCCTATTAATACTTTATCCATTAGTCTTTGGAACGTAGCTGGTGAATTGTTTAGTCCCATGGACACACGTATGTACTTGTAATGTCCGTGAACAGTTAAAAAGGCAGTTTTTTGTCTATCAATGGGATCTAATTCTATTTGATGAAATCCACTGGCTAGATCAAATACTGAGAAGTATTGGGCTTGGCCTAAAGAATCGATGATAGAGGTTATGTGGGGCATTGTGTAGAAGTCACCCACGGTCTTTTCGTTAAGTGCACTAAAGTCTATTACTATTCTCCAGTTTTTCTTACCTGTTCCATCAATCTTTTTAGGTATAATTAACAAAGGAGAGTTATATGGTGAAGAGGAAGGACCTATAGCACTATAGACTTTATCGATTTCTTCTTTTTGTGAAGGTGAAAATCGGTACGGTCTTGTATAAATGGGTATTTCATCTACAGTCAATATTTGATATTGGACACGGTTTGTTGGAGTCAGTGGTTTTCCTGGTAAATGAAAACTTTCCGGATATTCGTTTACAGTTTCTGTGACATGTTCCTGTTCTTCTGCATTTAGATGATCGACTCTCAGATTGTTAATAATGGCTGAAACTCTATTTTCTGGTCGTTCATATTCGTCTTCTAATGATTCTATTTCGGATTCTTCTCCTTGTAATTGGTAATAGTCGAAAGGAATCAACTCTTGGGGCGGAATTTCTACTTCTATATCTTCTAATGTTGTATTTATGGCTAAAATGTGGAAAACCCTATCTCTATTAGTTACTACTCCTTCTCCTATTAGTAGTCCTTCTACTGTATTAATTAATGGTAAATATCCTTCTACTATGTCTTTATTTTTTACTTCTATTGGTACTACTTGTTTCTGTCTTGATTTTATTGTTAATCCTCTTTATTTATTCTTCTTATTTTCAACTAAATTTTCCCTGGCTGCAATTGATTCGTTGTCCTCGAAAAATATAGGTTTTGCGGGATTAGTGTGGGTTACTATGGTGTTATGTCAAAAGGATATTTCAACTATTTTTGTCTGAAGTATTCTCGGCCTGAAATTCCATCGGAATGAATAGGAAAATCAGAAGGAACTACTTGGAAAGTTATTGGTTTTTTATTGAATGTTATTTTAGTAGTTCCTAGTGTCGGTAGTTTTATTACAGGGGATTCTGTTTATTTTTGTTTGCAAGATTCTTCTTGTCTTTGAAATATCATTACTTGGGCTTGACGCTCTTGTTTTTGGGGCTCGTCGTCGAGTCTGTTCGGCGAGTCTGGTTTAAGTTTAAATTTTTATTTATTGCAGCAGATAGAGCGCGTGGGGGCGTTATAGCTTCTCCATGTGAATTTGGATTATGTCCATCTGTCCTTGTGGAAGGTGGATAGTAAGGATAAGGATTATACGGCATATAAGGATGTGAATTAAAATGCGTAGGATATTGCGGAAATGAAGGATAATAATTTGAAGTAGAGGGTTGAGAATTATAGGGATATTTTAAAATTCCTGTCGGATTAGGGGATTGAGAACGTGGTCTTTGTTGTTCTTCTTGTGGAGTGAAACGTACTCTTGGGCTGGGGCTTCTATCCCGTGGTTCGTAATCGGAATTTCTCATTCTATAATCGCTCGGCTGCTGATACCGTGAAAAATTATAATTATTGCTGTAATTAGGCACTTGATGTTGATGTCTGGATTCGTATTGTAAAGCTGCCTTAAATGCGTCATCTATTTTCTTCAAATCTCGGACTTCTATCATTCCTGAAATTGCATCCTGAGGTCCTCTTATAAAAGCTTCTAACGCGCAATCGTTTAAGGGTTTAATCATGTTTCCTATTTTATCTGCTTCGTATTTTTCTTCAAGAGCGGCTCTAGCTCTTCCTAATAAAAGGGTTAACCTGTCATAAAATTCACTTACACCTTCATTTCGACCCATACGAATAGTGGATACCTCGTGTAAGTACCACGAATAAGATTTTCTGTGCGCGAATCTTTGTTTTAAATGATTAATTAATTCGTCAATGGTATTAAATTTCTTTCCATGTGTGCTATCACGATCAGCACCTTTCAATTTTGATAAAACAACTTTTACAAATTGATTCTCGCAATTTCAGGAATACTAGATTCTCCATTAATTATATCTTGAATGAAATCTCTTACAGGAATATTTTTGACGTCATAAAAAGGGATATGCATAACCCCTTGATGTAACGCGAAACATTCTGCCATTAAAGTTACCATGGCGTCACTTAAGGTTCTATTATTAGTGTTTGCTTCTTGATCGTGTGGCATTGTGTTTGGTGGATTAATAATTTTCATTAATTTTTGAAAAATCTCTTGCTTCGTTTATTATATCAATTTTAAAAGGTAAGCCTAATAAGGATTAGATATTTTCTTTTAATTAAGTTTATTGGTAAAGAATGATCAAGTATGAATCTTCCTTCAAATTCTTTGAAAAATATTGATTTAATTAAGATAGAAGGGTATAATTCTTGATATCTTTCAATAAAGTAGAAATATAAACTCATAGCTTTTTTTGGTGTGAGAGATGCTTAAAGGCTTAAGCCTGTAACTAGTAATTATCGTGATAGTTGTCGCAGCATGAACGTCTGATTTGATTTGGCTTGAACTACTGTGAGTGAGTCGCGAATGATTTAATAAGTGAATAATGTCAATGAGGATTATTATGCTGCGACTTTTAAATTATAATGACCTCTTATAGTCTTATGTTGCCTTGTGCGTTCAATCACGAAAAACTTTATTTAATGCTACTTGTTTATTAAAATTTATTATTAATTAATTTAATAAATTATTAATAACGTAATGAATAATAAGGATAACAATTGTTAGTAATTGTTGTAGGATTAATTAGTTTTTTAAAAATGAAATTCTTTAGGGTCTATGTTTAGAAAGGATCGCCCTAAAATACCTGTAAACTCTGTATGATTGCTATTTTTAAATGTATAAAATTTTACAAATTTACCGGCAATCAATATTTCTACTGTACCGGAAATGTTTATTAATCCAGGAGATAAAATAAAATCTCTACCTCTATTTATGAATATGGATGAGGTTATGTGACTGTCTTCGATAAGATTTATGTCAATATTGGGATTAACTATAAATAGTCCTCGATTGTTTATGATATCTTTTGATGAAATATGAATATTGTGATAAACTTCTGTGTTAAATACAATATTATTTGATAGATTAGTTTCAGACATTACCGAATTATATTTTCTAGAGAAACACCTTGGTGTTAGAAAGGAAATACAGGTTTGAAAGATCTGATGTGCAGTTCGTTCGCGTCTCAGTTGTAATATTTCGTAATCTAATGCCCAATTATTAAAATAATTAACTATAATAATCTTGGTATTCATTCATTCACTCATTCCGTCCGGACCCCTGCTGGGTTTTCGGTGACAGAGAAAAGAACAAGTTATGGAGAGAGAAAGATATATCTTTATTTTGCAAATGAGGGTTCGCTTGACCTGCAATCTGGTAAAGAGGATTAATTAATAACTCTGAGGACCCAGGTAATTATTTCTTTCTCCGTTTATCACGTGAAAAAGCTATAAAGAAAGTCTAAAACTGAATAGGTAACGCATACCTTCCTTTCTTACACCAAGGAATATAACATAAGTACTTCTTTGTTTAACTTTGCGTTTCTCTATCTAAACGATTGAAAATGGCATAACATCATCGAACATCTTCGTCTAAAATCTTAATCTTCTTCCTTTTTGTTTTAAGAATAAAAATAAATATTCATATATCTGTATATATGTATATAGGGGAGAGTGACAAACAGTGGGACACTTTTTTTCAAAGACATATTAATATGTTAATTTTATATATTTTTGGACACTGTTTAAATTAAGCAATCGCAAAAAATTATTTAAATAAAAATTCTTTGTAACATTTTAAAATAGGTATTTTAAATTATTGGATATTAGGGTAAATGCACCAGTGGTGGATCAGGCACCAATTGTTACGAACCGAAAAAATATTAATTATAAAAATTATTATTCTTTATGTCCTGGAGGCACCAAGCTGCCGAAATTAAAAATTCCGTTTATTTTTATGGGATCGTGTATCCTATTTTAAAAGAAACTGCCAAGTTACGTTATTCGAAAATGAATTTAAGGGATAAAACACAATGAAACAATTAAGACCCTTTTATACATTTATTTTATAAAAGAAATCTCGACTTTAAAATGTTGAAATAATACAATAAGATAAGAAGATGGAACGATACATGTTTAAAAACTTACTCTACTGCTTATTATACCATCGCAAGCTAACGAGGGCGAGGCTTTCGCAAAGCGCGAAAATGTCATTTGGTAGCGCACAAGAATGCACTTACGGGTCCACCGAATTTAAACAGCGCAGGCACCACACGTGCGGACTGGCCGGTCAAAAAGCCAAAAATTCAATAATTTGATTTTATTCAAATCATTGGATTTTTATTAAAGACGACTTCCGTTGGACTTCGTCGGCGTGAAGTATTCATTTTAACTTTACGTCCGCCCAATTTTAATCACTATCTATGTAGTGGATTGTAAAAATTGGAAATCCGACTCACGGACGGGCTTAGTCCCGGCGTCTCAAAATCGTTTTTACGCCTCTGAAGAATTTCCGAGCTGACTCGCGAATGAGAGTTGTACAGCAATTAATTGACTTCCGCGATGCTCTTTTATATGAACGTTTAGAGACTTAAGGTGGGAAAATTTTGTGGACTAAGGGTTTTTAACACGTGAATAAGGCGTGAGCTCTGGGCCTGTTACTATGCCAATAATGC
This sequence comes from Leptopilina boulardi, assembly GCF_019393585.1. Lineage (NCBI taxonomy): Eukaryota > Metazoa > Arthropoda > Insecta > Hymenoptera > Figitidae > Leptopilina > Leptopilina boulardi. The sequence goes on from NW_026137854.1 coordinate 108,174, forward strand.
TGAGTTTTCGTTTTCTGTTAACAGTTATAGCCAAATATAATAATATGCACTTAATAAAAGTCAAGCATAAATTATTATTGAAAGACTTGTTTTTTTTTTATTTTTTTTTTTTTGGATTTATATTATGAATTTTCCTTGTTGGAAAATGTTTTGATTTTGGGTATTTTTACCCCTTTTTCATTTGCGACAATTACAACTTTGATGTTGTGTTGTCGTGGGCATGTAAGATTGTTAGGCCCAGAATACGTAATAAAAAGGGGTGAAGTAAGAAAGGATCGGAAACTGAAGAATTACGTTCATGGAAAAAGCTCATCGCACAGATTTGTTTTAAATATCATTTCCCATAATTCGTGAGAAGTCCAATTTCTAATGTGGTTTCTACGCCTATCTATACTCGTTTAAGACCCGCAAGCAATAATAGTGAACCGTACATGAGTAAAACACTTATTGTCGTTATTTGTAATCATTAGCTTCCATATTTTTATCTTGAGAACGTTAGTCTAAGAGAAGAAGATTCGCTGGTACAATGTATCTCCTTTTCTCTTAGAACGGCTGCTAGGTGGAAAGAGACGCACGCTCTATAGTGAATACAAGCGAGAACACTATGCGGTTGAGAGAGAACGCATCAATAATGTATCAGAGAGAGAAAGATTCCTATGTATAGCATATCTTCTTTCTCTTTCGCGCAATGCCGAGGGATGCGCGGGGAGCTGCCACTGAACGCGTTCAGCGGTGGCCCCCACTAGTCAGCGCGGAAATATCATTTTAATTTCGATGCCAAAAATTATAATTTCCTAAATTTGGTTCAGTTAATTCCAAATTTTTCGGTTGGTTTAATTTGATCCAACTAATTATATATCTTAAACAATAACATTGATAATAATAATATATAGGTATGAACATAAGGATATATGCGTAAATATCCATCCCATAACATTCTCATAGGTACACGCATGGATAACCAATGGTCCGCGATGCTTTACAGGTTATCCGGATTAACATCGGTGTTTATCGTTCGGGAACGTTGCGGCAAGGTTTATTGGATTTAGAAAATTAATAGAATAATAATTTCAAAACCGCAACTTTCCCAAAAATTCCGTTCGCTAGTTACGTTGTTTACAATCTGGGAACTTTGAGAAAAGGTTACCTGAGCTCGAAAGACCTCGCAAGCTTCGTTTTCTACTCGCAACCTTCCCAATTGGTAACTTCGTTGTTTATGGATTGGAAAGTTTGCACCAAGGTTTTTAAAGCCTGCGGCGTCGTTCCGAGTCCGAATATCATATTTTTATAATTTTACTTTGAGTAGTTCCTGAGTTATTCACGAAAAATGCCAGGAGGCTCGCCGCAAGGTTCCGATGGTACTACAATACACGGGGAGCTCGTATCTATGCTCCTTCTCAATATTATAGACCATTAATTATCCCATACGTATAAAAATAATTAATTATAATTTAGGGAAAGGTTAATAACCCATTCCGATTTCAAGAGCTAAAATAAAAGAATTTTAATTTCGAAATATAATTTAATTTCAAGCATTTAGCAATTGTTTCAAATAGGTGAATATACTGGGGGTGCTGACGCATGGAAATTCCAGGTAGTTGCGCGAACTTTGGACTTGCTTAGAAAAATAAAGCGAGTCCAAAAGAAATTGAAATTAAATTTTTGAGAAAATATATTATAATTATATAAAATAAAGTAAAAGTTTTTGACGTTACACCAATGGTGGACCAACAGCGTTAAAAAGGTTAAAATAAGCTATTTCTAATTGAACTAAATGTTTCAATAGTTTAGGGGAGGTGTATAGATAAGTTTTATGAAATAAAATCATTTGAAAATATTTAGGAAAACAGAGCAATACAACAATTGTTGATTTTATGCTTTTTCACATGAAATCTTAAAAAATAATTGTTTAGTCTAAATTTTTTTAATTTTTAGAGTAGAAAGTAATCAATTCTTTCCATATAGAATAATTTTGGAAAAAAATTTACATCATTAAGTTATTTTTGTGTAGTGTAAAGGGGTAAATGATCCACGACTGGAGCAATGTCATTTTATTGTTGAATGGGAGTGTGAGGGGGTGTAAACGTTACAAGCAGGTCGAAAACTACACGATAGTGTCCTTGGAGACTTGTTAATTCATACTATTGTAAAGATTACCCTATATTTTTCATCTGAAAAAATCTGTACACCTTTAAAGTCAAAATAATAAATTTAGTAGGCTTAATTGATCCACCACTGGTGCAGTTACCCTATACTTAAAAACATCAGTAAACGAAGTAACAATTACACTTTTTCTAAAACTGTCCTATTTATATAAAAATCAGCATTGTATTTCAAGAAAAAATATACTCTGTAACGTCAAAAACAGTTTTTTTTCAATTTTCTTTGTAAATAATGAATCAATGTGGCTAAAATTTTTGGAGATAGTGTGTTGTCATAAACATGCTTTACATTTAAATTTTGGTCGAGTTTCTTTAAGTAGTTTTTCAGAAAATTAAAGTGTCCTACTGTTTAAACTGTGCCACTGTTTATCACTTTCCCTACCTGTATTAGAGCCCCAGAAAATTTTAATAAAAAAATTTAAAAATTATTACCTGGCCCCTCAGAATTAATCTTCATTAACAAAGGCTCTATTGTCCAAGGATTGGTAATGTTTGTGGTAATTGTTCTGAGGGTCTAATACTGGTATATATACATATTTTTTTTTATTTTGAAAACAGACAAAAAAAGAAGAGTAAGATTTCTAGGCGAAGATATTCTTATGTTATTTTGAATCCTCTAGATAGAGAAATGCAATATTAAATGAAAATGTTTATATGTTATATTCCTTGATGTGAGAAAGAAAGATATACATTACCTCTTCAGTTTTTGCCTTTTATCTTTATATTTCCATGTGATAATACACGGAAAAAATTTCGAGACATTAGACGTGCCGATGTCAATGTAAACCTACAGTACTTATTATGTACTCAGAGTTAATCTTCATTAACAAAGGTTCTATTGGCCAAGGGTTGGTACATCTTTATTTTTCTATATAATAAATGTGAAAAAGAAATTATTACCTGGGTCCTCAGAGTTAATCCTCATTAACAAAGGTTCTATTGTCCAATGGCTGGTTTTTTTGTGGTATTTTTTCCGGGGTTTTAATACAGGTATGAATACGTATATATGTTATTTATAATGAACTACTGATTACTCATATAAGAGTGTCCTTTTTGCACTTATTGGCTGATCAGTAGTTACTGATTCATAGTTACACATAGTTCTCTCATTCATTTGGATATATGGTAGTTTTATTGGATAAAAGGCAAAATTGGTTATATTGGATTAAAGTAAAAATTGGTTATATAGAATTAAAGGAAAAATTGGTTATATTTAGTAAAAGGTAAAATTAGTTGTATTGAATTAAAGGAAAAATTGGTTATATTTAATAAAAGGTAAAATTGGTTGTATTGAATTAAAGACAAAATTGGTTATATTTAATAAAAGGCAAAATTGGTTATATTACAGGGAGTGAGCAAAAGGGTTAAAGATATTTAGATTTTCATGAATCAAAAATAAAATTAAACGAAGTATACTATGGCCAACATAAAAGAGTATATTATTTTAAGTGATAAAGATTTAAAAATTATTGAAAATAGAAATAAATTGTTAAATTACATGCACATGTACAAATTTGAAGATTTATTAAGAAAAGATTCCTTTGTATGTACAAATGCTTGATTTTATTGTCCCAATTAGAGACGGTGATAAACATATTCAAATACTTTATAGTTTTTGAAGCTGTTGATCAACAACCTTTTGGTAGTGCTGAGTGTGGAGTATATGCAATAGCATTTGCAACATCTATATTATTTAACGTAATGCCAAACCGTGTAAATTATGAAACTGATAATAACAAAATGAGAAACAATTTTAAGTCAATGTTTGAAAATAATCGCTTAAATCATTTTCCGACAGTAAGAACGTCTCACAATAGGAATTCGATAATAGAGAATGATTAGAACCATCTTTTCATAAATTGAACACAGGAACATAAAAATTATGTTTTTAGTAATTATATTCCCAGTAATAATATTAACAGAGTTTTATTGACACAAGATTTAAAAATTAAACGTTCTATAAATGACACTAGTGAAAAGAAAATAATTCGTACAACTGATAATAAGGTGAACAAAATTTCACCACATGAATATTTAAAAATGAAAAATTTTCTGAGTAAAGAAAATGATAAAAAGATAAATCGAGCAATTAAAGAGAAGGGAAAAAAAAGGAAGGCAAGGCGCGAAGTTACATATGAGCAGAAAATAATAAGACAGGAGAATGAGAGATTGAGAAAACGTAATCGTAATAAATCAGAAATAAAATAGAAAGAGCGCAAAAAAAATTTGACATGCAAAAAAAGAAATTATCTATAAAAATTAAAGATGGAAAGAAACTACACAAGGATAAAAATTTGGCATGTAGAAAAAGAAAAATATCAATGGAAACTCAAGATGAAAAGAAAGTGCATCAAGAAAATAATTTGTCATGTAAGAAGAAAAAATTTTCTACGGTAACGGAAGATGAAAGGAATGTGTGAAGAAAAGAATTTGACATGTAAAAACGATAATTGGAATAAAAAAAGTGCAGGAGTTGCAATAATGTCTTTTGAAGATTTAGATGAAAGTAAAGTTCCACAGAATTATTTAGGTTTAATAAATGTAGAATGTAAGTTTTGTAACGCGTTACATTTTTTGTGTGAAAGACCGTCCCATAGATACATCACGGAGGAATGTCCCCGTGAAGAGGACAGTATGATATCGCCTAAATGTCACAAAAATATTCCCGGTTGATTTCAGCTTGACATTCAAGCAATATACCGTGCTACTTGGGTGGTAGATCCAATATAAAGAACTTTTTTTTTACATTTCTAATATTAAATTTTTTTGAAAAAAAATGAATAAAAAATATGGTTAATGCACACTAGCAACGTAGTCGGCCGCTTGCGGTTGCCCTGCAACCTACTACCACTGAATCGGATTCTGAGAGTTTGAATATTCATTCTTTTGAGTATTTGGATGCAATAATGAATCTAAATACTGAGGAAAAAGGAAATCAGAGCTTTAATTTTTTGTCAGATTCAATAGAAATTCTATATGAAGAACTCTAATTTATTCTTTATGATTAATATTAATACAAACTGTGCAATAAAAATACATACTAAGATTTCTGAAATAAACTTTTGTAAAATTGATTATGCATTTGTAACTTTTTTCATAATTATCTGTCAATATCACAATTGCTTATTAGTATAAAATTAATTTAACTGAACAACATTTTTTTCAATCAATGAATTATTTCAAATTATAATGTCAGTGTAAAATAAAATAGTAAATTTAACAATTGTTAAATTAAATAACTTCTTTTTAGATATTTAAAACAATATTTTGCAATAAAATTCGTACTTAAAGAAGTTGCAAAAAAATTTTGTTCATTTGAACGTTCAAAACTTTTAGCTACATATGTACATGAGGTAAAATTCCTGAACTGTCACAGGTCCAAAAATGAAGTCTACGGGATCGAGCCAAGATTTTCAGGGATTGTTGTCCTATTGGATAGATCTTCGAATACCAAGTATTGTGAAGTTTTATCAAAACCTGTAGGATGTGGAGGGGGTTGAAATTTCCCACTTTTGATGAACACTCACCTTTTCAAGCCTTTGTAACTTTTTTCCTTTTTGTCGTACAAAAATTTCACTATAAGGTTTTTTTTAGGTTTTTTTACGTACATTTTGATAAAAATTATTAATTTTAAAAAAAAAAATTTTTTGACCCTTTTTTTGCAAAAATAAAAATAAATTTGTATTTTTCTCGACAAGAGGTATTTTTAATTTTTTTAAAAATATTTTCATTCGAAAGCTGAGATTTTTTCCGATGAAATATGTAATTTCCAGGAGGGCGTTTTTTTTTCTTCGAGTAATGAAAAAAAGAGTAAAGAGGTGCACCAAGTATCTCGCGCAACTGATGCGACGCGACATCTGTTTATTCATTGGTATATACAGCATAACTTTACGCTAGTAAATTTCATGAAACATTATTATTTCTCTACTTAATTAATATAATATGTGATTAAGAATATCATATTTTGTTGTATTTTAATAATTGAACAAAACTCATAACGACTACCCACACAGCACAACATCTTACACCAGGCCTACAGCAGGCTTACATGTAAGGTTTGTAAGGTAACATCGTAAGCCCATAGTAGACTTACAGTAAACCTAAAATGTCCGCCTTACAGTAAGCTTACATGGTAGGGTCGAGGTAAGCTTACATGGTAGGGTCGAGGTAAGCTTACACGGTAAGGTCGAGGTAAGCTTACACGGTAAGGTCGAGGTAAGCTTACATGGTAGGGTCGAGGTAAGCTTACATGGTAGGGTCGAGGTAAGCTTACATGGTAGGGTCGAGGTAAGCTTACACGGTAAGGTCGAGGTAAGCTTATGAGTAAAGGCTGTGGTAAGGTTATTATTAAGTTGTAAGGTTGAGGTAAGGTTGTGGTAAGCTTACAAGGTAAGGCAAGTTATATTCAAATAATAATATTAATAATAAATAAATATTCAATAAAAAAATTTGTCTTTTGCCTTATTCTATTTTGGGAACCTATCATTTCGCAGAAAGTTTTGAAAACAAATTTGGGAGGAGTAGGATTCGAACCCGGGACCGAAGTATATACCTAACAACCTAACCAACTGAGCTAAACGGGGAACTGACAATGAGAAAAGTAATCTTACTTTTAAAGTGGAACCAAGAAGATAATCACTTTCATCATCAGAAATATCAGTTTCAAAAATTCTTTCATGATTTTCATCAACATTATCCGATTGATGCGGATCAGGAATGGTTTCAGCTTGAGGAGAATCTAACGACCGTTTTTTCGCTAATTTATAAAGTTCAACTCTACACGAGACGCACACTACTGCGTCTGTTGGTATGTCTAAATTAGATTTTTCGAAACCTGACGCAAATTAACCGAGTTGTGCCGAAATTTATTTAGAGGATTAAAGCATTGGCTTCGCCAGGATTTTATCAGACTCGACGTCATTGTCAAAATAATATTTTCAGAAAGACACCTTTCCTAAACTTTGAAAATTCTTAATCGACAGTTAATAGGAATAAACAGTACAAACTAGTTAATGCAAATAGATCGAGTACAGATACTCTTGCCTTATAGAAACTTGGAATGGACTATATGTTCTACATGTTATAACATTCACGAAAACATGAATCTTTTAAACGTTATAAATGACTCTCAATTGGTATCAACGAAATATTAACTCAATTTAGAAAAATATAAAATAGTAAATAAAATATATTATATAACTAAAACATTTTGAGTGACAAAACTCTTTTAGTGAATCCGGTTAGTCGTTATGAGTTTTGTTCAATTATTAAAATACAACAAAATATGATATTCTTAATCACATATTATATTAATTAAGTAGAGAAATAATAATGTTTCATGAAATTTACTAGCGTAAAGTTATGCTGTATATACCAATGAATAAACAGATGTCGCGTCGCATCAGTTGCGCGAGATACTTGGTGCACCTCTTTACTCTTTTTTTCATTACTCGAAGAAAAAAAAAACGCCCTCCTGGAAATTACATATTTCATCGGAAAAAATCTCAGCTTTCGAATGAAAATATTTTTAAAAAAATTAAAAATACCTCTTGTCGAGAAAAATACAAATTTATTTTTATTTTTGCAAAAAAAGGGTCAAAAAATTTTTTTTTTTAAAATTAATAATTTTTATCAAAATGTACGTAAAAAAACCTAAAAAAAACCTTATAGTGAAATTTTTGTACGACAAAAAGGAAAAAAGTTACAAAGGCTTGAAAAGGTGAGTGTTCATCAAAAGTGGGAAATTTCAACCCCCTCCACATCCTACAGGTTTTGATAAAACTTCACAATACTTGGTATTCGAAGATCTATCCAATAGGACAACAATCCCTGAAAATCTTGGCTCGATCCCGTAGACTTCATTTTTGGACCTGTGACAGTTCAGGAATTTTACCTCACATACATGTACATACATATGTATGTACATATGTATAAACATATGACACTTTTCGATTCATTTTATTCTTTTTGGTACATATTGTACTATGAAGAGTTCAAAAAAGTTATTTTTCTTAGCAGCACTACTGAGATCAAAGTATATAAAGTTCGAGAGACAATAGTAGTGGGGGAAATGCTCGCTCGACAAACTGGGAAAGCGGCACTACCGAGAGAGGGTTTATTGGGATGGTTCACTGTATATGTAAGTAAAAGAATAGTGTAATTCTTCAATTCGCCGTGAGGCGTAAAAGAAGAGTGTCAATTGATAATTACCTATTAAGGGCTAAAATCAATTACAATTATTTATTAATATGTATTATCAAGATTCGCCGTGCGGCGTAAAATTGATAAACACAAAATTACAATTAATTAATGTTGACGTAACTCGCCGTGCGGCGTAGAAATGTCAAAATTGCAAAGTTAGAATTCGCCGTGCGGCATAAAACAACTCTACAATAAACAATTAGATTTTATAACACATCAATTCCCCGTGCGGCGTAATTTTTTAAAAAGGCAAGAAATGTTCTTCAGATGAATGATAATTACAAAACTATTATAATTGCTCAGGACCGTACAAAACTTCAACAGAACCTGTACAAGGATTTAAAAAAAACACTAGTGGAGAGACGAAGCAAAGGAGAAAATCTTACGATCAAATATATATCAGGGAATCCGACCATCGTTTCAATTCCACCCACCATAGTCGTCACCAAGGAGCCAATTCAACCATCAACGAGTGTTTAAACATTTATTACCAAAATGTCAGAGTCTTAAATACAAAATTGAACTCAATAATAAATTTTAGTTAGGGTCGTACTATTAGCTATCTCCAAGTCGCTCCAAGTACAACCTATACATATACCACTACCTGATATTTTGGATAGTTATGTGAGCCTTCTTTCAATTAATATATGTAACTTCAACCTTACTATTGTTTTACTTTTTATATCGCCGTCTATCATTTCTCACAACTTTAATATTCTTTTCGAATGTCTTAAAGATCTTAATCACATATTTGAATCTAATTTACTTTTTCTCGGCGATTTTAATGTTCCAGCTTTTTTGTCAACAAATAAAAATATGCCTATTTACAACTTTAAAGTCAATACCTTACGCAACTTAAATGCTTCTTACAATTTATCGCAACTAAATTCTATTTTTAATATACATGGCAGTTTACTTGATCTTGTACTTGCTACTTTTAATTGTACTATTTTCGAAGCCATTCAGCCCATTGTAAAAATTGACACATACCATCCAGCTTTAGAAATTAAATGTAATTTAGTGAAATCCTCACACAATTTTTCTAAAAATTTATGTACTAACATTTCTTCGAAACCACGTTATAATTTCCAAACCTGATCAACTTAATTATAAAGATATTGTTTTGAGTGATCCACAAAGTGTCGTTAATGGTTTTGCAACCCACTTTGCTTCAGTTTACAATCCCTCTACTTTTAATAATGACCTCCTAAATTTTTACATAAATCCAAATTCTTCTTTACTTTATCAATTATCTAGCAACGAAGTATTAAAAGCTATAAAATCCCTTAAACCAAAGTTAACATCAGGTACTGACGAAATTCCTAGCTTTATCTTAAAAGATTGCAGTTTTATATTGAGTGACATCTTATGTCAAATCTTTAATAGAATATTACAAACAGGTTACTTTCCAGAAATCTGGAAATATACTAAAGTGGTTCCAGTTTATAAGAGTGATAATGTTGAAAATATCCTAAATTATAGACCTATCTCTATTATTTCTAATTTTTCAAAAATTTTTGAAAAGTCAATTCTTAAAACCTTAACCAATGCTTTTTCTTCTGTTGTTTCCCCTACCCAACACGGTTGCATTGCAAAACGATCAACTTGCACTAACCTTCTGTTTTTAACTAATTTTATAAATCAAGCTTTGCAATCGGGCTCTCAGGTCGACGGTATTTACACAGATTTCTCTAAAGCTTTCGATAAAGTTGATCATGAAATTTTATTTTCTAAATTATTAGATTTACATTTGCCTAGTAACTTTTTTAAAACGCTCTTTTCTTATCTAACTAATCGTAATTGTTTTGTTCAATATGCTGGTTTCTCTTCCCCTCTTTTACCCTTACTTCTGGAGTACCGCAGGGTTCTACACTTAGGTCAATCCTTTTTACAATTTATATTAATGACGTCGTCGAAATTATCAATGTAAATAATTCACTTTTTGTTGACGATTTAAAAATTTATTCAGTTATTAAGTCTGATGCAGATTGTCGTACTTTACAAAAAAACATTATTAGTTTGCTCCAATGGTGTAATATAAATAAACTTGATCTTAACCCGTCTAAATGTTCCGTTGTAACATTCGCCATTTCTAATAATGTCTTTCTTTTTGATTACAAGGCTTCCGATGATTTGATTCCTAGGAAAAATATTATTCGTGATTTAGGTATTACTTTCTCATCCAATCTATCTATAGGTTTTATTTCACCAATGTACGTCATGTGTAATGAATTGAATGAGATTTGTAGTAATGCGCAATCCGACTTTGATTTTTTCAACACAAATATTAGTGCCTTTACTAAACTTATTGTCGCCTACATGTTACAGAAAAGATAGGATCACCTTTTTTGAGTTTTGTTTAATATTTTACCTTTTTTTTTGTTCTTTAAACTGTTTCTTTTTTATCCTTTTTTCTACATTAACTACTACTATTTGGTTATTACTGTATTTTTCATTTTTTTACAAATTATATGTTTTTATTTTTATTATCCTTTCATAAATTAATGTATACACATAGTGCCGAAAATGGTATTTCTACGACTGTATTCTTTGGTACAAAAAAAAGAGATGAATTATTATTGAAAATTTTCTATCAGGCCTAAATTCAATAGTTTTCAATTGTGTGTGTTTTTAATTTACAAAATTGTTTGTAAAATAATTAACGTTGTTATAATATTTAAAGCAGGGATGTGTCCGGAAATGCCATTTTTGTTCTGTTCCGTGCCAGTGCCATGGAATAAAAATATTTACATATTTAGTTCCGTGCCAAGGCACGAAACAAAAATGGTTGTGTATTCAGTTCTGTGCCGTGGCACGAAACGAAAATGGTTAAATATTTAGTTCCGTGCCGAAGCACGAAACGAAAATGGTTATATGGGCAAATCCACAGAACCGGCCGATTTTTACTTATCAAGATGAAAATTTTCCAAATAGCAAGCACACCTTTTATTTATGGTTTACTTTCTTTAAAATATATTCAAGAACAATTATCTTCTTGCGTGATTCATTTTATTTTAATGCCGTTTGAGTTAAAAGCCAAAAACGAAAATATTATTTTTCTTTTGGAAATTATAATTAAAAATGGCATTTCTTTGTTTTTTTTATATATTATTTGAAATATGTGCAAAACATTTTGAATAATAAAATATGATAAAATACAAATAATTAATTTTTTAATTATCAAAAATAAATTAGTTATATTTTATCATATTTTATTATATATTTTATTTATTAGCATTTAATTTTTTATTTCTGTAAATTAAATTGTTTACTTACTAATTTTGATATTAACTATTTTAACCAACAAACTGACATTATTGACATCGATTTTGATATAACTTTGAAAATAAAACAAATGAAAGGATAATTCATTTTTCACGATTAACTAGTTAAATTTCGATAAATTTTTTTTTATTTTTAATTTTTAGACGTTATAAATTGAAAATATAATTTGGCGTTTGCATACAAGAATTATAATAATGTCTTTATATAATCACACATGTTTTCAACTCATCATATTTTATCCTGTAGTTGTGCTACTGAAAAAAGGCTAAGTTGAAAATGGTTCACGCTTAAACATAGAGTGATAATTATTGGAATATTTTCTTTAATTCTGATTGCACTCTATTCTATGATACATACATTTGTTCGTCTGTTCACAAGCAATAAGCTCCAATTTGAAAAATTCAAATCGAATAATCGCCGCAAAAGATATTTACAAAAATATATAGACATTTCATTATTATAAAATAATGAGTAACGCTACTTTCAACGACTATCATTTCTTTTTATTTAAGAGCACATATTTTTTATTACTTTCAAAACATTCTTCAATAAGTAAACTATAATTCACCACAGTTTGGAATTGTTCGGATCTATGCCGAACAAGTTATACCTATAAGAATTAAAATTTATACCTGGAGTAACACCGTAAATTTCATTTTTTAAGTTACTTAATTCGATTTTATTTTTTATAAAAGACTAGAAGGTTCACATTTATTCAATTTTCTTATTTCAATAGGTTCTCAGAGATATTACAAAATGGTTGAAGTATGAAAATAATTAATATAATACTTCTAAAATAGAAAAATATGTGAGTAACATGAAATCGGCCGGTTCTGTGGATTTGCCCATATATTCAGTTCTGTGCCAAGGCATGGAACGAAAATAGTTGTATATTTAATTCCGTGCCAAGGTACGAAACAAAAATTTACAGGCATTTATTTTCGTGCTATAAGTACAGAATAAAATTAATTATTTAGGAATATTATTCCGTTCCAAATACGTAAACAACAATAAGTGAGAACAGATAGTCGGGCCTGTTTACATTAAGTGTCCTTGCACTCAAGGATGTTATCTCTCAAATTCATTATAATATGTCCAACATTAGAAATGAAAAGAGACACGAAAATGTTTTTATTCTAAATAATATGTTCTTAGTCTCTTATTATAAAAAAATCATAACACAGTTTTATGAGTTATATGCGTAATACTTTTTAATAAAATTGGAAAAATCAATTACTCGACTACAATAAAATATATCATATAAAGGGTGGTATTATTAATAAGGGGCCGTCCATAAAGTAAATTAACAATATTTTAAACTTTTTATAACCCCCGTCCCCCCTCGTTATCAATAGCGTTACTTTTTCTAAACAGTAATGTACGTTGGGAACAGTTACTTTTTTTAACGAGTAACGCGTTACTGTTACTTTTTCTATGCAGTAACATACAATCTTTACTGTAACTATTTTTAAAAAGTGACGCGTTACCGTTACTTTTTGTAAAAATTATCGCTAATCGTTACCAATACATTTCTTAAAAAATAATTCGTTAACATTCCTTATTTTGAACAGTAACGCGCAATCGTTACCGTTACTATTTCTAAAAATTATCGCGTTACTTTTTCTAAACAGTAATGTGCTATGGGAACAGTTCATTTTTAACGAGTAACGCGTTACCGTTACTTTTTCTATGCCGTAACATACAATCTTTACTGCCTTCAATGAATGGAGAAGAAGAAAAATATTTTCTACCTATTTTCTCATAATTGGAGGTGCAAAATTTTTATTTTATGAAATTGAAAATTTCATTTTGAAAAATTCTAGACCGCCCAACAGTTTGGAAATGTTTGATTTAGCCCCCTCAACAAATCATATTATAGATAAAATTGTTGAAATTGAGTTAACGTGGAAGGAATTAAGTCATCACACACAAATGGAGCACGAAAGAAGTGCCAATTTGATAATTAAAAAAAATGGAGGATTTATTAAATGGTGTTATAGGTGAGTCGGCATTTCTGCAATTCCGCATGAAAGAGACTTTTTAGATTTATATGTGACCGCGTCTAAAAGAAGGGTACTTATGACCATTGTCATAAGACGCCATCGTTTAGATGTAGTCACATATGAAACATTCTTCCTCAATTGTTCTATCATAAAACTTTGGTAAATTGTTGCCTTGTATTAAAAAAAAAAATTCGAAGAATATTAAACTTTTTGAAAAAAATGTTTCTAACATTTTTTTTCAAAAATTAACATTTTCAGAATTTGTTACTTTCATACAGGGCAACAATTTACTAAAGGTAAAAGCCAGTTTAAAAACTTGGAACTTTATGATGGGACGATTGGGAAGAATGCCTTATATATGGTGAGAAAGGTATATAAATAAACATTGAAGTTTTAATTACAGATGCAGATAACGATTATTATCTTCCGCCGGACGAAAGTTCTGAGGAAAGTTCTTGAAGAAATAAACAATAAATGAACTAATCACTAAAAATTATAATTTATTTCTTCAACTTATGGTTTTTTTAAAAATTAAATTAAATTTTTTTTTGATTTAAATTTTTGGAATCAAAAGAATAAATAAAAATATAATTGCATAAGATACTTGTACTTACTTAATTACTTAGTAGTTTACTTAGTATAAAAATGAATGATTAAGAGAGTGAGTAATTGAGTGAGAGTTTAAGTAATTGACTCTCTGACTTTCTGTGTGACCAACTGAATGACTCAGTCTATGATTCACTGTGTGACCAAATGTGTGACTGAGATTATATAACTGAGTGCGTGACTAATTATATGACTGGTATGTGATTAACTGCGTGACTGAATGTGTGACTGTGTGAGTTTGAGTGTGTGACTAAGTGTGTAACTAAGTGTGTAACTAAGTGTGTAACTGAGTGTGTGACTAATTGTATGACTGAGTATGTGATTAACTGCCTGACTGAATGTGTGACTCTGAGTGTGTGACTAACTGCGTGACTAAGTGTGTGACTAAGTGTGTAACTGAGTGTGTGACTAATTGTATGATTGAGTATGTGATTAACTACGTGACTGAATGTGTGACTGTGTGCGTCTGAGTGTGTGACTAAGTGCGACTAAGTGTGTAACTGAGTGTGTGACTAATTGTATGACTGAGTATGTGATTAACTGCGTGACTGAATGTGTGACTCTGAGTGTGTGACTAACTGCGTGACTAAGTGTGTGACTAAATGTGTAACTGAGTGTGTGACTAATTGTATGATTGAGTATGTGATTAACTGCGTGACTGAATGTGTGACTAAGTGTGTGACTAAGTGTGTAACTGAGTGTGTGACTAATTGTATGATTGAGTATGTGATTAACTACGTGACTGAATGTGTGATTGTGTGAGTCTGAGTGTGACTAAGTGTGTGACTAAGTGTGTAACTGAGTGTGTGACTAATTGTATGACTGAGTATGTGATTAACTGCGTGACTGAATGTGTGACTGTGTGAGTCTGAGTGTGTGACTAACTGCGTGACTAAGTGTGTGAAATAATTTAATTACCTTTCTTATTTATAAATTTAATATAATAATACAAGTACAATAGAATTTTCAATAGAAAATTTTGAGAAAAAGTTTACTTTTATCAATAACAATTGTTTTAATAATAAAATCATTAAAAAAATTAAAGCATGTCTAAAATTAATTAGTAATTAATTATTAATTTTATTATACATTTATTACTAATTAAACATATTAAATAAATTTGAAAAAAATAAATGATAAATTAAAAAATATGATAAAACAAAATTTAAAGAATGTTAACAAGAACCACAAAATTTATTGATATCTTAAAAAAATGAACTGTTAGGTGAAATAAGAAAAAAAACTATTTTGTGCTTTCACAGAATTTTCTGATAATAAATTTAATTCCGACATAATTAAAACATTTGCAGTCGACACGAAGTAAAACGGGGGTGAAACAAATACAGTGTTGCCAAGCGTTGCATTAGCACTTCGTGATTTAAATAAAAAAATTAAATGGACATTGTTTTGACTTGCAATGTAAAAGGGGTACCTCCTTAATTAATTTTTTCATTTTAATCAAAAGTTTTTATTTAAAAAAAAAAAAAATTTTTAAATTTAAAAATTTAAAAAATTTTAAATAAAATAAAAATTTGGATTAAAATATCTAAATTTTTATTTTATTCAAAATTTTTTTTCAGCACATTTTTTAATTTTTCATTTTAAATTTCATCGGAAGCAATTGACATTGCCTCCGTACTACTGCAAGATGTCGTTGCTTCTATAGGAACTTCGGATACCTTTTGCTTTTTTGAATTTTTTTGATTGATTGTTTTCTTTTGTTTATCAATAAAAATTTGATTCGTTCTGAGGACAAGTATGTCCTCTAGTATATCATGACTCAGGTTAGCGCGCAATGTGGAGAAGATAAATGTCATACCTGAGAACAATCGTTCAGCGCTAACCTGAGTCATTGGAACTGCGTTGACAATGGTTGAAATTTTAAATAATTCTGGGGACATTTGTTTGCGATGTTCCCAGTAAGTAAGAATGTTTTCCTTTCTTGAGATGCAGGGAACCTTTCCGAAATCATCTAATAATTTATCGATCGATGTTTCCTCATTAAATCGACTTTGTCGCTGAGCGTCCATTTTTTTTCTCTCTATCTCGAGGAGGTCGTCGCATTCTTCTTCCATTAATTCGGAATTATTCCTATCCTGAATATAAAAAAAGAATGAAGATTATAATTTAATTAATAATTTTTTAAATTATTCCTGAAGTGATCCAATAGCCAAAACGTGAAAATTACATTTTTTGAAAAATAATAACTATTTAATAATAGGATAAAAGTTTTATTGACCTATATAATTTACTGCTTTTTTGAATAATGTAAATTTTTTTAAAAAAATTGAAATTTAACTCGTTTTTGAAAATCAAAAATTATTTTTGATTCTTGATAACAAATGACCATTTTTAGTTAATTTTTACCCCTTAAGGTGTATGCTGTTAATTAAAAAATGATATAAAATACCGCTTTTCTGTTTAAGAGATTTTAAATAATTAATTAATTAGTAATAATAAGTTAATTAATTATTTCAGATCTCTAAAACAAAAAAAAGACATTTTATTTAATTTGTTTATTAATAGCATATACTTTAAGGGGTACCAAATAAATAAAAATACTCCTTAATTAAAAAAATCAAAGATATTTTTTATTTAATGATAAGCTTTTTGCAAGCCCGATCTTAATTTTTTTTTAATTGGATCAATGCAGGAATTTTGCTTCATACTTATATAATTCTCACCATGTCCTCCTCAAATGTTTCAATTGAACTCGAAGAAGATACGCTCTCATCATTATTAGAAATCTTATTCCACACTTTCTTCAAAACTTGCTTTGCAATTTTACAATTCTCCTCTGATAGAAAAGGTAAATATTTTGCATCCAAGTACATGGATGCAAGTAATGCCTTATTCCCGAGGAGAATTTTTTCTCTTTGCTCTATTGCTTTAGCAAGATTTGAAGAGAGTGTGGTTTTCACCATTTCTGTCCGCAATTTGCATTTCCTCCAGATTCCAAAAAAATCACCTGGTAAAAGGTTTTCCTTTTGGAGACTGAGGGTTGCACTTTTACAAGGTTTTAATGCGGATAATAGATCCTCAATTTGTGACCATCTTGAGTCAGAAAGATACAATTAAGGTCTAGTACCCGCAAAATCCTTGCAAAATTCTTTTGCAGCCAATAAAGATGAGAGCATATCAGCTGTCGAGTTCCATCGTGTAACAACATCTATACACGGTTTGTTAAGATTGTACAATCTAAGTTGCTTCACACAGGTATCCGTCCTTAAATGTTTGACAACCCTCCGCGCCTAAAATGTAAAATAAAAATTATAAAGTATTTTACACATACAATATTACCTAAACTATGTTACTAATAGAAATTGAAGGAGTGATTGAGAGATGGATTGAGAGATTGAGTGTGTGATTGATTGATTGAGTGTGTGTTTAAGTTATTGAGTGAGTGATTGATTAAGTGATTGATTGAGTGAGTGATTGCGAGTATGAGTGATTGATTGATTGACAGATTAAGTGATTGTGTGAGTGATTGCGAGTATGAGTGAGTGATTGATTGAGTGATTGATTAAGTGAGTGATTGCAATCACTAACCTCTAAAGTTAAATTTTACACACCGAAAAGTGTGTGTAAAAAAGCTCTTTTTCAAACGGTGTGTAAAGTAAAAAATGGGAAAATAAAATTGTTTATTTGCTTTCATAATTTTGCAATATTTCATACATTTCTTGAAAAATAAATTTTTTAAAGTGAAAAAAGAATTTTGCTTCCATACTTTTGCACTATTTTTTTTATTAACATCAGTTACGAAAAAAATAAAACTCAAAAATAAAATTGACTTTCTCAGGGTTATATATTTCATAATTTGTATATTTTCTTGATAGTATTTGGTTACGATACACCCTGTATATTTATTTTATTTTAATTAAATTCCTCGGAAATCTGATAAAATATCTGTAGACTGTCAAGGAGTTGATCAACCATTTTTATTGTATGCGACTTATCTATTTTATTTATTTACTATATATATATATATAAAACTTTCAATTCCTATGAAATCTTTTATATAATATATAATATACGAGGGGAAATTTACTAGTTAAAAACGTGTACACTTGACTACCGGTATTACACCTCATATTACCGTTATTACTAAGTTATTACACGTTATTACAGAGTATTACACATTATTACAGAGATATTGCAGATTTTTTTGCGTTATTACAGCACCGTAATAACGCATTATTACACGGTATTACACGTTATTACACAAGTATTACAGGAAGAGTGTACACTTGACTACCTGAGTAAATTCCCCCTCGATATAATATAATATAATATGAATTTAAGAATTTACATTTGATATATATTTCATCATTATAATGTTTATATTTTTTTCATTCTTTTAATGTGAAAAATTTCTTTATCAAACGATTGCAAATTTAATGCAAAAATATGTGAGCAAAAAACATTTTTCGTACATTTTTTTACTTTAAAAAATGAATTTTTTAAAGGATTTCAAAATTTTTGCAAAATATGGGAGAAAAAAAATTTTTTTTCACATAATAATATTGCAAAATGTACTCGAAAATGTATTTTTCAAAGGTTTGCAAAATTTATTTTGCTATCCTTTGAGAAAGAAAGATTTTTTTATGCTCACACTTTTTAATACTTTATTACTTTTGCAATATTTTCAAAAATAAATTTTTGAAAATAAAAATGGGAAAATAAAATTGTTTATTTGCTTTCATACTTTTGCAATATTTCAGAAATTTCTTGAAAAATAAATTTTTCAAAGTGAAAAAAGAATTTTGCTTCCATTCATTTGCAATACTTTAGCAATTTTTTGAAAAATAAATTTTTCAAAGTCGAAAAGTCAATAAAAAATTATTTTTCTGTATCCATACTTTTGTAATCCTTTGAAAAAAATATTTTTTAAATTTAAAAAAGATGAAAAAAATTCTTGAAATTCTTTTATGAAAATTCATACTTTTCAAGATATTTGGAATTTCCCATACGTTTTGAACACCCGTATATAAATTTCTATGGAATTTATTATCACATTACGATAAAGGTATAAAGTGAAAGAGAAAATTTGTTTTAAACCGAATTCTGAAAAACCAATCCTTATCAAATTCCATTTAATTTACTTCAATGATTTCAAGAAATGATACAGGGTTGCCAAAAGTCATAGAAATCAGGTAAGGCAAGAAAGTGCTATGCTAAAAGGCAGAAAAATTTTTGTGACAATAGTGCAATAGACCAAATGAGGAAAATTTGATCAGTGTACAATTAGCTGACCCAGTAAGAAGCGAAAAATTAAAAAAATTGAAAAATTTCACTTTTTAACATAAAAGAAGATTTATTTAATTCTTTTGATTTCCATTTCTGTCCAATTCCGTTGTATTCCCTGTCAGGACTAATTTTTGCCTAAAAATGAATTCCTCTGAATTCCGTTTTGCTGTTTTTTAAATACGTAATTTATTTTGAATTCCTTTCAATTTCACTGCAGAGAAGACTCAAGGTAAAACTTAATTCCAATCAATTCCGTTTTATTGTTTTTAAAATTTATAATTTAATTTGAATTCCTTTCAATTCTAAAGTAGAGAACGGGCTGAGAAGGTAAGACTAAATTCCCTTCAATTCTTAAATACTCGAATTCGATAAAAATTATAATTTAATTTATTATTTAATAATAAACAATGTATTTATATTATAATTTAGTTATATTAATATCATTTTATTTCTAGTCAAAAATAAAATAATATTAATATAATTTCAAATACAAAAACCTAAAACTTTTAAAATAATGTATTTATTATTCAGTATTATTGTTATTATATCTTTTAATACTGATTTATTATAAATAATAAAAAATTACTTTTTAATTTTATTTAAATTATTACTTTAATAAAAAAAAGTTTATAATTTTTTAATAATACAAATTATTCTTTTCTATTTGTTATTAATTAGTAAATGATTTTGACAATTATTTAGTTATTATGATTATTATTACTATTATTATTTATTAACTTTTTTTAAAGTATAGTTTTTTAATGTCAAATTATATAAAGCCTATATGCAGAAAACATGAACGTAAAATTGATGTAAATAAAATCTAATCTAGTCTATGATTAAGTTTAGACGATTTACAATAATGAAATATAATCATCAAAATTGTAATTTTTAATAAATAATTTATTCATTAGAGGTATCAAAAAGATATTTATTTATTGATTTATTTGAACAATTTCCCCGCGATCCATTTGGACCATTAATGAGTATATACATTTGTGTTGACCTCAAAAATTATACAATAGTAAAAAATACAATAATTGAGAGAAGACAAAAAAGATATTACAGTTATGCTTCTCAAATTGTCATTTAATATTTATGAAGTTCAGTATTTAAAAATTTATAAATAAACACAAAGTTTACAATGTTGAAACAGAATATTAACGTCTTAAATTAAATGTAAACCTATTTATAATTTGTCGATGAAAGTTATATAAATCTATATTAAAAGATAATATTATTCTAAATTACTGCGCTTCAACGGTATTTGGTATCGTTCAAACTAACTGCGTAGACTCCAATTCTATAACCACTGCTTTTGAATGAATTTCTGCCACTGATACGTTTTCATGATTGTCATTGCCTCTTACTATCCACATACCAACAATTTGTATATTCCCTACGAAATATGGAGCGACAATTATTTTCTTTACATAAAAAGAACATGAATCATCTGGCCTTAAACAAATTTTTGTTATTTGAACAAATTCTCCATTTTTCAATTCAATAACGGTATCGTTCCATCGTTTCGATTTTAAGTACTTCGTACTGCTGAAAGTGAGTTTTTGAAAGACACATCTTTCAAATTCCTTCTCTTGGACAGATTCGAAAATATTTTTCGGATCGGGTCGGAAGAAAGTAATTTTACCTCTTCTCACAGTACTCTTAGTGAATGTTTCAGAACTAAAAATCGCTTTAATGTAATTCTGAGCTATTTTGGAAACATTATTATTTGGTGGGCGAATTTTATATTTGAGAAGATTTAAGGACTTTGTAGACATCTGTTGTTCCACACTTTTAGATCCATTAATTGTTTGCTTAATAAAATGTATGTTTCTTTCGAACGGAAATGCAGATGTTGCCCATAAGGGTCCTGAAATTTTTTCTGACAAAGGTATATGATTCGAAGCATGAACATTAAAAGTAACGTTTTCAGGACCATATATGTTTTCATATTCCGCTGTAAACTGTAACATATTTTGTTCGCAAGTATTGAGTTCGTCTTGTGTAATTTTCAGTTTTAACATTGTAAAGATACTATTTCGAAACAACGCAAAATTTTCCAACATATCCAGATGATCATGATCTTTTATAAAAGGAGAACAAATTGGAAGGCTAAAGTACAATAACCAGGACTTCCAATTTGTAGCCTTCCAAACGCTTTTGTTTGAAATTTTTAACGTAACTCTAAAGAATTCTCTTGGTGGTTGTTGGTAAAGAAGCAGATTATCAATTAATTTACGCTCTTGTACAGTTAATAGTTTAAACCATAAATTCCATACTTGTTCGGTTGTTCCAAATACATCATTGTGCAAATAATCGAGAGCAAAACTCCACCACATGTCAATATTTGACAGCTCTATAAAGGCTGACTTTCCCTTAACCCCTTGAAACGACGACCCAGGACCTTTTATTTGACCTATATCTCTCATGTGCGAATCATGACTTCTCAATTCTGGCTCTATTTCTTGAAAAGGATATCTCATTGAATGATTTAAGTACGTTCCCCTTTGATAGCAATAACTACAACCAAAGTTTCCGTTATACTGCAATCTATTTTGCAGTATAGGCCGTGCAACAGAATCGGCGACTATTATTACACTGGTCGACAAAATTTAGGTTTTTTTTTGCCACAAGAGTAAACGATGGTGATTCTTATAGGATTTTTGACGTAGATTACGAATCTGTAAATGAAATTGTCCCATCACGTCTCAATTTTGAGAAAAACGGGCTCAAAGTGTCAAAAAATCGCATTTTTGACACTTTTTGAAGCACTATAAAAAACGAACGCGACGTGATAAACGGCTCAAATATGGCTTAAATAAGAACTAGTACCCTCAACTTTAACCTCCAGAAGCAAAAAACCATGTACCAATAACTCAAAATTGTGGGCAACATTTTTTTACCGCGTGCGCGTCCAGCAGATATTGTTCCCACGATAAAATGAAATAAATTGCTGAAAACGTCGTCAAAGACACAAGATCGATTTAAATTAACTTCAAATTGGTTACTCGGGGGTTTTCGGGGTCGCTGATTACGAATCTGATGTTAGTTTTTAAAAATCCAATATGGCGGATCCAATATGGCGGACGATTTTTGGAATAACTTAACATATTAGTCTGAAAATCGTTACTTGGGGGTTTTCGGGGTTGTTGATTACGAATCTGATGCTTAAAGATTTTATGGTTTTTTATTAAATTGAGTATATAAAAAGTTTTGAGATTGCAAATTATGAATTTGACTTAAAAATTTTTAAATACAAGATAGCGAATCGAATTTGGCGAGCGAATTTTTAAATAGTTCTTGATTTTCGCAGACTTTAGTAATTTTAGTAATTATTTTCATGCCTCCACGTCATTTATAAGAGGAAACAGTTTTTTTTAATAAAAAATGGTTACTAGGTTTAAAATAAATTTAATTAATTTTTGTTATATTGTCAAACAGATTTAATTAATACGGCGTGAAAATGAAAACAACAGAAAACATCAAGCTTCATTTTTAACGTCTACTTTTTTCGTCCACAAAAAATTAGAAACAAACTGACAGCGAGCTCATCAATTGAACTCCTTGAAAATGTAAAAGAAATAAAATTAAAATCCTTAATGGTGCAAAATAAACGAAACGTCACATTTTTATCTCAATAAAGTTTTTTTTATATTGGATTAGTAAAAAGAAGGTTCATGTAACTGCGTAAAAAAGAAAAAATTAAATTATTCATTAAATAACTCCTTTCAAAAAAATTTGTAGTAATTTAATAGTCAAGCCATGTTAGTTCCGCCATATTGGATTCTGAAAAACTAACATCGGATTCCTATTCAGCGACCCCGAAAACCCCCAAGTAACGATTTTCAGACTAATATGTTAAGTTAATCCAAAAATCGTCCGCCATATTGGATTTTTAAAAACTAACATCAGATTCGTAATCAGCGACCCCGAAAACCCCCGAGTAACGATTTTCAGACTAATATGTTAAGTTATTCCAAAAATCGTCTGCCATATTGGATCCGCCATATTGGATTTTTAAAAACTAACATCAGATTCGTAATCAGCGACCCCGAAAACCCCCGAGTAACGATTTTCAGACTAATATGTTAAGTTATTCCAAAAATCGTCCGCCATATTGGATCCGCCATATTGGATTTTTAAAAAATAACATCAGATTCGTAATCAGCGACCCCGAAAACCCCCGAGTAACCAATTTGAAGTTAATTTAAATCGATCTTGTGTCTTTGACGACGTTTTCAGCAATTTATTTCATTTTATCGTGGGAACAATATCTGCTGGACGCGCACGCGGTAAAAAAATGTTGCCCACAATTTTGAGTTCTTGGTACATGGTTTTTTGCTTTTGGAGGTTAAAGTTGAGGGTACTAGCTCTTATTTAAGCCATATTTGAGCCGTTTATCACGTCGCGTTCTTTTTTTATAGTGCTTCAAAAAGTGCCAAAAATGCGATTTTTTGACACTTTGAGACAGTTTTTCTCAAAATTGAGACGTGATGGGACAATTTCATTTACAGATTCGTAATCTACGTCAAAAATCCTATAAGAATCACCATCGTTTACTCTTGTGGCAAAATTTTGTCGAACTGTGTTATAGGAGTAAATTGTAATATTATTTCGCGATTTTCATTCAATAATTTAATTTTAATTCCTTTCGAGTGTATCAAATTGGCTTGTCTAATGACAGTAAGCTACTACCATTTCTATAACATCGTTGACAGTAGTTCCTGATTGTTCAAACATGATTTGATTACCGTTGTCGATGAAAGCAGGTGATTTATTTGATTTGGGAGACTCGGTTGTTTCGTCCCTTAATTTTTCTGAAATTGTGTTGTGATCTTCGCTGACCTCTTCGTCATCGCTTTCATTATCACTGCAGTAATCGTATCTCTGGAATTGTTCTTTTTCTTCAAAAAGTGAAGCGTCTACATCTTTTGTGTCATAACTGTGCTGTCTATTTGTATCCAAAGGTGGATTTCCCTTTGCTAAAAAAAATTATTTATATAACTGTGACTTTAAATCCGATGTTTCTTATTATTTTAATCGAATCTGACATATTTTTAAAAATAAAACAAAAATAAAATACGTCTTATAGATAAATACACTTATCTAGAAAAAAGTAAATTTTCGATATTAAAATATATATAAAAATTACCTTCACTCAATTTATGAAATGCTTTTTCCCAAACTCTTTTTGTTCTTTCACTTATTTGGTCAATGTCGCATTGTGGATCTAATGCCAACTTGTAATGTTTTACGGAAGGCACATACTTTTCGGCATTATCCATTGTATTCTGTAAATTATAATTTTTAGAATTTAAAAAAAACGATTATTACAAACTTGTAAATAAAAATATGTGGACGATTTTAGTTTCCAATATAATTGCAATTTTCTTTTTGTAAATAAAAAAAATTTTTTTTATTAATTTCTTAGAAAAACTCTGATAATTTGTTTTCTTAAATTACATCAATTTTCAAAATTTCACACGTAAAATCTTGTGATTGTCATGAACTTATTGATACTTTAAGCATTTATAATTTCTTTGTATTTAAAAAAGAAGAGAATGGACTACTTTGTCGGTCCGTTGCAATAGTAGTAAATTTCAGTCTTTGCAGGAGATAAAAAAATATTAATCGTATTGATCTGTTCGTCCAAAAGTGCTTTAACTTAAACAAATTATAATCTAATTGACTGTTCAGAAAAAACATAAATTTTGGCAATTAAACTTTGATATCCACTTTGTCCAAATAAGATTTTCGATATTTCTTAACATCATTGATGAATATAGAAAATTTCAAAAAAATTGAATTAAGTGTAGTTTCTTTTATCTTTTTCTAAATCATTTAATGCAATAATTCAATAATAGCCTTAAGAAATTTATGAAATTTAAATAAAAATAAATAAAATAACCCATATAAATCAAAGATGAGCCTAATAGAACCAAAGTAATTCCTTTTCACGTGTAGGTCCACATACAATTAAAACTAACAAAAAAGGCATGTAATAATTTTAACATTTAAAAGAAATAAATGTCTAAAAACTGCAAATTTGAAAATGTACGTTATATTCCTTAGAAACTTTTTTAAACTTTCTAAACTTAGTTCCCAAAAAAGAAAACAACATTAAACCAAATTATTCATCTATCAAGATAGAATGACAAGTAATGATGAGTAAAGTTGACTATATATTTTACCTATTATAATTTTCAAAGTTTCGTTATAAAGTGTCGTTATTTACTCTTATATCACCTGAATTTACAAAAAAAGTAATTTTTATAAATCCTGTAAATTTGGAGATTTTTATTTAAGTTTAAAGTGAATTTTAAATCTGATAAATTAAAGTTGAAATTTTTGAAAAATTTAAAATGAATTATAAATTTATTGATTAAGTCAGAGTAAAAATTAAAAAAAAATTAAAAGAAAATAAAAAGTAAAATAAAATAATAAATAAATGTTTTCTTACCAATCCCTTTATTCTTGATCGCGTATTTTCAGTTGAAAAAACAAATAAAAATAAAAAAATCACATTAAGCGCTGGTTTTTGATGAAATTTCATAGCATTTGCAGAATTTGCAACAGCAAATTTATGGTGTAATTTGAGGATTCTGTAAAATGAAAATTTGGAACAAATTATTTAAGAAATATTACTTTATACTTATTAATTGTGATGAGTTCTGAAAAAAGTAATTTAAAATAAGGATTTGACAGATGCAGTGTTTGGATATGTGAAAATGCAAAAAAAATTAACTCTCAATATACAAACTGTCGATGTTAAAGTCTTCATTACATCCAAAAATTTAAATAGAAAAAACTATTATAACTTTTATATAATTAAAAAAGAACTTTTAATAAAAAACAAAATTATCATGAACATAACCTATACATTTTTATTTAGGTTCTTTTCATTACACAGGCACACAAAAAAAAAAGTTGTCTGTTTCTTGAACTACACATATATTTCCTATAGTATTTTGGCCCGCTGAAACCGAATCTGAGCTCAGAATTGCTCCATCACCCTCAGTTTTTTTTTAAATCGACCAAAACCACCCTTAAATGGACAAATTCACACTTCGGAGATAAGAAATAAATCAACTTATTTTTTTAAAAAAGCGAATTTTACATCTAAGAAACTTTGCTCCACTAACTCAAAAACAAAGCCAGCATTGATCCAGCACCCCCTGAATTTTTTTAATTGAAAAAATTACCTCTAATCTGCAGAATCAAATTAAGGATATAAAACAATAAAATAACTTATTGACAAATTTCATAACCAGACATTTTTACTGCAGCAATGCAGAAACAAAGCCAGAAATGCTCCCTTACCTACTAAATTTTTTTTTTTAATCGAAAAACTACCCTTAAATAGAAAAATTCAAATTTAAGAAGTAAAAAAATATTAAATTACCGGCTTTTTTTTAAAACAGAACCTTACATGTATGTAGCTTTGCTCTACTAACTCAAAAAAATAAAGCCAGCATTGATACACCACCCTCTGAATTTTTTTAAATCAAAAAAACTACCCCTAATCTGAAGAATCAAATTCAGGATGTAAAACAATAAAATAACTGAATAAAAAATTTTATAACCAGGTATTTTTACTCCAGCAAGGCAGAAACAAAGACAGAAATGCTCCCTCACCCTCTAAATTTTTTTTTAAATCTTAAAACCACCCTTAAATAGAAAAATTCAAATTTAAGAAGTAAAAAAATATTAAATTACCGGCTTTTTTTAAAACAGAACTTTACATGTTTGTAGTTTTGCTCTACTAACTCAAAAAAACCAGCATTGATCCATCACCCTCTACATTTTTTTAATCAAAAAAACTACCCTTAATCTGAAGAATCAAATTTAGGTGGTAAAACAATAAAATAACTGATTAAAAAAGTTTATAACCAGGTATTTTTACTCTAGCAATGTGGAAACAAAGCCAGAAAAGCTCCCTCAACCTCTAAAAATTTTTTAAATCGAAAAAACTACCAAAGAATCAAACTTAGAAGGTAATACAATATAATTATATTGTGTTACCTCCTAAGTTTGATTCTTCAGGTTAAGGGTAGTTTTTTTGATTAAACAAATTCAGAGGGTGATGGATCAATGCTGGCTTTATTTTTTTGAGTTAGAAGAGCAAAACTACATACATGTAAGGTTCTGTTTTAAAAAAAAGCCGGTAATTTAATATTTTTTTACTTATTAAAATTGAATTTTTATATTTAAGGGTGGTTTTTTGATTTAAAAAAAATTTAGAGAGTGAGGGAGCATTTCTGTCTTTGTTTCTGCCTTGCTGGAGTAAAAATACCTGGTTATAAAATTTTTTATTGAGTTATTTTATTGTGTTACCTCCTAAGTTTGATTCTTCAGGTTAAGGGTAGTTTTTTCGATTTAAAAAAATTCAGAGGGTGGTGGATCAATGCTGGCTTTATTTTTTTGAGTTAGTAGAGCAAAGCTACATACATGTAATGTTCTGTTTTTAAAAAAAGCCGGTAATTTAATATTTTTTTTTTTCTTAAATTTGAATTTTTCTATTTAAGGGTAGTTTTTCGATTAAAAAAAAAAATTTAGTGGGTAAGGGAGCATTTCTGGCTTTGTTTCTGCATTGCTGCAGTAAAAATATCTGGTTATAAAATTTGTCAATCAGTTATTTTATTGTTTTATCTCCTTAATTTGATTCTGCAGATTAGGGGTAGTTTTTTCAATTAAAAAAATTCAGGGGGTGCTGGATCAATGCTGGCTTTGTTTTTGAGTTAGTGGAGAAAAGTTTGTTAGATTTAAAATTCGCTTTTTTAAAAAAATAAGTTGATTTATTTCTTATCTCCGAAGTGTGAATTTGTCCATTTAAGGGTGGTTTTGGTCGATTTAAAAAAAAACTGAGGGTGATGGAGCAATTCTGAGCTCAGATTCGGTTTCAGCGGGCCAAAATACTATAGGAAATATATGTGTAGTTCAAGAAACAGACAACTTTTTTTTTTTGTGTGCCTGTGCTATCATCAAACAATCAATATTTTTGTTGCATTATCAAAATATATTCAATACTAATGTTATCAAATATCTTTCTTTATCCTCAAAATCGTAATATCTTTAATGCCAATGTTATCGAATACCAAGAAAACTAAATGGATTGAAGTATTTTTTATATGAAACATTTAAGACAACTAAAAGAAACAAATATTTTCTATACCAATATTATGCAATATCCATATTTTATGCATAAAAAAATTATTCAATAATCAATGTTTTATCTTCAAAATACATATATAATTATTAATACTATACAAAAATAGGAATATATTTTTTGGGCCCAATACAAAAATGAAAAAAACAAATATAATATAAGAAGATTCAACACAGTTATTGATCGACAAATTGCAGAAAAATATTATAAACTATATAATAATCAAGTTAAGTTACCTGAGACTATTAGAAGCTTTTTTAGCGACACTACTACAATGTTGTTGCAACGGTAGACTTACATCAGCATCTTAAATCAGCAGTAGCCGTTTCACTCCATTGAGGAGAAGTGTTATACCCCTACTCTACCAATCCGGGCCTATGTTAAGTTCTCGCGTGAGGCAGATATTACGGTAGGCCTAAGTGGCGTCCTCGGGGACAGATGTTGGTAAGTTAAGTATGGATACAGCACTTCCACTCACGGGGATTAAACGGTTATCATCTATATCGCATATACAATAATAAAAAAAATTTCCCTCAACCCAAGGCTGTTAGGACGAATCGAGCGATCACAGATTGGGTCCTAAAAAGGGAAGTGGTATATCCTCACTCTATCGGCCTGTCCCGGGCTCAGACCTCGAGTAAGTCAATTACAGCGGGGGCCTGTGTGGCGTTCTCGGACTTAATGACAATATTATTTTATGACGCTTAATGAGTTTTTCAAAAAAATTATAAATTTTTTAATTATAAACATTGTTTAATTTATTTTGACATATTCGTTTTCCTCAGAAGTTCACGATTACGAGCATATATTGCTCCAATAATAGTAAATGTTAATATTGAAAAGTTTTATAATTTTAGTTCAATTCAATAAACCTACATGACGTGTTTTAAACCGATTTAACCCAAAGGTGCTGGCACCACAAATTTTCTTCTTGCTTCTTATTCTCCAGTACATATAACCACATGGTGATTGTGCAGCAACGGCGCCCGCCTTCGGACTCTGGTTCCTTTTGGTAGTCGGATAGGCAAATTTTTATCTACTCTGGATAAGTCATTAAGTGTTGTTTTTAGCTCTGTCTTTAATTCCATAGCCAATTCCCATTCTCCGTTCCAATCGTAGTTACTTATATGTAATAAACATTTTTTTTCGTACTTTAAACATGAATTAGGCAGACTATTCTTTTGAACAACTAATTTATCAAGGTCCTGATTCTGCTTTTCTACATTGACAAATACAGCAACTCTCCAATTGGCAGAAGACAGCTTAAGATTATCGATATATTCATAATATACATATTCCACTTCCTTTTTTGAATTCAGTAATTGAGTAGTTTTCTCCGCTTTTATAAGTAGACTGTCCTACTGCACTCAAAATAGCAACTGCAGAGATAACCAGTTTTAAGGCAAACATAATGGATTTCTGATGGTTTTGCTTTACCTAAAAAAACAACTTTTGTTAACTAAAATGATTTAGTATCTATTATTCCAAATCAAACATCGATGCGATCTTTTGTTTTTCAATCACGGTAATTATCAAATGACACATACATGTACCACATAACCAACTCAAAATCTGCGTCAAGCATCCTTGGTTATTTTATTATTTAATTTTATATATTATATATAATTTATATATATGTTAGGCTCCAAATGCGAAAACAGTCATTGAGCGAAAAAAGCGACCACAACGCGTTGTAGCTTATGACAAAACTAAACGATAAATGATTCGCAGTTTGTTTACATTACATTACGCTATAATGTAATTAATCAAACTATTATATAATTATTTGATATTATTTTGGAAGTGTGTTTAAATTTCAAACTTAATGAGAAAACACGTTGCCTATTACAAATTTAAATTATAATTTTAATTTAATTTCTTTATATTGATATAAATTTAATTTCTAAATGAACTGATTATTAATGTTATTAAAATATAAATGATATAGATGTTATGATTTTTATTTTAAAGTGTGCTAAAAATTATTTATTTTATAAATTTACTTATAAATATGGGATGTTTCACGTCAACCGGCCCAAAGCTATGTCCAAAATTCTATGCAATAAAAATAAACATGTAATAGATGAAAATACTCGGAAACTCATCCCCTTTCAATTGCAAAGTGGCAGAATTGAAAATTGAAAATGGCGTCCTTACTATGTCAAGTGGAAGCGGCTAACTTCAGAAATAAGTAAATATATTTATTAAATTTCTTTTAGAAAATTATGCAAAAATTTTAGGTCACCATATATTTTAATGTTTTCGAGGTCGCTGATTACGAATCTGAATTCAGTTTTTCAAAATTCAAAGTGGTGGATCCAATATGGCGGATTATTTTTTAAAAATTTATTGAATTTGCTTGAAACTTGTTACTCCGGGGTTTTCGAGGTCACTGATTACGAATCTGAAGTCAGTTTTTTAAAATTAAAAATGGCGGATCCAATATGGCGGATTATTTTTTAAAAATTCATTAAATACGATTGAAACTTGATACTCAGGGATTTTCGAGGTCGCTCATTACAAATCTGAAGTCAGTTTTTCAAAATTAAAAATGGCGAATCCAATATGGCGGACGAATTTTTTTAAATTCATTGAATTTGCTTGAAACTTGTTGCTTGGGGGTTTTCGAGGTCGCTGATTACGAATCTGAAATCAGTTTTTCAAAATAGAAAATGGCGGATTTAATATAACGGACGAATTTTTAAAAATTGATTGAATTTGCTTGAAACTTTTTACTTGGGGGTTTTGGAGGTCGCTGATTATGAATCTGAAGTCCTAGCGTTCTGAGATGCCTGAGGTCTTCCTTAAACACAACTTTTCCTTAATTTTTCTTTACTCTCTGCTATGATTTAGAAGGAAATTAGGTACAATATTTGTAGATAAAATTATTCACCTTGTTGCGAGTCAAAGAAACTGTATAAATCGAAAGGAAGAAAACGAATAATCAAATAATGTGGCTGATTTAGTACATTTAATTATTAACTGATTAACGAAGTTTTAGTAACTTTTTAAATGCGGCTGTAATAATAATTTATTTTCATGAATGTTCATGTAAGTAGTAACAACATTTGAGCATCGTAAAAACATGGACGCTATCTAAATTATAAAAGAGCTTATTCAGACTTCGTAAGATATGTTTTAGCGATTGTCATTTTTTTCACGATGTTCAAATGTTTTTATTAAACCCTCAGTGTGTCAACTGTAAAGTATCATGTGATGGCATAAGAGCTATTTTAAAGAGAGAAGCCACTCGTGCTAGCTTGCAATCCTCACCAGACAAAGCTATTTTAAATGCAAGGACTCTTTAACTATGGGCTAAGCAAAATATCAAGACTTCGCAGATTTTCTTTTACAACAAGCAACAACACGAGAGAGTGAAACGAAAACTTGCTAGTAGATTTTCTAGAGCACCTAGTGTTACAAAAATTCAATCTGCTCATTCTTTTATTGTAACATCAGAGAAACAATTAAAAATATTCAAATATTCTAATGCACCTCATCCTATTGCAGTTATGCAATATTAAAATATAATTACATTGGTTTGGATGTATTTTGTAAATTTAATTCAAACGGCCTTTTTTAAGGCCACCAAAAAATTATGGTTTAAAAATTACAACAATCAGCCTTTTTCAAGGCTACCACATTCTTACAGTTCATAATTATAACAATCGGCCTTTTTAAAGGCCACAAAGTATCACAAAGTATGGATTTGCCATTTTGAATTTTGACAAACTGACTTCAGATTCGTAATCAGCGACCTCGGAAACCCCCGAGTAACAAGTTTCAAGCAAATTCAATGAATTAAAAAAAAAAATCCGTCATATTGGATCCGACATTTTTAATTTTGAAAAACTGACTTCAGATTCGTAATCAGCGACCTCGGAAACCCCCGAGTAACAAGTTTCAATAAAATTCAATGAATTTTTAAAAAATAATCCGCCATATTGGATCCGCCATTTTTAATTTTGAAAAACTGACTTCTGATTCGTAATCAGTGACCTCGAAAACCCCCAAGTAACAAGTTTCACACGGTGAGCTTCGTTTAGGTTCAACCTAAACTGCATGACACTTCTCAGGTTTTTTTTTATATCAATTCGGTGATGCCTCACGATCATTTTAAGACGAAAATTAAAATAATCGTTGGAGGGAAACTCAAATTATATTGATTTTTAAATTTTTTTTCTAGGTTATTGAAGATATTTTCATTAAAATACCGTTTGGTAAAATACTTATTGCTTCAAAAGCTACAATTTAACATAAAAATAGATTATATATAATAATTAAACCATTTTGATACATAGAATTAAGAAAATGTTTAAAAATAGTCGAAAAAACTGAAATTTTTCTAATTTTTTAAACTTTACTCCTTTATTTAACGTTATTTCAATAAAGTCATGTAGAAGCGAATTAAAGTACATAAAATTTCCTGTAAATCAAAAAAAACTTTTCTATCTATTACTGTTACAAAAATATGGTCATTTGAATTTTAAATTTAATGGATAAATAGTTAAAATTTAACATTAGGTCTAGATTATTTGGTAAAATTGTTTTCGCAGAACCTCATCTCAATTCCATAATATAATACGTATAAGAAGGTTTAATCTTGAACAGTTTCAAATTGAAAAAACTGATTTATCTCACTTACATCGAAAGTTACATTGGTTTAAAGAATGTCTATTTCTATAAGAGAGATTTGAGTAGGTTTTAAAAATCCGTTTATTTTGAAATATTTGTACCTTACCATTTACTTTTTAAAAAAGTAAATATTTTAAATATGATTATGTTGCATTTTTCAAAATAAACGGATTTTTAAAACCTACTCAAATCTCTCTTATAGAAATAGACATTCTTTAAACCAATGTAACTTTCGATGTAAGTGAGATAAATCAGTTTTTTCAATTTGAAACTGTTCAAGATTAAACCTTCTTATACGTATTATATTATGGAATTGAGATGAGGTTCTGCGAAAACAATTTTACCAAATAATCTAGACCTAATGTTAAATTTTAACTATTTATCCATTAAATTTAAAATTCAAATGACCATATTTTTGTAACAGTAACTAGAAGAGTTTTTTTTTGATTTACAGGAAATTTTATGTACTTTAAGGGGTTAAACCACTCTAGAATTTTCAAAAAATCAAAAAAAATTTTTTTGCTTTAAAAGGTGCCTAAGGATGTATAGAATAAGAAACAATATCAATTATAAGTCGAAACACTTTTTAAGTGATTGAACTTGGGCCCGATCGTGGTCCTGTACTGCGAGCGTTGGCACTTAGTTGTCTGAATCTGCAATTTTCTGTTCAAAATCAGTTAAAACCAACAAATCTTAACCGATTTTAATGTTTCTCGGTTGAAAATATCCATTAGAAAAGAAGAAGAACAAGATAATATTAATTTCGAAGGTCAATTATACGGCGCAGGCATTGCAGATTGAAGGTATATCCAAAAAGTCGTAAGTAAAACTTTAAACTCGTTTTTCTCAAAACTACATTTTTTGTGCTGGCCGGAAACATGACTTTTACAAATCTCAACCGATTTACTTAAAAATTAAACTGTAGCTTCTCAATAACATTATCTAGAAAAAGACGTACGGATTTTTTTTTATGTTGCATATTTTTTTGTTATAAACAATTTAGTGTCAATTTTTTAAGTAAAAAACTCGGTTTTTCCTTAAAATGTTCGACATTTTTGCAAAAATCAATTGAAAAAAAATCCCCTACGTCTTTCTCTAGCTTTTAAGATGTAAAAATAGAATGAAATTTGTTTTTTGTTCTAGGATGAAAATTGGAGCTAAAACCTTTCCGGCCGCGACGTGATTCCTCTCAGAAAGGGTTCCTATCACGCACCTGTAAATTTGATATTTAAAAAAAAAAAATTAATGAAGTATATTTTTTTTCTCTTTAAAGTGTACCTAATAAAGATATGTAAACATATTTTTCAGTACATTTAAACTTTTCTTAAAAAAAAATTCTAAAATTAGGCCTTTTTTTGACGCTCTATAGCGGTTTAACCCCTTAATTCACTTCTACATGACTTTATTGAAATAACGTTAAATAAAGGAGTAAATTTTAAAAAATTAGAAAAATTTCAGTTTTTTCGACTATTTTTAAACATTTTCTTAATTCTATGTATCAAAATGGTTTAATTATTATATATAATCTATTTTTATGTTAAATTGTAGCTTTTGAAGCAATAAGTATTTTACCAAACGGTATTTTAATGAAAATATCTTTAATAACCTAGAAAAAAAATTTAAAAATCAATATAATTTGAGTTTCCCTCCAACGATTATTTTAATTTTCGTCTTAAACTGATCGTCAGGCATCACCGAACTGATATAAAAAAAACCTGAGAAGGGTCATGCAGTTTAGGTTGAACCTAAACGAAGCTCACCGTGTTCAAGCAAATTCAATAAATTTTTAAAAAATAATCCGCCATATTGGATCCGCCATTTTGAATGTTGAAAAACTGACTTCAGATTCGTAATCAGCGACCTCAAAAATCCCCGAGTAACAAGTTTCAAACAAATTCAATTAATTTTGCTTCCTCGTGGAGGAAGCTATGTAGTCCTTTCGTTTATAAACTTTTTAAAAATGGTGAAAACAAATTTTCCTCTATATAGAAACATGTTATATGAGATCCTGAGCAATTGTCCGGATGTATGTATGTGTGTGTGTATGTGTGTGTGTGTGTATGTGTGTGTGTGTGTGTGTATGTGTGTGTGGATCGTTTTTGTGAACACGATATCTTTAACAGGTTTTAATGGATTTGGATAAAATTTGGTAGGCTTATTTAACACGTTAATCTCTCAAAAATGACGAGAGGATTTTTAAAAATACCCCAAAAGAAAAATTTTATCGTCTTTTTTCCAAAAAATTTTTTTTAATTGAAAAAATTTTTAAATCGAAAAATTTAAGGTAATATATATTACACAGGCACACAAAAAAAAAGTTGTCTGTTTCTTGAACTACACATATATTTCCTATAGTATTTTGGCACGCTGAAACCGAATCTGAGGTCAGAATTGCTCCATCACCCTCAGTTTTTTTTTAAATCGACCAAAACCACCCTTAAACGGACAAATTCACACTTCGGAGATAAAAAATAAATCAACTTATTTTTTAGAAAAACCAAATTTTACATCTACGAAACTTTGCTCCACTAACTCAAAAACAAAGCCAGCATTGATCCAGCACCCCCTAAATTTTTTTAATCGAAAAAACTACCCCTAATCTGAAGAATCAAATTCAGGAGGTAAAACAATAAAATAACTGATTAAAAAATTTTATAACCAGGTATTTTTACTCCAGCAAGGCAGAAACAAATCCAGAAATGCTCCCTCACCCTCTAAATTTTTTTTAAATCAAAAAAACCACCCTTAAATAGAAAAATTCAAATTTAAGAAGTAAAAAAATAATACTTTACCGGCTTTTTTTAAAAACAGAACCTTACATGTTTGTAGTTTTGCTCTACTAACTCAAAAAAACAAAGCCAGCATTGATCCAGCACCCCCTGAATTTTTTTAATCGAAAAAACTACCCCTAATCTGAAGAATCAAATTCAAGAGGTAAAACAATAAAATAACTGATTAAAAAATTTTATAACCAGGTATTTTTACTCCAGCAAGGCAGAAACAAAGCCAGAAATGCTCCCTCACCCTCTAAAATTTTTTTAAATCGAAAAAACCACCCTTAAATAGAAAAATTCAAATTTAAGAAGTAAAAAAATATTAAATTACCGGCTTTTTTTAAAAACAGAACCTTACATGTATGCAGTTTTGCTCTACTAATTAAAAAAAAAAAAGCCAGCATTGATCCAGCACCCCCTGAATTTTTTTAATCGAAAAAACTACCCCTAATCTGAAGAATCAAATTCAAGAGGTAAAACAATAAAATAACTGTTTAAAAAATTTAATAACTAGATATTTTTACTCCAGCAATACACAAACAAAGCCAGAAATGCTCCCTCACCCTCTAAAATTTTTTTAAATCGAAAAAACCACCCTTAAATAGAAAAATTCAAATTTAGGAGATTAAAAATTAAATAACTGACTTTTTTAAAACAGAACCTTACTACATCTATGTATTTTCGCTCCACTAACTCAAAAACAAAGCCACCATTGATTCATCAACCTCTGAATTTGTTTAATCGAAAAAACTACCCCTAATCTGAAGAATCAAATTCAGGAGGTAATACAATATAATAACTGATTGAAAAATTTTACAGCCAGGTATGTTTCCGCATTGCTGGAGTAAAAATACCTGGTTATAAACTTTTTTAATTAGTTATTTTTTTGTTTTACCTCCTAAGTTTGGTTCTTCAGATTAAGGGTAGTTTTTTTATTTAAAAAAATTCAGAGGGTGATGGATCAATGCTGGCTTTATTTTTTTGAGTTAGTAAAGCAAAACTACATACATGTAAGGTTCTGTTTTTAAAAAAAGCCGGTAATTTAATATTTTTTTACTTCTTAAATTTGAATTTTTCTATTTAAGGGTGGTTTTTTCGATTTAAAAAAATTTTAGAGGGTGAGGGAGCATTTCTGGCTTTGTTTCTGCATTGCTGGAGTAAAAATATCTGGTTATAAAATTTTTTAATCAGTTATTTTATTGTTTTACCTCTTGAATTTGATTCTTCAGATTAGGGGTAGTTTTTTCGATTAAAAAAATTCAGGGGGTGCTGGATCAATGCTGGCTTTGTTTTTTTGAGTTAGTAGAGCAAAACTACATACATGTAAGGTTCTGTTTTTAAAAAAAGCCGGTAATTTAATATTTTTTTACTTCTTAAATTTGAATTTTTCTATTTAAGGGTGGTTTTTTCGATTTAAAAAAATTTTAGAGGGTGAGGGAGCATTTCTGGCTTTGTTTCTGCCTTGCTGGAGTAAAAATACCTGGTTATAAAATTTTTTAATCAGTTATTTTATTGTTTTACCTCCTGAATTTGATTCTTCAGATTAGGGGTAGTTTTTTCGATTAAAAAAATTCAGGGGGTGCTGGATCAATGCTGGCTTTGTTTTTGAGTTAGTGGAGCAAAGTTTCGTAGATGTAAAATTTGGTTTTTCTAAAAAATAAGTTGATTTATTTTTTATCTCCGAAGTGTGAATTTGTCCGTTTAAGGGTGGTTTTGGTCGATTTAAAAAAAACTGAGGGTGATGGAGCAATTCTGACCTCAGATTCGGTTTCAGCGGGCCAAAATACTATAGGAAATATATGTGTAGTTCAAGAAACAGACAACTTTTTTTTTTGTGTGCCTGTGTTATAATCGTCTTCTTTATGTCAAGATGAATCGATTGATATATATAAAGTATAGATTTGATTGAAATTTAAAGAATTAAAGAAAGTTAAAAAATAAAAAATTCTCATTTTAGCTAAAAAATGATGTGTTTATTTAAATTCATGTTTATATATGAAATAATTTTATTCCCTGCATTGAAACTAATTGGTTGGTATATATAAAGTATAGATTTGATTTAAAATTTGAGAATTAATATATAAAGTTTATGTTACACTCAAAATTAATTAAAATTTTCTTTATTTTTCAAAAAATTTAATTAATTTAAAACATTTTTAATTCGAAAGTTTTTAAATGAATCAATTGAATTGGAGAAATTCATTGCTTCCTTCACGAGGAAGCGAATTTTTTGCTTCACACAATGAGGAAGCATAATGTTTATGAAATAAACATAAAGGACCCCCTACTTGTTTAAAAAATAATCCGCCATATTGGATCCGACATTTTGAATTTTGAAAAACTGACTTCAGATTCGTAATCAGCGACCTCGAAAACATTAAAATATGTGGTGATCTAAAATTTTTGCATAATTTTCTAAAAGAAATTAATAAATATATTTACTTATTTCTGAAGTTAGCCGCTTCCACTTGACATAGTAAGGACGCCATTTTGAATTTTCAATTCTGCCACTCGTAATTGAAAGGGGATGAGTTTACGAGTATTTTCATGTATTACATGTTTATTGTTATTGTATAGAATTTAGGACATAGCTTTGGGCCGGTTGACGTGAAACGTCCCATATTTATTTATAATGTATTTATTAATATTTGTTTATAATTTACTTATAATAAATTATTATTTTTTATTATTAATATTTTACATATTTCTTAAGTGTTTGAATTCAAACAACCATCCGCAACGCGTTGTGGCCTTTCCTTATTGCCACAACGCATTGTGGTGCAATATAAGAAGATACGTAAAACGAATTCGCTTTTTGACCGTTTTGACTTTGCCACAACGCGCTGTGACCGTTTTTGGGTAAGCCACGAAACGAAATTCGGGTTGCGGACAAATCTCATAAGCCACAACGCGTTGTGGTCGCTTTTTTCGCTCAATGACCATTTTCGCATTTGGAGCCTAACATATACAGTAAGGTTTTTTTTGAACCAAACATAGAGTTGTTGTGTATGTTACGAACTATCGTAACGAAATTATAAATTAAAGAAAAATAAAATGATAATAAATAATTTTCAAGAATAATTGAAAAATATTTAAGAAAAATCTCCAAGTAGATGCCACAATGTATATAGGCATGTAATTTGAATCCCCGATAATCGCACGCGTTGAGTGATACTCCACACATACAGACTTATATTCTCGTTGCTTCTAAAAATGTATCTATAACTATGATATTATAATATAACTTTGTTAAACTGTTATATTATAATATATTATTTTATTCTATCTTATGTTATATTATTCTATATTATTATTTATACTATATTATATTATGCTATATTATAAATTATATTAATTATCTAATATCAATATTCAAGCTTGAATATTATAAATATATGCATGAAAAATATAATATAGTGTACTTACCTTATATAAAGATACTAAAATATTATTATTATAAATCAAACAATTATACATTACTCATTTTTATTAATAATTTGCAGTAATTAATTAATTAATAATATGCAAATTATTGTTAATTCATGATTTTTTTTGTATTATTATAATAATGATAAATCGTATTATTATCATTGTTATTTACATTTACTAAAATTAATATTAATAATTAATCATAATTATTATTATAAACAATTGGATATATTACCAATACTATTTTTCTACTTATTAGAATCATCATTATCAAATATTATTTCAAAGAATATGCATTGTATATGCACGTATGCGTGTGCATTATTTTTATCGTGTGTACGTGTGTTCATAGTATGCCAAAGTGATATGGATAGATATGTGTATACATTGTTTGGTTGCACATTTCTACGCATATTATAGTAACCAACAATATTGTGATTATTATATTGCAATTATTATATTTACGAAAATGTATTATTTTATAAGAAGGGAGAAGAATCGCATACGTCAATTCTATCTATCTTTCTCTCTCTTTCTCACGCGTTCAGGTGCAATGAGTCTCGCAGCATGGATGCGGTACACACAGACACGGACTCCCCATAGCCTGCGTAACGCATATGTGTGAGGCGCTTGACGAGTATCGCGCGATGCAAACACTGCCTTCCTTCCCCTATTCTTTTCCTTATAATACCTTCAAATTAAAAAAAAAAAGAGGAAATAAAGATACAATAATTGTTGATAGCTTAAATTGGAACGTGTCACATTTTCCAAGCACATATAAACTCGCAACAATTAAGATTTTATTTCAAGAGGGTCAATTTTGTAAAAACAAAACAAAATGCACATAAAAAAAAAAAGAGAAGAAAATTTTTGAGACATGTATGCCGTGCATATATGCATTTGAACTAAGGTAAATGTACGTGTGTATGCGTAAAATGTATATGCATATATAAAAAGGAAAATAGTTTCATTTTTATACGAAAAAGATAATCTGTGCAGAACTATGACCGCTCTGGAATTCAACAAAGGTTGCGAGTTATACTTTATTAAAAACGCACATATACACTTACACACATGGAGATGTGCAGTTCCAATAGTGTCAACAGAGAAAAGAATAACAAGAATCATGGGTTCTGAGAATATCGATGGACGATGATCTAAGCTTTCTTATCGATACCCCTGAAACCCCTAGAATCCTTCTACCCCTGATTCACTAATCCCACTAAGTGCATCTCGCGATGCTCTTTATAAGCAGAAGCTCATAGGGCCTCATTGCCTATTCGTCTTCAGTCAATCACTTAGTACGTGTTACTGATTTTTGCATTATTTCTTTAAAAAGTGAACTTAGAGTTTAAACTGTGGAGAAAGCTCAATAATATACCTGCTGAATCACGATAGATTTTCGTTGAGCCAGGTAAATTAACAGCAGTGCTTAAAATTCTAAAATTAAAATTGCTAAATCACGATAGATTTTCGTTGAGCCAATTTTTAATTTTAAGAATAAGGCCCGTCTGCGAGCTGGCTCCAATTTAAATTCTATTTTCTTTGGGCGGACGTAAAATTAAATCGAACCTTGAACCGGCTGAGTCCCAATCGGTTGATCAGTACAGTGAGAAATTATTTAATAAATTATTTATAATTTATTAAATAATTTTTTGTTCTTAAAACCGGCCAGTCCGTACGGATTGT
The DNA here is from genome assembly GCF_019393585.1 of Leptopilina boulardi. NCBI lineage: Eukaryota > Metazoa > Arthropoda > Insecta > Hymenoptera > Figitidae > Leptopilina > Leptopilina boulardi. The sequence continues at coordinate 149,374 of NW_026137854.1, forward strand.
ACCTGCGCCGCTTGTGTCTGATAGGGTACCGGTACCGCGTTTCGAGACGCGGAAATACGCATAACACCTTTCTTTCGTTTTGCCCGTTGATTGTGTGACGAGATCGCGAGAATTCTCCCTTCTCAACAAGCTCTCTCGACGGTAGTGTGTAAGAGAAATCTAGCCGTAAGTAATAAAAAACTGTATCGTTCCAAAAACATTATTCTTTACAAAAGAAAGCATATAATGTGTTATTTTTGCAATTTTTACTTTGATTTTTAATAAATTTTTGTAAACTAAAATTCCAATTGTTCTATTCAATCAAATAGACCTTTTTATTTGTGCTGTCAAAAATAGTGTGGATTTTCATCTCAAAGCTAAGAAACATTATTTACGATCTAAAGATTAAATTGGCAGTTTTGTCTTCTATCGGCGATATAATTAATCGAACCCACATTAAAAATAAACATTATTAAGTTGAATGTTCATTTTGACTTTTTAATGGCAACTTGGTTCCTCCGGCGAATAGAAAATTTTAAATAATTGTTCAAAATTATAAAAATTAATAAATTAATTTTCTCGTTCGTAACAGTGTATTAAGAAATACTTCCAAATATATTCGAAAGTAATTCGAAAAGATATTAGTCAGGGGCATTTTTGAAATTCGCGCGAGAAATGTCGACGCGTCGTCTGCTAAAGTACAACTCACTCATAGACGTAGAAATAGAAAAATTGTCGAAAATCGTGATTCGTATATGGCAGTTGTTTTAACTGTTAAAATGAAAAATAATGTTTAAAAATTGAAAAAAATTATAATAATGTAAGAAAATTAATTGAAAACATGATTAATGTTGTTGCCGGTGAGGGAATATTATTGTTAGTCGAGGAAAAATAGTTTTCGTAAAATGTGAGGTTATGTCGCTTTGTTGACAAACAAAATTTACTTTAAGAAGCCGGCAAAATGTGAAAATTTTTATTGAAAAGTGATTGTTTATTAAAAAGGATATAACAAACGTTTTTAGGAGAAATAAGAAGAATTTTTTCATATTGGTAAGTACAGTTTAATGTTTTACGACAAAAGATTTTTTCTTTGATAAAAAGAGAGAATTTAATTGAAAAGAAATAAATTTTAAACTAACAAACACAATAATAATTATTGGCATAATTTTTTTTTGGAAAATCTTAGTGTTCAGACTTACAATAAAAGTGTTAAAAATTAATTTTAAATCTGCTAACTCACAATAGATAATTGAATTGTAATGAAGTAAATTTATTTTAATACAAAGTTTAAAGACAATTGGGAGAAAATTATTGTTAATTTTAATAGAAAAATTTATAAGAACGAAATGTATTAAATGATACATTTTGGGTGATTATTTTATTCTTTTGAAAATGATTGTAAATTGTTCACAATTTACAACAAATGTAAATAACTGAGAAAAATTGTTATTTAATTTAAAGTTTAGTGATGCAATGTTAAAAATAATTAATTAATTTTATTTTGTGGATTTTTGTTTCAGAAAACAACGAAGCCACCGAGGAGAAAATTGATGTTTTGGAAAAAAGTAGTATTGAGGCAGTTGCCTCATTCGAGAGAAAATTATGAATGTCTGTTTCTTCCAATGATTTTTGAATTTTGGAAATAAATTTTAATTTCTTTTTTCTTATTTTCAGTTACATTTAATGCAGCTAGAGTTGCTGCTTTACCACCATTCAGATTTTCTGTTGCTGCCGTTGCTAATAATAGTAATAATGACGATGACAATGACGTTGAAATAATTTTCGCAAGGTTTGCACTGACGAAAGTATTGACGATATACGCTGACAACTGCTGTTCACGATGATTCAGATCCAGCTCATAAGGAGAATAAGAATAAGAATTATATTTTTCTTAATTTTCTCTTTTATTGATAGTATAATATCTTAACTAATGTATTTACAATAAAAAATAACAAACAATCAATTTTCAGATTTACGACCGCGGATCCAAAAGGCATAATGAGAAAACAAGAAGTTCATTCCACGAAGCATGGAATTTGACAACGCAGAAGAAAAAAGAGATAAGACTTTCAATCTCTGCTCAAAATTTTTCAAAATCTTTTCTTTCTCTCAAATTCAGAATTTCCTATTTAGACAATTCAAGTATTTCACACTTTTTCGGTCCCATCCCTAGAGTAGGTTTCATGTACAAGTACTTTTACATGAACACGTTTATGGTCTTGTACAAGAACATTTGTTTAAAAATGTTTTTGAAAAAATTTAAAATTTTAAAAAGTTATTATGATTAAGACTCTTCACTTATGCATGCTAAAAATTATTGCGCAGCTGTAAAGGCTTAAGAAAACTACTGCGCAGCATTTAAAGTTTTGAATTTAAAAAACATAAATGAACATGTACAAGAACATGTTCCATATCTGATACAAGAAAATGTACATGAAACCTGCACAAAAAATTATGTTCAGGAACATGTACATTTTCTTGTACAAGTATATTTTCTTGTACAAGTATATTTTCTTGTCCAGGATCTGGTACAAGAACATGTCTCAATTCCGGATGCTGAACTTGTACAAGAAAATGTACGTGTTTATTAATGAACATGTACAAGTACTTGTACATTTTCTTATCCAAGTTTTTTCAGCCGGGTGGTATTTAAAAGTCAAATATGACATAAAATTTGACCTAAATTTTAAGGTTATGTTGGTTGTAATTAGTTATGTTAAAATTTTAGGTTATATTTATCGCACATAACCTCCAACATCTTCTTAAAAGAAGTATATTTTTTGATTTAAGAAGATTATATTTTCAGAATATTTTATTCTAACTTTAAGAATAACTCTGATTGGGTTCAGCGTTACAAGCCAGGTTTGGACGTTGTCTGAGTTGCCCACTTAGAAATTGGGAAAGCTATTTGAGGCCAAACCTAAACACAATCGACTTTTTCATACGGGCGATTTTAATTTTTACGGAAACAAATATATATCGTATTTTTGGATCAAAATCCAATTGACTGAAATCTCGCAGTAAATGACCATTTCCTACGAATTTTTCAGTTGTAAAATTTTTTTTCTAAAAATTAACTACTATTTGTCAAAATATGGAGCACGTTTTCATCAATACGTGTAGTCAATTTGACAAAATTTTCACCACCAAATTGACGTCAATTTGATGAGACACTTCTCATTGGGCAGTGTCAATTTGACGTTAAAATGACGTGAATTTGACTTCCTTTGGTCAAATTTTTTAATAATTTAATCATTGACAATAATAATAGTAATTGACGTCATTTTGATTTACGATTTCTCACTGGGAATTAATTGTAAATAATTTTTTGGTACATCTGAATAGAAAAAAATTATGTTGAAAAAAATTTGTAAGTTCTTTTTCAAAATTAACCCTCATTTTACATTTTTTACCCATCCGGAATTTTTTAAAATATTTATTGAAAAGCTGCCGACTTTTTCATTGAGCTATGCAATTATAAAAGTGGGACAATAATGAGTTTTTAAAAAAATATAATAGAAGCTACCGTAAGGTGGCATTAGAGAAAATTCGCTCACCCACGTTTTTGCTTCAAATTAGCTCTTAAATAAAATTTCGTGTTTCTGTTGAAAAAAACATATTTATGAAATTTAAAAATTTTAAATTGAAGTAAATTTTATTTTAAAGCTAATTTGGAGCAAATAAATGTGTGAGCGAATGTGCTTTTAAGAGCGATCCATGTTGAAAATTCCCATACGGGATTTTACGTGAGATCCTATAAGAATTTCTATTTACAAATCCTTATGAAATCCCGGATTGATATTGCAATCCATATGTGACGTTCCACGAGGAAAGAGACCTTAGCTGCAATAGACGCATTTTTCAGAAAAGGTATTTAAAGTAGAGCGTCTGTGGTTGGTTGAGACCCTTCATCGAAAATCAGCCCCACCACCTTACTACTACATCGTTCCTACAGCTCACGCTTACGACAATTATACTGGTAGTAGTAGTGGTGGGGATGGTTTCTGTAGTCCGTGGTGGAACGCGATTAACATGGTCATGATTAATGCTTTATAACAAAAAAACTAAATAGAAAAGTACAATTTTTAACTTTTGTATCTGAAAGGAAAGAGCAATTCAAAATCTATCGACTGATATCAAAAACTCAATTTTCATTTTTTTGCAGCTAAGGTCCCTTTCCTCATGGAACGTCACATATGCAAATCCGTGAAAAACTATATGGGAAATCGGGACACGATTCTGAGTATTATGTCATGTGGGAATTTGCATTCGTGTTTCTACACATGAATGCATGCGGATTCTTGCGGGATTTCATGTAGATTTTTACATATGATTCCACATCGATTTGAACATACGAAACGATATGGGATATCATGTGGATTTTCACATATCAACTAAAGATTTTACATGCATTTGAACACAGGAAACCATATGGGATTTCAGGTAGAAATTTTTACTTGGCTGCATTACGTAGACGGCAATTCTCCTGAATTCGACAAGCCTCTATTGAACTGACGAACCCTTAATTCGTTCGATTTCAATCAAGTAGCTTTCTAAGCTTTAATTCTTTCTAATTCGTCTGCACGAACTCAATAAATACGTTAGTCACATAAATACATCTTTTGAGTTAGAGTCTCGGTTCCTAGAGCTTCTGAGACTAATATCAACTGTGGGAAAAAAAATTCTAACCATTTAACGTATCATTATTGTTCCACTTTTTCGACGCCAGATGGAGAGAATTTTTTCTCCCACAGTTGATATCAGTCTCAAATGCTATAAGAGCCGAGACTCTAACTCATAAGATGTATTACAAAGCACAATTTTTTTCTGATAAATTGCAGTAATATTATTTAATCTTTAATTAAATAATTTTTGTAAACTGCCTTCTACATAATGAAGCAAAATAAAAATTCCCCCATGAAATCCCTTATGGTTTCTAATAATTCGTTATTCTAATGCTGACAACTGTCTCACAGTTATAGGCAGTTCAGCCATACAAAATGTTGTTCCATACGTACAGGAGTTTAACATAAACATAAATCAAGTGAGATTTATGTCAAGTGATCATTTCAAGTTAATTTTTCCACAAATAATAATTAGGTCAATAAGAGATTTGGGGATAAGTCATGCACCTCAAATTTTCAGGTTCTGTCTTAAAATAAGACTTACTTTTTACTGTGAGAGTGAAAACAGCAGCGGTGGTGATATCTTTTTGTAATGTTAAGATTCGCGGTAGACAATCGCCGCCAAGTAAAAAAAACCGCTAATGTATATATTCTCGAAATATCGTCATTCTCAACCGATTTAAATAATTCTTTTTTGCCGGGTAAAAACCCTTATGAAAAAGAACTACTGCATAAATTACTGGATGTAATTACAGGAAATCCAGTAGTTATAATTACTGGACTATAGTAGTTATAATTACTGGAATCCAGTAGTTATTACTATTGTAAATCTAGTAGTTATAACTACTGGAAATTCAGTAGTTCTTTCGCAAATGTATTTTTGTAAGTACAATAATTTTTTTAAAATTGCAATGAAAATCGTATTTTTCGGTTTAAAAATGTGTATGCATATATGTGTATGTATTTAGCTTATAATAAAAAACTATTGCACAGACGTAGGAGCCATAGAAACTTAGTATGCAGTGAGTGAATGTTTTAACAACGTATGGCAAAAATATCACTGGATTTTCCATTCATTTAATTATAACTACTAGATTTCAGTATTATAACTACTAGATTTTTAGTAATTAATCCAGTAATTACATTAAGTAACGTTCCAATTCGATTTTTTCGTCAAACCTTCTCGGCACGGTATTTTTCAGTCTTTCTCTAAATAACATTTTATAATTAATTTTCGATTTTTAGTAATACTTAATATTATTTTTTTTGACACAGAATTAGATTAGACGTAGTATAGAAGGAATCGAAGGATAGATCCTTCAATATCACGTGGAATTGATCATACACGGAAAAAATTTGTTTAAAAATCATTCCTAAATTTGTTCAGGAACTGAGGATATGAGAAAAATTCTGCAAAACTTACAGAAAAATACAAAAATTATTCAAGTAAATACATGTATTTTTATTATGATTTTGAAAGACTTGTTGTTAATGTCGCGATCGGAATATCTCAGTCACTGGGCTCTGAAAGATTCTTGAACTGTTTTAGAAGACGTAGTACAGTAACCAAGCGCTAGACAGAGATTGGTTGCGTCAAATATGTTTCCAATATATAATACCATAAGCTGCTAAGGTAGCTGAGAGACTTATAGGGGAGATTTTGGAGTCTCGAGGACGTGGGTTCGAGTACTCATACAGTAAATTTTTTTTCTCGCAAACGTAAAAAATTATTCTAAAACGAGTTCAAGAATTTCTGTAGTAATGTTTAGGAAGTTATCTTGAAATTCTCTGCAATTCTTATATAAATAGCGCTTAGAATTTTTCAAAGAAATATTATTAAGATTACTTAAATTATTTTCATATCCTCAGTTCCTGAACAAATTTAGGAATAATTCTTGAACAAAGTTTTTCCTTGTACTTATGTATGCGTGTCTAATACATATAATATGAAAAATCAAAATGAATTAAACTCAAGAAATGTAACCAAAAATGGATTTTTGGATTTACGTCTTTTTGTATATAAAGAAATTTGTTATTAAAATTGAAAATTAAATTTATATTAATGTAAGAGATTTCAAGATGCAAAAAGTATGTGCAAAATAAATACAATACAAGTAAAAAAGAATATCTATCTAACCAAAAAAAAATAATGTTATATGAATGCATGTAAACTTGACCCCCCACTTTCTAAAAAATCAAAATTTTTTAGAGTTCTGAGTAGTTCTAACAGAGTTCTAGATTTCCCTACACTTTTTAGAAATAGTTCTGTTTTTTCTAAACAAAAATTTTAAAAAAACTACAAGATTTGGAAATTTAAAAAAAATTAAAGTTCTTCAAAAGTGATTTCAAAGAATTTGTTCTCAATTGAGTTCTGCAAAAAACCCTATTAAAATTTTATTCTAAACTTAAAATTAAGACAACCACGTGACTTTAAAATTCCAAAAAAAGAAATATATATCGAGTTCTAACAGTTCTGATAGAAGCTCTGGTTCACATCCATTGAGTTCTTTAAAGAACCCAAATAAAATTATTTTCTAAATTTTAAATTTAAAAAACTACAGGACATCAAAATTAAATAAGAAGTTCTTCAAAATTTATTTTCAAGAGTTCTGATGGGAGTTCTTTTAGCTTCCCATCGAGTTCTTTAAAAAAGTCTGATAAAATTTTTATCTAAACTCTAAATTAGAGAATCTACATAACTTTGATATTTCAAAATGGAAAATAATAGTTTTGTGTCTAAACTGAAAATTAAAAAACTTTATATTAGTAGGAAATTGAAAAATTTTTTTAATTATTTTAAAATTTGTCTGATTGTTAATAGTTTATTAAAGAACTGTTCGCTGAAATTATAACATTAAAAAAAATTTGTATATAAAGTTTAATAATAAATAACTCTAGGATTTGAAAGGTTTAGAATTGAGTCAATAATATTCAAGAACATTTTACTATTTTTATGTTTTTTATTTCTTATTAAAAAAATAAATTAAAAATTAAATGTTTTGTTATCAGAACTCTTGAAGCTCTATTTTAAAATATTTTTTTTTTTTTTTGAAATTTCAGAACTATTTTTTTAGATCTACTTAGAACTGTAAAAAAATTCATTTTTGAAAAGTGGGGGTCAAGTTTTCATGCATATGTTATGATTAAAGAAAAAAATGTTTGTCAGCAGTAGACAGTTAAAAAAATTGGTGTGAATATTTTCTTTTACTTATTTACTTTAAAGCGATATATGAAAAATGGATAAACGCAGAGCAAAAAAATGTTCGTGTTTATATCTCTTACATAAAAAATATTTACGCCAATTTTTTGCAAATGTGTAATTTTTTTTGGTTAGATAGATATTCTTTTTTACTTTTCATATTATATGTATTACACAAGCATATGTAAAAAATGTAAGACAGATTATTCATGTTAAATTTTAATTAAATACATTGAAGAATTATTTTTATGCGTAGTCATATATTTCACTTGTCAGACTTTCATTTCACATATTGTTGGAACAGTTTTTTTGACACAATTCTTACTTGGCGGATGGTTTTGTATCTAAGATGTTTTTGTTGGCTACATATATGTATACCCAAGTAGAAATGTCGACTACAACGCCGGCGTTTTACACAGGTTTGGTACTGGCCCAGCACTGAGGTCAATCATGACTTAATTAAAATTGTTGTAAAGTGTTAAAATTTAAAAATTATTACATCATGATAATAGAGTCTCAGAAATCAAAACCTTGTATTAGGTAAATCTTCTACAAGTCAACGTGGTTGTGCGATATGCATAACCGACTTGCGTTCCGAAGGTCTAGGGTTCGATTCCTCGTGCCTGTCATTTTTCATTCTTAGTTTAAAGCGTTTGCAGGTATAAATTAAGTGATGTTAATTATTAAGTAAAAAATGGAAAAATAACTTCTGATTTAATAATTAGGGGGTATTGTGAGGGGGTATTTTCTTGAAAAAGAACATGTTTTCGTAAATTCGCTTTTCCTCAAAACAACGTTTTTTGACCTGGCGGACATCCTAAAAAAACTATTGCACCGATTAAGCTGAAATTTTTATGGCTTATTCTACACATATACCGCTATCGTCGGAACTAGAATCATATTTTGTCATTAATATTTAACCATTTTTTTAAACAATTTAAGTTGAAAAAACAAGGTCAAAAATGAAAAAGTCCGACATTTGTTTTTTTCATCGAAAATAGTTGATTGCAGTTCCGACGATAGCGACGAGCTTACTTTCCAAGAAAATATCAAAAATTTTAGTTTTCAATGACCTGAATTGGAGATAACGTGTCCGCCAATCCCAAGTAGGGGTATTTTTAGTCGGTTATGACAGCAAGATAATCCATAATAAATAAGGAATAAAAATTTTTTTTAACAGTTTAAAACCTCTTCATTTACATATAAAAAGATTTAAGTAAATGAAATAAATTTTGTAATAAAAAAAAGTATTTAAGAAAAGTCACTGAGATGTGGTACTAACCCCTTAAATAATGATGAAAAAATAGAAAATAGTGTTGAAAAAACAAACTTGAATTAAAAACAATTAGCAAAAGTAATACTTGTGAATAATACACTGAAAAATATTCCTAACCCTCGTATACCAGGAATTGACTAATTTGCCTGGTTACGAGAGGAACCCACTAGGCAATCTTGGTCAAAGTTGATTTCGACAATTAGTCGGAATGACTAGGGAACCTTATGAGAATAACCAGGTATCTTACAATTAGTTACATTGGATAGAATCACTTTGACTAAATAAACTTTAGCAAAATTGACTATAGATACATGTCATATTAACCAAACATCTTAGTTAATATAACTAGGAAACAAAGGGTCAATTCTACTAAATCGACTTTGGCAATATTAACCAAACTACATAACTGAATTGACCAGGATGCTGGGTTACGCTGACTAGATTTAATGTTGCTATGGTTAATAGTCATTAATGCGAAGCAAATTTTTTTCAGTGTAAAGATTGATACAATAATCTTTATATTAATTATTAATTGTTAGTAAAAGTTTATATATTCAATAATATTAATCAGAATTGGCAATTATTATCTTTTCATGATGAAAGTGAGTATAATAGGCAGAATTAATCTTATGACGATTAGTACTGTGCTTGGTACTAGACTTCTACTTGGGGATAGATACATTAGGGTGGTTTCAAAATGTACAATAAAAAATGTATTTAATATTTTTTCGATATGATTGCTTTTTATGAAATTTTAAAAAACACCATATTGGGAACGTCCGTATATTACGTTACACTTTTCTTTAGGATTTTTGATCCCCTTTACTCATGTCAGACACTGTTACATGTACAGTAGCGCAATTTTTTCTGCTGGTTGTGAGAAATTGTTTGACCCCCCCCTGCCCCTAGAAGTGTATTGATGTGCAAAGATTCCTCGGAAAGTGCTCCATGGAATTTCCGGAAATTTCTAAAGGATATTCCATAGAAAATTCCGATAATTTTTTTCCCTTTTGTAAAAAATATTAGTTTTTCCTACTTAGCGACATAAAATTTTTTTAAATTAAGTAACCTACAGTGATTAGTACTTTACCGATACTTTTAAAAATAACAGCAATTAGAAAAACATCTTTAAGCAAAGTGTACCAGTTTTCGTCAATTGAAAAAACAAATTGTTTTAAAATAAATCACTGTCAAAATATTATTGGAGTATTCACATAAAATTTTTGATTTCCGAAAACAAAGCAAAGCGGTAAATGAGCATTACTTGATTACTGTTAACCAATAAACAGAGAAATAAATATTATTAAATCAATTTTATTGTTTAAGTAAATTGAAAGTAAAACAGTACATCACAAATCCTATATAGTTAAGTAATATATCAATAAAAAAGTATTAAATATAATTTAAACTGTAGAGAATTTAAACATTTTTTAATCTTGAAATTAATTTGTGTTTTTTAAAATTTTCTTGTGCTTCTTTCTAATGCCCTTTAATTTTATCAGGTTATGTCCACTGTCAGGCAAAAAGACTTAAATGAAGGGTGTAGAAGTACAATGATACGATTTAAAAAACAGTTTGAGATATAAATTAAAAGAAAATATATACAAGCACAGGAAATGTTAAAAAACCTAAATTAATGTCAAAATTAAAAAATGTTTTACTCTATAATTTACATTATATTTAACATTATTTATTATTCATTTACTGTTTAACTATAGGATTTGTGTACTGAAAAAATTATATTCTAGATTTAAGAATTTCTTCTTAAATAGGCGCCAAGATTAGGTATTATTTGTCTATCAATTGGTTAACATTAGACAATTAATGTTCATTTACCTCTTTGCTTTGTTTTCGGAAATCAAAAATTCTATGTGAATACTCCAATAATATTTTAACAGTGATTTATTTTAAAACAATTTGTTTCTTCAATTGAAGATAACTGGTACAATTTGCTCAAAGATATTGTTCTAATTGCTCTTATTTGTAAAAATATTGGTATTGTACTAATTATTTTAGATTATTTAATTAAAAAATTGTAATGTCATTAGGTGGGTAGAAATAATATATTCTTTAAAAATATTTCAGAATTAAAATCGAATCAAATAATGACATAGCTCATATGATAAAGATAAAAAAATTAGGAAATAATAAATTAAAGAAGGTACACTGCGACCTGAGTTTAGCGGCAGGTTTGGTGGGTCGTTCGCTAAACTCAGTAATGAGATTTCCCGAAATCGACGTCAGCAATCAGGGCCGTACGAACTACTTGAAATACGAAATCCTTAAACTCTTTACTTGAAAATTCTTCATTTTATAATACATAATATTTTTATTGCAATAATTATTTTTGAAAAATCTGATTTAAATTTTTTAAACACTTCACATTTTTCTTCGAAAGACAAACGTCTCCGCTTGGTACTCATTTTCAACTAGAAGGAACCGCGTTGCCTTACTTCTACGCTCCTGCTCGAGTCGGAGCATCTTACGCTTACCGCTTAATTACCATCCTATTGTTGCCGATTCCGAGATTCCGCTAAACTCAGTTTCGCTAAACTCGGGTCGCAGTGTACATAATAAATTAAGTGGTGAAATAAAATGGAAATATGGCAAAAGATCGCAATCGAACATTTTCATCGATATAAAACTTCCTCTAGGAAGAAACAAAATATGAACTTTTAAATATAAAATTACTCACTTCTGAATAGATGAAATTGAATTTTTTAGAAAAAGAAGCCTCCAAATACAAAATTTCTTTAATGTTAGCGACGCTTGATCAGCAGTAAACGAATTACACTATAAACTACTTTTAAAATGGTAAGAAATTTTACTTCAAGTTCATAATAAACGTTAAGCTTTCAACTTGAAACTGAAACTTAAACGCTTTTTCTGAAGAGTTCATTCCCAAGCGATTATCCCTACTTAATTTTTTTTGTTACAGAAAAAAAGGAGTCTAGAAAACTCATGATTGGCTATTTTTCTGGGCAGTGCACAGTGGCCGATTTCCCGAAAAACCTGGCCAAAAATCAAAAAATGATACGATTTCAACCAAAATTGGTATACCCATGTTTTTTGGGCTTCTGAATTCAAATTTTACATTGGTTGTGTCAAATTCAAAATGGCGGATCCAAAATGGCCGTTTAGATTTAAAAAAACTTTGCTGAAAATCGAAAAATAATACGATTTCAATCAAAATTGGTATACCCATGTTTTTTGGGCTTCTGAATTCAAATTTTACATTGGTTGTGTCAAATTCAATATGGCGGATCCAAAATATTTGCTGGTATTATAAAATTGCGTATATGTGTTAGAGTTTATTTTTTTTAAATTACAGAAAGTGCTTAAATTTTAGTTTAAAGCGAATGCGAAGGAAGAAAAAGTCAGTCTTTCACGTTCAGTTGCACCGCCGGCCGGTGCAACGCGCTGTCGGTATACCGCGCTGGGTGAAATAAAAAGTGATACCAAAACTGCAGGGGCAGCTTGGGGCAGCTGATTTCAATTAAAATGAATCAAAAATATATTCTAGTTTATGATAATACCAGGTAGGGCGCGGATATCGGTGGATTTCACAACTATTTTCATGATTTACGTTGATAAAACAATACAAAAATCGTAGCCATGAATAGCAATGTTTAATGTCATTTTTTAAAAACTGTACGTTTTAAATGTGATGATAAATACATTCAACCTATTTCATACACCTCTGTTAATAATTCCCAAAAAAAGATATTCAAAAATCTGCTGTATATTAGTATATTTTCACTATTTTAACTGTGACGAGAATTTATAGTTATGAAAGGTTCTGAGTAAATCTCTGGCAAAGATCACTTTTACTTGTTCACATAATAAATTGGTGGTGAAAAAAGTGTAATTTTTTTTTGCAAAATTATGCAGTGAACCCTCCTTTATAATATTCCATAATAAAAAGTATAAATTTCTAAAAAAAATTTTTGACTTTTGGCCAGGTTTTTCGGGAAATCGGCCACTGTGCAGTGTCCAAGTTAGCCCCGTGAGGGTGAGCACTATACCCCCACTCTACCGGCCGGAACCGAACGAGTGCCTTGAGTGAACAAGGCACCGCGGGGGGCCTGAGCAGCGTTCTCGGGCCTAATGACATTTTATATTTATGGCCCCTAATGAGTTTTTCATGAAAATTATAAAAAATTTTAATATTAACAATTTTTAATTTTTTTAAACATATTCACATTCCTCATAATTTCACGATTATTAGCATATGTTGTTTGAATTAAAAATGTCCATATTTAAAAATTTTATAATCTTCATTGAATTCACTTAAAGTTATGTGACTACTTTTAAGAATTTTGTAATAATTGTTTAACAATATATCAATATCAACTTTTTTTCTTTACATATTTATATAGGCTTACGACTGGCCTCTATATTATTATAAAAATTTACATCCAAAAAAATTTTTTTGTGCATATGTATATACATATATGATATGGGTTTTTGATAAATACTTGACTTGCAAGCCGATATTTTTAAATAACATATGTTACCGGCAAAACCCGAAGACCATGAAATTCGCGAATTGCCTGTTCTTTGGGTTTTGCCGGTAACATATATATTTTTTTAATAAAAAAAGCGCTTCCCTGATTATCGCCACCCTGATTGCACAAATGCACAAAATATATCTCGATAAATAAAATATTTAAATTTAATATTAATATATTATTATGTTTTTTAAAGGCTTCTAGCCTTGAAATAAATAATTATTAAAAGAGAAAAATTGCTTTCGAGGCGAAGAAATATTTAATCAACGTTGATAACTTCAGTTATATGAATCTGAACTAAATTAACCCTTCAGTGAATTCAATGAAAATTATAAAAATTTTAAATATTGACATTTTTAATTCAAACAACATATGCTAGTAATCGTGAAATTCTGAGGAATAAGAATATGTTAAAAAAAATTAAAAATTGTTAATATTTAAAAATTTAAATTTTTTTGGAAAAACTCATTAAGGGCCATAAATAGAAAATGTCATTATGTCGCTTCTACAATGGTCAGGTTCCACGTTCACGGTTGACGTGCCGCGCTTGTGCTACGAGCACGAAAGCGAGTGTTGCCAACTGCTACGACTGACAGGGCAGGGAAATGTGTATATTGGATTTAGTATGGTAAAAATATAGTTTTGAGGTTATGTGCATACATTGTTTTATCAATTTGCAATTTTGTTCGATCAATCAAAACTGTTTAATTTTTTTAAAGAAAATATTCGGCTGTTATTACGAATTATCTTGTTTTTATTTTCGTCTGCAATGTATTGTGAATAGAGAAGATTATATTGAAAAATAGAAAGGAGGAATGAAAGTGTATTTAAATAAATAATTGTTTTTCAATAACTTAACAATGATTATCATTGCAATGTATTTGTTTACAATTGCTGCCGCGTGGATGGATATTGTTAATTTGTATATTCGATGGCGCGAAATTGATTATCCACATTTTCGTCGGTGGTGGGTTAGGCCCCATATAACTGAACAATGGCGGGAAATACGAGGTCTATACCGCGCTTTATTTTTTTATTTCATGAACAATGATCATGAACAATTTTACGAAATGGTTCGGATGACACCAAACCAATTTAATACTTTATACAATATGATTTCACATAGACTTCAAAAAGCCAGTTTGAGACGACCATTACCAAAAAAACTTCGTTTATTTCTTACGTTAAAGTAAGTAAAATATAAAGTAAACTTAATGTATGTAGCAGTTATGAATTTTTTTAAAACTTTTTATAGTTGCATGTTTAGAAAGTTTAAAAAGTAACTTTTAAATACATTTATCCCAAAGGTGCTGATATAGAATTATTTTTTACTGTTATTTATTTTACAGTGTAAATTATTGATTTTTAACCCTTTCGTGCCCCCGGGCAACCTAGCTTATAGATTTTGTTGAAACTCGTCACTCGGGGGTTTTTGGGGTCGCTGATTTCGAATTTGAAGTCAGATTTTGAAAATTCAAAATGGCGGATCCAATATGGCGGACAAATTTTCAAAATTTTATCTGTTCCCCTTAAAACTCATCACTCGGGGGTTTTTGGGGTCGCTGATTACGAATCTGAAGTCAGATTTTCAAAATTCAAAATGGCGGATCCAATATGGCGGACAAATTTTCAAAATTTTATCTGTTCCCCTTAAAACTCATCACTCGGGGGTTTTTGGGGTCGCTGATTTCGAATTTGAAGTCAGATTTCGAAAATTCAAAATGGCGGATCCAATATGGCGGACAAATTTTCAAAATTTTATCTGTTCCCCTTAAAACTCATCACTTGGGGGTTTTTGGGGTCGCTGATTACGAATCTGAAGCCAGATTTTCAAAAATCAAAATGGCGGATCCAATATGGCGGACTAATTTTCAAAATTTCACCGGTTTCCATTCAAACTTATCACTCGGGGGTTTTTGGGGTCGCTGATTACGAATCTGAAGTCAGATTTTCAAAATTCAAAATGGCCGATCTAATATGGCGGACTAATTTTCAAAATTTCACCGGTTTCACTTAAAACTTATCACTCGGGGGTTTTTGGGGTCACTGATTACGAATCTGCAGTCAGATTTTCAAAATTCTAAATGACGGATCGAGTTTGTTCAAAAAATTTTTAGAAATTTTTAAATTTTTCTCACTTTCAAATCAATTGTTTGCAGCGGTGACGGTCTTCCACACCACCTAAGAGGTTCCGAATAAGGCGCGTTAGGTTTTTTTTACAGTAAACCTTCGCCAAGAACCCTATTTTAACAAGGTGGATGAATTTCATTATCATGTGAGTCTCGCGAATTTTCAAATTCGATGTAAGCTTTACATATAACAAAATACAAAAAATTGTTCAATTAATATAAAAGAAATTAATTAAATATAATTTTCAGATGGTGATTAAAATAAAATTATTAATTTCAATATAATTAGTTTAATAAAATAATAATTTTAATAACCCCCGAGTGATGAGTTTTAAGGGAAATCGGTGAAATTTTGAAATTTATTCCTCCATATTGGATCCGCCATTTTGAATTTAGAAAATCTGACTTCAGATTCGTAATCAGCGACCCCAAAAACCCCCGAGTGACGAATTTGAAGAGAACAGATAAAATTTTGGATATTCGACCGCCATATTGGATCCGCCATTTTGCATTTTGAAAATCTGACTCCAGTTTCGTAATCAGCGACCTCGAAAATATTAAGAGTCAATGTGTTTTTAAAAACGGATGAAGCCTAAATGAATGACTTAACATTATTGATATATAACTTTTGTAAATTTTTTATCAATGTTGTACCTATTGTTTAAAATAATTATAACTGTATTATACTGTTTTCTATTTTTTAACATATAGTAATAACGATTGTCAATAAAACTATCCATTGGAATTACTGATTGGGTTAAATTTGTAAGAGTTATATCAAATTTTGTAAGTGGTACATATATGTACCGGAGGCACGAAAGGGTTAAACAAAAAATATAATTGCCGGATCCTTCTATGCAATCATCGATATATTATGTTTTATAATTGTAAATAACAAATTGTAACATTAATTGAAACTCAGTTTATTTGCACATTAAAAACTAATAGTATACACGGAGAAAAAAAGTTAGCCATATTAGCTAAAATTTAGCTATTTTAGCTAACCCTATTTGCTATTATATGGACAGCAATTTTCGTTAACTAATACAGCTTAAAATTAACTACTATAGCTAAAATACTTCGCTGTAACAGCTAAATATTAGCTACTGTAGCTAAAAATTAGCTATCCACATAATAGCAAACTCATTTTTCTCCGTGTATTTAAAATAAAAGAGTAATTTAAAACTTTTATTTTTATTGAAAAATTAAATCCTTAAAATATAAATTAAAATCAAGCAGAAAGTTGCATTGGTTCCAGTACCTTTCACTTACATTAGTTTGACACGCATTATCATGATAATTTTATAAATTTTAATACAATATAACATAAAAAATAATATTAATATAATTAAACATAATATTAATATATTCAACACAAAACTAGAATAAATCAAGAAATATTCCAACATCTAGTCAATGAATGTTTAACAGAAAAATCTTTCAGGGTTCCTGTATTTTATTCTGCAGCTTTTTAGCGCATGGTGACAGCACTAAAACTACTGCCACTGCTTTTTATATTGGTCGTTCAACAACTTATAAAATAGTGCACGAAGTTTGTTTCATTATCTGGGATTGTTTGTCTCCTCAATATTTAGGAGTAAAGGACGCATTTGATTGGCAAATTGTTGCCCGCAGTTATTTTGAAAAATGGAATTTTCCAAATTGCTTGGGTGCCCTAGATGGCAAAGAAATTCGGATTAAAAAGCCGCCTCACTCTGGATCACTATTTTGGAATTACAAAAAGTTTTTCAGTTTCAAACTTTTAGCCGCGTGTGATGCACACCTTCGTTTTACTTGGATTGACGTTGGCGACTATGGTAATATAATTTTATAAAATAATTCTTTAACAACAATTTTTTTTCTTTTCATTGTTATAATTATTTTAGGATCCGTAAGTGATGCGTCAGCTTTTCTTCATACTGATTTTTATATTGCTCTCCAAAATAATGAGTTGGACTTGCCACCAGCAGCAGTTATACCCGAAACAAACATAGAACTCCCATACGCATTTATTGGGGACGCAATATTTCCATTCAGAAGGTATCTCATGAAGCCATTTGATAGAAACCATGGGTTGACTGAAAGGCAAATCAACTACAATTATAGGTGATTGAAAAAGAATATTGCTTGCACAATTTAAATTCCGATGAATCCATTTTTAATTATCCCAAGAACACTGATTTATTATTTACTTTTTTAAAACTTGAATTCCTTAATGATAATGTATCAAGTAATTCAAAAATTTCTTGTGAGAAACTTACTTTTTCTTAATTTTTTTTCAGTAGAAACAGTTTTGTTTAAATGATATATACATATGGAAATGCTAATATTTTAAGAGCATAGATTCGCTAATTTATTATTAATTTTAATATATTAATAATATTAAATTTTATAAAATTCAATTTTTTATCGTTTAAAGCACTACAAAGTATAGTTAGAGACAAGTAGACACGGTTAAAAATCTTGTTTTTAAATTGGATTGATTAATTATTTATCTATATAATTAATTAATATACAATTTTTTTGAAATGACTGCTCGCATCAAGAATAAAAATTTCCAAAAAAAAATCAAGTAAAAGTTATTAAAATTATCAAAATATATGCGAGGGATGTAAAAGTTAACAGTTCCATAGATATGTCTGCCACAGACCTGTAAAATCTGAGGAACATGAAATTGCAATGGAAACCTTTGTCAGTTATAGAAAACCTGGAAAATCTAGAAATGATAGAGTATTTTATAAAATTTTATTATAAAAATAAAAAATCTAATTATTTGAATTCTAAATTATAAAAAATTTGAGTCACGAAAATGTCAAGCTTTTGTTAGTTAATTACTGAAGGTAAAAGAATGATTTCATACTTATGAAAAATTAAATAACATTAAATTAAAAATTCATTCTGTTAACCAGAATTTCTTAGATAAACACCCTGAGATTATTATGTAATTCTGTATTTAAAAGAAATTAAAAATGTTATCTTTTATATATATTTCAGATTAATCTTATATTTCGATGATTTGCAAACGTAATTTCTTTTTCTTAACCATCCCACATCAAAGAAATTGATCAAATTAAAATTAAATTAAAATTTTTAAGTCAGATTTTCAATTACAATTTACAAGAAAATAATTTTTGTAGCATTTCCAAAAATATTATATTTTTTGGTTAGGTTGTATAAAATTTTCTGACTCTTTATTAATTTTCTACTTATTAAAAAAATTTACAATAGGTTAATTTAATTATTTCCCCAATTAAATATAATTAAATTTATTAAAAAATAATAATTATAGATAACATTATATAAAATTTTGTACGATCTTCTATGATTTTAAATTAAATTAAGATTTTTTACTTAAATATATTGTTTATTAAAGTTAATGAGCTTAAATGGTTTATATTTTGAAAATATAAGAGAGAAAATAATTTTTTTATTAACTTCATTAAAGTGACCTAGTAACATGACATTAAATTTCATTAAATTCTCTTTTACTTTTTATTTAGATTATCCAGGGCACGGAACACCATTGAAAATGCATTTGGTCTCCTTGCAAATAAATGGACCATTTTAAAAAATGACATGGACTTCAAATTGGCAAATTCGATTACTATTGTTCAAGCACTGATTTGCTTACATAATTTTCTGATAACTGATGAATTGTTGTTAGATGAAGAAAATCAGATATACGTTGATCGTGTTGTTAGAGGAAATCACGAAGAAGATGATCGACCAAATTTTGAAGAGATCAATGTTCCTCAGAATATTTTTGTACAGAGGAATTTATTGGCAGATTATTTTAATTCAGAGGAAGGTGGTTTAAGATAAAATGTAATTTTCACCCTTGACATGTATCTTTTATTTAACAAGAAATCATTAAGTCATTTTAATAATGAAAATATGGTACAAAAAATTTAATCGTTTTATTTTATGCGAATTTTAAATTTCAGATCAAAAGAAAAAGCACTTTACATAAAAAATAAATCAATATAATCAAAAAATTTAGTTCAGTAAATAAATAAAACTTTTTGTTTCAATGTATTCGTTTCGGTATTTTTATAACTTTTTCATCATTTACTTTCGAGTAATTTTTCATAAAATTTATTGTTAAATTATTAACAATAACCTTGAAATTTTGCATTTTATTAAAAAATGCAGTGCGGGGCAAAGCAGATTGACAATCAGGGAGGGAATACCAAGTATATTCAAATACATTTTACTATGTATACAGTTTCTACAGTACTGCAATAGTGAAAACAATAATTTTATTTGTTATTTTATTTTTAAAAAAGTAAAAAATTAATAACAATGTTGAACATTTTGAACGATTTTATTGCTGTTTTCCATTAAAAATATATCATGTTTTGATAAAAAATAATAAATATTATTTGTTTTCTATCCAAATTCCCCTTCATCTCAATACCTAAAGGACCCAATTCCCATTTATTCGAATAGCTAATTGTCCGAATCCCCATTTATCCGAGTAGCCAAATGTCCAAATTCTTATTTATCCGAATAGCCAAATGTCCGAATTGTCATTTATCAAAATATCCAAATAATCGACTCTCAATTTAACCGAATAGCCAAATGTCTAAATGCTTATTTATCCGAAAAGCCAAATGTCGAAATTCCCATTTTACCGAATAGCCAAATGTCCGAATTTACATTTTATCGAATATCCAAATGTCCGAATTCGCATTTATCCGAAAAGTCAAATATCCACATACTCGTTTATCCGTATAACAAAATGTTTACATCCTGACATTTGGCTTGTCGAATAATTGCGTATTTGGCGTTTTGAACTTCTGAAAAATGGGAATTGGGATATTTGGGAATTTTGAAAAATTCAGGACCCTCCGTCAATGTCCCCTAATGTTGTCCTTGTGATATTCTAGTTGGTTTTATAAGGTTTTTTTATATGTCACCTTTCGTATAACAATATTTTTATATATATTCATACAATAAGGCATTTCTTTAATCAGATATCGAAGAAACGAAATCCAAATCAAAATCCAAACCAAGTTTGCTTATTATTAATTTGAATTATTGGATTTTTTTACTTTTTACTGTATAATATTTGATAACTAGCATTATGTTAGTGTAAGTATATTTTATAAATTGTGTATAAAAAATCTGCTGAAATGTGTAAAGAATGAAAGAAGTAAATAAATATTAAACAATATTAAAAATCTTTTTATTTTTTTTCCACATACAAAAATATTTTTTTTTAAACATTTTCAGATTTGTGTTTTAAATAAAATAAAAAATGATACAAATGTTTAATGTATGACGCATAATTTTAAATATTTCTTTTAATTGAAAAAATTCTTTGCATGACTTTCATTTGCTTTTGAAATTTTTAATTTTTTAATGCACAATGAAAAGTGCATTTATATAATATTAATTTATAATACTTTAATATTTTAAGGAGAAAAATACGAAACATAAAAATGTATATGCATTTTTTACTGCATTTAAAGCGACATTTCTCCTAATAAAACTTTAATTTTTGGCAACATGTTTACACATTTTTTTGTATTAAACTACGTATGACTATCTACTCTCTATAAGAATATTTGCATCCGTTGTTGTCAACTTAAATAATTTTCAGTAACATTGCATATATGACATTTTTTATAACACGCGACAATTTTATAATAACTGGAAAATGTGTAAATTTAGCCCGATTTCAATACATTTTCCGATTTACTGTCTTAACTAAAGTTAATCTCTTAAATAATAGTTTACTTTAGTTCCAAAATTAAATCGAAAAATGAATTAAAATCAGGTTAAATCTACATATTTCTCTACTTTTTATAAAATAATGAGACAAGGTCCATGAGAATTACACTTAGAATCTGTTTATGATTCAAATATAAACGAACTTTCAAAAGATTGTTTTAATTCTTTTTTTTATCAACGAAAAATATACCAAGAAAAACACTTCAATACTTTGCAGAAACGCAAGAATCGCAATTAACATATATAGGTGAGTACTCTCTAAATTTGAATCAGTGGATTTCACTGCTAACCAGTTATAAGTATACCAAATCAGTGAAATTTCACTGATTTGGTATACTTATAACTGGTTAGCAGTGAAATCCACTGATTCAAATTTAGAGAGTAATCTTCAAACAATTTATATATTGATTTTAGGCATTTTTTGTTTAATTTACTTCAATTAATGAATGAAGTAATTTTTACGTACGCTCTACTTCAAAAGATTCCATCACATCGAGAATATTAGGAAGTATTTCTCTTTGTTCTTGTACGGAGAGAAGTACAAATCGTTTATGAATTAAATTAAAAAACCCGTCTGTGTTGAATCTCAAGTCGTTTCCTATTTCGACAGAATTACCTTTAGCCGCATTTTTCCCCACAGATTGTTTCCAATCTATGTATTCTGATAACTTCTCTGTTGCTTGAGAAAGTTTTGAATTTGCAGTTTTCATTGAATCTGCAAGTTCTTCCCGCAATGAATCCTCCTTCTTCTTTTTCCGCGTAGCAAATCCGTCCCAAGGCGGAACAATTTTCCCTGTCGATGTTTCTTTTCTACTGGATGCTGCAATAGGCGATCCTCTTTTATCCACTGTTTTCTTTTTTGTTCCTAAATTGATATCAGAAAGCATCGATGTGGAGCGTTTGCTTGATGATGCCGAATTACGATTGGTCGCTGACAGCAAAACCGATGGTATTTCCTTAGCAGGGGATTGAAAAATGTTTGAAGCCGAAGGTGAAAACGAAGACTGAGAAATTAATGTTGGCAAAGATGCTACAGTCGACGAAGAGGTTAAACTTGTTGGTATTTCAGCAGCACTTTCGGAAGCAATAGGATTCGGAAGCGGGTTGAAGGAAGAAATTGGTGAAGAAACATTCAGAAAAGGTCTTGCTGAAGAAGACATTATGGAGTTTTGTGATGACGTAGTGATTGTTAATGAATTTGTTGATGGTGCTCTTAAATCGACAGTTAATGAAGGAGGAGTGAAAATGGAACATAAATTTGAAGTTTGAGACGCTGAAGTTGAAGAAGTTATTGCAGATGTTGATGAAGGGGGCATTGAGATTTGAGAAGGTGTTTGTAAAGCTATTGGTAAAGCCATCAGCGGTGCCTTTGAAACAATAATTCCAGATGTTGCAGAAACCTCCGGTGCCGAAAAGAACTGAGACAGTGATGAATTTATTGTCGAAGGCATTGATGTTGGAGCTTCAAAATTGTATTGAAGTTCCTCAAACTCATCAGCTCCAACAACAATTACATCCATGGTTTCACTGTCTTCCATGCCTTCAAATGAATTCAGTCGCTTTGTAGTCATTGAAGTGGATGGAATATTTTCAGTTACTGAGGAATTACTCATGGATCCACATGAGGACATGCCTATTACATTGGAAAATATAGTTTATTACATAGATCAAAACTTTTATTATAGATGGACAAAATTATTTTAATGTTACATAATTTAACAGATAGGTGATGTGTGTATTAAATTATGTTTGAATTCACTGCTTTCTTGAAAGTATCAATTTAATACCATTTTGATCAAATTTATACTATTTTTGGTATTAATTTGATCAAAATGGTATAAAATTGATACTTTCAAGAAAACAGTTTTATTTCTAAACATTAAATTAATTTTTGTATGTAATTATTTTTTTCTTTTAAGATATAAAATTCAAAACTCACTCCATTTAACTTTGGGTATAAAATTTAAAAAATGTACTTTAATAAACAATTTATCATTCCTTTTATAAATACATGTTCTTTTACTTGGACACATACCAGAATCCTGAAACACAATTTCCACTCCAGATTGAGGTAGCGCTGTATTCGCAATATGCTGTTGTGAAAAAACATTCTGTTGAACATTTTTACCATGCGAAGTTCTAAAATAAGTACATTTGTATGTGTAAATATACTTAAACATTTTGCAAAAATTATGTACATTTAAAATAAAGGACAAATATTTAAAGCATAATTACTCTTTGTGTTTAATGTAAGAATTTAAAAATTCCATGTGATGATAATAAGGCCAATTTCTTCTATTGTACTTGTGTTTTCTCACATACGATTCTCGCAGTTGGGTCCATTGCTGTTTAGCATCTAGCAACAAAACATACATTGTATTTAATAGGAATTCTGAATTTCTGAATTTCAAAAAGCTGTCAACTCAATTTTTGTCATATTATACTTTTCTGCAATTTTTTAATTATTAGATACACAACAATGGTTTCTTAAAAGGAAAACTTTATCTGAGGTTTTTTTAAAATTGAAAACAAGATGTGTGACTTTCGGCGTCAGGCGGACAACTTCAATCGTGTATTGTTATTCAATATTATTTTTAGATTCGAATATTTTCTTAAAAGTTAATTAAAGAAATTAAAATATGTGTCACTTTTACAATAAATATAATGTTATTTCACGTAATTGCATTAAATTTCACGATTATATTAATTTTTATTTAAAAAAATTGAAATATATTTTTTTAAGACTTTGACTGTATTTAAAAAGTTAAAAAATATCTCAAATGGTAGCTTAGAATTCTACAGATTTTAATTATCAAATTGTATAATGGCATCTTAATTGATGTAAAAAATGTTTAATTTAAAAAAAGGTGTGCAAATCGAATTTGGGTCAGGGACAGAAAGACAGCAATTTGAATTACACTACTTTTTATTATTTAAACAACTTTTAAACTATTAAAGACACCATTTTACGATTTGTTACACAAAACCTGTAATACTTATCTATCTTTTGAAATAATTTTGAAGTTTTAAAAAAGGGTCGAAGTCAAAAAAATAGATTAAAATTTTTTTCAAATTTTTTACCCAAAATCTTGAAAATTAATACAATATCGTGAAATGACATTAAATTTAGTACAAAATTGGCACATATTTTATTTACTTTAATTGATTTTTAATGGAATATAAGAATTTAATAGTAATATTAAAAAACAATACAATAAAGTTACCTTTTATTCTCTCTTATAATTACTTTTAACCTATAAATTTTTAATTAAACAATTTATAATTACAAAATAATTTTATAGAAAGACTTTAAACAGGTTAGACAATGAAACGAATAAAAAATGTCAAAAGGTGGTATAAGAAAAGATACAAATTATGAGCGTGTTATCTTTAAAAAATAAAAAAAGTTAAAAGAAAATGCCAGAAATTTTTTTTATTAAAAAACAAAGTTGGCTCAAATCACACAAAATTGTTTTTGTTTTTATTTTAAAAATAGTAAGATTCAAAAGATTTCTTTTATTTATACATATGTAATGAATAAACAATTAAAAATTTTTTTCTTTATTCTAAAAAAATTGATTAATAAATGCTTTATTATTTAAGCAATAAAGTTTGAGTTGAACCCTTTTAAAACTCACAATGAAATTTTTATATTAAAACTAAAAACAAACAATATTTACCCATTTTCAAGCAGATTCCACTGCTTTCTAAAAAAACGTGTAAGGTCTTCCATTTTTCCTCTCTTTCCTCTGGCTTTTTAATTTTTTTCGATGGATTATATATCCATTCTAATTCACGTATGACACTGATGAAAGATATTATGTTCTCATCCACAACATTTACTTCATTGAAATTCATTTCGAATTGTAAATAGCATCCACAGAAAACGCAGATTTATATTTATATCACTCAAAATATCACAGTAAAAAGAAAACAAAAATGTCACTTATTATGAGAAAACTCATTGATAAAGCTTAAAATTAAAAAATTGACAACAAATTCGATTTTCTATTAAAAAAATGAAAGTTAATAAACAGTGTGTGCAGATAACCTTAAAACTGTGAAGAAAGGAAACATAAAGGTTCTTTCACACTTATACAATTTTAAATTTAAGGTGAATTTTCATGTGTGAAAATGCAGAAGACAATCTCTCTCTCTCTCTCTCTCTCTCTCTCTCTCTAAGTTTTTCTGTAGCTAACCTCTATGCGAGTTAGTAAATGTTTTTTTGCTTATTTTATTATAAACAAAAATTTTTATTTTTATAACAATAATGGATAACGTGGACGAAACCGAAGTTTTAATTCAAGTAGTGTCTAATTACAAATTTCTTTATGATAAGTCATCGGAAAATTTCAAAAACAGATACGCAAAGAAGCAGGCGTGGTTTGAAATTGCACGAGAAGTGCAAAATGTAACAAACATTGAAATTACCAGTAAGTATTAATTTTAAAAACGTATAATGACAAAAAAAGTAATATATTTATTTATGAGGAGTGTTTTTTTGGAGTCTATAACTTTTTATAGTGGTTAAACTAAATGACATAACCTCAAACTAAAATTTGATTTCAAAGACATTTTGAATTATCCACTTTTCACATTCTTTCAGAAAAGTATTGTGAGTTAAAGCTTGTTGTTCAATAATAATTTTGTTTAAATCTTTATTTATTGCTTGAAGTATTTGCATGCATGCAATTACTTCATGATTTAATCTGAGAATATTGTAATGAATCATAAATTGAGTGCAGAAAAAATTTCCAAAAAAAAAAATTCTTGTACAAATTTAAAATAACGATTTACAGCTTATTTATAGAATAATTTTATTTCTTTGAAATTAAAATTAATTTTAAAGAATGAATTTCAAATATTAGATAAACCAAATATACAGTAGTCAATCCATTATTTGCACCTAAAGTCTTTGCGATTTTATTATTTTTTTGTGATTGTTACATGATACTTAAAAAATGATTTCATATGATGCCTATTTGAGATGCAAAATAAAAAGTATCAAGATTATATTAACTAAAAAAATTAGTTCAAAAGTGAAAGAAATATGGAAAACCAGATAGAACTTGTAGTAATAAAAGAAACATTGAAAATTTTCTAAAAGTCTAATTGTAAGAAGAACAATTTGTTATATGTTTATTATATGTTATTTAAATTACAATAAGTTTTTGAAGACACAAAGCACATCAATTTAATATATTTAAAAATAATTCGAATGACTTAAATTTAGATTTGTCATAAGTTATTTTGGTGTGTCAATTGTCTTATTGAAGAGAAATGAGAAATAAGAGGATTGCATGTCGAAAATATGCAATAATCATATTTTAAATTGTTTATTATCATGACAGCTAATAGTGGACTTGAACTTTAAACTCGTTTTTCTCAAAAATTGTATTTAACATTTTTTTCTAACTTTAATTTTAAACTTATATTTGAAGATGAATAATTAAATTTTTAAACATTTTTTTTTATTTCGTTTCCTACATATCGTACAGAGTCATGTCTAAAATTTATTTTTTAATTAGGCAGCAAAGGCTTTGGCTAAAATATGATGGATAGACTCGCGAAATTTTGTTTTCTACCTTTAGAAAAAAATATATACTTTGAACAATATAATGAAAATATTTCGTTGTAATCCTATTAGTTAATAATGAAATGTGTAGATGACAGAGCAAAAAGAATTTGGAAGAAATTAAAAGAAGATTATACTACAGAACGCAGAAAAATAATGACTTATGTTGCATCCGGTTCTGCTGCCACTGAAGAAAGCAGTGGAAAAAAAAGTCATTATTACGATTCCCTTCAATTTCTTCAAGTTCACGTCGAGCACCGCGTGTAATTAAGCAATTATTTATGTCAACATTTCTTTTTAATTAATAATTTTTCTTTGTTGGAATAAATTTGTCAAAATTTTTTGAATGACAAAAGTAGGTTATACTAATTTATTCTTATACAAGAAGATTATTATTGTATAATTAAGAATTTTTGTAATAAATTAAAATCTACTTTAGCCGTTTTGTTAACTTCTTCATTTTTAAAATCTGAATGTCAATCTTGTAAAAAATTGAAGTTTCCATTGAATTAAAATTTAATTATTTCAAATTTTAATAAATATTAATTTATGTCTAAATACAATTATAGTCTAGAAGACTTAAGATTGTAATTTTTGCAAATTTAGATTACTAAGGACTTATTATTTGCATGCAATAATTGAATTTTGTATAATTTTGAATTGAAGAATGATAATAATGTGTAATTTTTTAACGAAGTTTATTTCAATTATTGAAAACAAAACATTTGGAATATAATTGAAACTGAAAATTTTTAAAATCGTTCAGTTTTAAAAAACATTGAGTTACAATTGTTTAAAAATTGCAGAACAAGAAGCAATATAAAGAGGTCACAACCACAGAAAAAATCTTACGATGTATCGAACAGCGAAAGCTCTAGTGATGAATCATTGAAATTAGGAAGCTGTGAAAATCTAATGGAAGGTATTATAATTTTTTTTCAATTTTTCTGTAGCAACATCTCTAATAATATATTATCAAATATATTATTATCATTCACAGTTCGAACTTTCCAGCTGCAATCATTTAAAAGTTTATTAAATTAAGCGTAAAATCATAATTTTCACAAAAAAAAATTAATTTGATTTAAATATTAATAGAGTATTGAATTTAGTTAGAGTAATGAAGTTAGTCTAGCTAAAATTGTCTAGAGCATGTTGCTCGAAGATTTTCAAATAACCTGTAACCATTTTCTAAATTTCTAGGTTACAATTTGATTATCAGTTAAGATTTTCTATTGCAAAATATGTTTTACTTTATTTTTAAAACAGTCTTTTAAAAAAGTTAATAGATTATAAGGTTATGAATGATCCACTTTACAACGATGCTAAAAAATCTCCGTAAAATGGAAAAATTATGTAATATATACTTTATTATTATAGGTATCTACATCAATATAAATTGTTTGAAATTTGATCACCTAAATATATAAATTCTAATTTTTTTATTTCTGTAAAATATTGAACTGTAATGTTTCTTCTTTTAATATTTTTTTTGGAAATAAATTCAAAAAACCATTTGGATTTTAACAGTTGTATTAAAAATACAAACTGATTCCAAGCAGACATTTTGTGGAGGTATTGGCTTGTTTTTTGTTTTATTAACACTGGAAAAAATGTAAATTTAGTTTGATTTTAATACATTTTTTATTTAATTTTTAAACTGAAGTTAATTAATGTTAAATTGATTAACTTTAGTTCAGACATTGAATATGAAAATCTGTAAAAATCAGCTTGAAATAAAATATTTTTTAAGTTTTTATAACCTATTAACTGGATTAAACCCTAGAAAAAATGTTACTGAAAATCAGTTAGTTATTTCAAAACAAATGAAATTCGAAAGTTTTTTAAGTTTTCCTTTTTCCTTCAAATAAGATATTCGAAGAAGGAAATTCTTATTTCAATACTACGCAGAAACGAAAAAATGAGATCTTATATATTTAGCTGAGTTAGTTAAAAAATTTTATATTTTTTTACATATGATACGTCCGCATTAAAAAGGGACACTTTGTCTGTTTTATTGTAGGGAATAATCAATATTTTCTAAAAATTATTGAAAATTTTGTATTTGTAGTAATTTTATAAATATAATAATTAAATTATTAACAATTTAAAAATGAATTTAATAAGCTTTAAGATCATTTCTATTTGATTTCTTCAGCTGTAATTTTTACCGAAATATTTGAATTTTAAGTAAAGATAATATAAAAATAAATTTAACAAAATGTATTGATATTTATATTAAATAAAAATTTAGAGGACTTGGATGGCCCATCTATAAACGCTGCTGATGCCCCATCAGTAGACACTCGTACCATCGACTACTTGGCGGAGATGAAACGAGCTTGGGATAGAATCCCACATAAATATCAACGCAAATGTTTCTACATTATTGAGGAAATAATTGAACATAAACTGAAACATTAAAACAAAAGGTTTTGTAAAAAATTTTTAAACAAAATAAAATTTTTTTAAAATGTCGAAATAATTATTCCATTTTTGTTTAAAATTTTTAAGCTAAGGGTTTATGTTTCCATGAAAAGGTTGTGTAATTTAAATACAGAATAAAAATATTCTACACTGTAATTCTTTAAGAAAAAGAATTAGTAGATTAATTACGGAAAATATTAATGGAACAATTACTGGACTAATCACTGGAAAATCCAGTGATTATTTAGCCATATACTTGCTCCGCTTTGATTTTCTATAGCTTCTATATCTGTGCAATAATTTTCTATGTTGCAAATTAAATTCATAAACATATATTAAATTCAAAAGTAAGATTTCATTGTAATTAAAAAAATTATTGTACTTACCAAAATACATTTAGCGAAATGGATTTTTAAGATTCTCTTTTCAAAGTATAAGATTTCTTCTTTTCTTGCTTTTGTTTTAATTATAATAGATACAAAATTGTTATTCTTTTATATGAACAAATTAAGTATATAAATAATAATATGTTTACGTATGTATAAAAAGAAACCACTTAGACACTGTTGGACTTTTCTATATGGAAAAATTGCTTGTTTAATTTAGGAAATTTTAAGTGATCTTAGAGCTTTTTAAATGAAAAAATTTACGAAGTTATAAGAATTCAAAACTAGAAGTGTCTAAACACTAGTTTTGAAAAAACAAGTTTGAAGTCAGAATCTACCATTAGCTAACACTGTAATCAAAAATTAAAAATATAATTATGAGGTGCTTATAAGTAGGAAAAAATGATCATAAGAACAGAATTTGAGAAATATAAATAAAAATTAATTTGTTTACAAACTTCTATTCTAATTAACTGGAAGTAATAAGAAAATGTCGATTGAAGAAATTTGAAAACAGTGAATTATAATTTTCAGTAAATAATTATTTATGTCCTCTAAATCTTGTTGATTTGAAAAAAATTACTTGGTAAACTAAATAAACTTTAAAACTGCCGAAACCATAATTCCTTTATTGTATATCACAGTGGATGATACCTTTGCCTAAAATTGAAAATTAATACAATTGCCAATTGTTTTTCAACTGGCACTGATAATTCAACTGAAAATAATTTGAAAAGTGATATTTGGTAATTATAATTTTTTTTAAAATTACAACAAGTGGGGCTATTTCGCTCATACAGGATAAAATCGCTGACTGGTTTTTATTGCTTCAAATTAGCTCTAAACTAAAATGTAATATTTTTATTTGAAAATTTAAATATATTAAAGTTTATTTTAATTATATTTTAGTTTAATTAAAATAGAATGAAATGAAAATTAATTAATAAATGAAATACTAATCGCAAACAGTGGAAAATAGTTTACCATTTCAATTAGTAGTATTTAACTAATTTTTAGTAGAAAACTAATAAAAAATAGTAAAAAACTATTATTTTGATAGTAAAATATCTACCAATTAAAACAGTAAAGTTATTCACTATTTCATTTAGTATATATTTTACTGTAGAAATTAAAATAGTTTCATAATATTTTTTTAGTAATTTTCTACTAAAAATTAGTTAAATACAAGTGAAAGTAATGGAAAATGATTTCTCACTGTTTCATTAGTAGTTTTTTACTAATTCACATTTAGAGAGTTTCAAGAATTTTTTAACAAAAAATTCTAATTTCCAGAAATTTAATTATTGTAAAAAAAAATTTTAATTTATTACAATTTTAAATAACTTTAAATTTATTTAAAATGAAAATAATTGAACCTTTTATTGAATATGAAATAATAATTGAATTTTCGTTTAATTACAATTTTGAATAATTTAATTTATCATTGACCTTTAATACATAAACACAAGAAATTAACATAACCTCAAAACTATATTTTTACCATACTAAATCCAATATACACATTTCCCTGCCCTGTCAGTCGTAGCAGTTGGCAACACTCGCTTTCGTGCTCGTAGCACAAGCGCGGCACGTCAACCGTGAACGTGGAACCTGACCATTGTAGAAGCGACATTAGGCCTGAGAACGCCGCCCGCGGTGCATGCGTCCCTTGAGCTCCGTGTTTATGGCCCGGTAGGTAGAGTGGGGGTATAATGCTTCCCCTCACGGGGCTAATTTGGACACTGCCCGAATTTAGAACCCGCCCCCTTATATGTATTCAATTTTAAGGCGTAACTTTAATATAAGTATTTTTCGGTAATGAGTAATAGATTTTTCGAAGAGAAATTTCATGTGTAAAAAATATTCCAAGAAAAGATACAAAGGATCAAGTAACAATAATAATTTCAAATCCGTGATATTTGACAAAACTTAACGGATTGTAATTTGTGAATGGGGTTTTGTAAAAAATTTTTCGCGTACTTTTTAAAAACCAACAAAAAAATTTTCAAAAAAAATGTTAACCCCTATTTCTGAAAATTAATCCTTCTTTTTCATTTTTAACCCCTTATGCCCCCATCAAAAATTTTTTTAGAAGGCTGTGGTTTTTCCAATAAACCCGTGTAAGTTTGCGAAAAAAGGTAAAAAAACAAATTTTTTCCGTTTTTCACATTTTCTCAAAAACCCATTGATGTCACATTTTTAAGTTAAAAGTTTTTTATCGGAAAAAATGTTTGCTTTTCAATAAAAATTCCAAAAATATAAATTTGAAGGGGGCTAAAGGGTTAATTCTCAAAAAACGGAGGTGAATAATTGTTTTTTGAAAAAATCTATTTGGTCATTGTAAAGTAAAAAAAACGCTTTAAAAAACCCTTTTCACAAATTATAATCCATTAAAATTTGTTCAAGATAGAAAAGTTTGAATATGACAGTGCATGCGGCAAAAACAGCACCAAATTTTCTTAATACACTGTCATGTTCAAACCTTTCTAACTTGAACAAATTTAAATGGATTATAGTTTGTGAATAGTGTTTTTTGAAGCATTTTTTCTGTACTTTTCAATGCCCAAAAAAGGTTTTTTCGAAACACAATTTTTAACCCATGTTTTTTTTTCAAAACTAACACTTATCTTTCGCTTTTAACCCCTTAGCCCCCTTCAAAATTATTTTTTGAAATTTTTATTGAACTGAGGGCCACCGGCAGGGCTCCTGTTCTTTGCCCTTATGGTTTTCCTGCTCAATAATATTTCTAAGTCCACCTCGAAATTTTTTTTTATCAAAAATATTTATCACAAAATGCTTTAAATTACATTTTAAAGCACTTGAAATAAACATTAAATGATCTTTTTTGAAAACCGAATTAATTAGAAAAAATTTGTCCAAAAACTGTCTCTTAAATGAATTGTAAATAATTGTATTATTAATTAATGAATGCATTGTTTATAAATTTATCAATATATTTTTTAAAAATTATAATTTTAGTAGTTGAAATTTATATGTATAGACAGGTCAAGTCCATGTTATTATATTATCATGATTAAACAATATTTCTTATTTCTTATTAAAACTATTTTTTTGCTTATAGAATGCAATATTTTAGCAAATCCAGACATTTAAAAAAAAATTTAGTTAAATTGAGTTCGAACTTTTTTAACTGAAAAATTTATTAATAATGTTTTTAACTGTTTATTCTGGTTAGAAAAACAAAAATTCTGGCTATTATAAACCATACGGATAAAGGTCAATCTATGCGTGCCCTGCCGGGGGCTCAAACCATTTTTCCATACGGGATATATGATTTAAACTTTTAATTAATTTTAATTTCAACCCATTAAAAATTTAATTTCAAATTTTAATCATACAATATAGTTTAAATATATTTTTGAAAATTTATTTTGGAATACAATTATTTTTCAAGAAATTAAACGATGTAAATATCTAATTCTTTCGAATTCTGATTAATTTCAAATTAATTCGGAACAAATTACATCGATACTAAATATTTTCATGTAGGATCTTATGTAGGATCTTACATAAATTTATATATTGAAATCCATATAAAATCCTATGTCTCATGTAAGAAACTATATAGGATCTTATGAAAAATCATATAGGAAATTGAGACATGATTTGATGTAAATTCTCATTTTTTCTTTCAATTTCCCATGTCAATTTCCTTCGTATTTTCTAATATATCTAATATATTCTAATATCTGACATCAGATTCGTAATCAGCGACCCAAAAAACCCCCAGATACACTATTGCACATTAATTTTTAAAAAATTTTGTAAAATAATGTCCCCTACCCAAAAAAAATTCAAGGGGTAGTTCCCCCCCATAAATCAGCTTTTGGGAAAAAACAAAACATACGTGTCAAATTGTTTTCAAAAACGACTAAACTGCCAAGTTTCAGAAAAATCGGCGTATGGCACTTCCCTAGTGTTTCTTGTCAGCAACTTAGAAAACCTGTAGATACCAAATTTCATAATAATCTGACAATTTTTTAAAAATAATTCCTTAATATTGAATCAGACATATCGAGTTTCGGAAATCTGACATCAGATTCGTAATCAGCGACCCAAAAAAACCCTAGATACCAAGTTTGAAGTAAATCTTAAAATTTTTTCAAAATTCATCCACCATATTGGATCCGCCATTTTGGATTTTGAAAATTTAACTTCAGATTCATAATCAGCGACACAAAAAACCCCCAGATACCAGGTTTGAAGTTAATACATCAATTTTTATAAAAATCGCTTACTTCTCAAAATCCGACATGTTTTTTGAGGTTAGAAAAAAATCCTGACGTGATGGAGCAAAACGGACTTCGGATTCGTGTTCAGCGCGTCAAAATACATAGGGTTAGGGTATTCCGGTCAAAAGTACATGACACTTTTTTTTTGTTGGGCTGTGTGATAAATGAAACAACATTTGTCCGTGTACTATGTACTATTTTGTCACTTTTAAGTTGTTTCCAAAAACGTGTTTTAAAAATGACTGCAATGTATATACTTCTTTTTGCAGTGTTCAAAGTCAGACTCTACAAAAATTTGAATTAATTGTACATGTGACGTTATTTTCTGTTATTTTTAAGTCAAATAACATGCTGTTTAATTCGTAAAAGTTCAACGGTTTCAAATATTATATTAAAAATTACGTACAACGAATAATTTTTATGAATTTTATTTGAATTAAATAAACTCCACTTGAACCAATATTTTCTGTACTTGAAACAAATACCATTTAATTGACTCAAATAATAATTTTTTATTAATTTTATTTGAATTGAATAAACTGTATTTGAACCAAAATTTTCTGTATTTGAAACAAATACCATTTCATTGGCTCAAATAATAATAATTGAATAGAAATAAATTATATTTAATTGATAATATTCAAGTAATCGATTAAGAAAAAAAAAATTTTCTTTTCAGTGTGCATTTTAAAGTAATTAACCCCAGGAATTTACGCACCGAAAACTTTTACAATTACTATTTCGCGAGAAATGTCGTAATCATTTATTATGTATAAATAAATTTACAATTTTTAGTGCATTGATTTCATAAAATCGAATATCTAACTAAATTCTATCAATAATTTTTTATTGAACCCAATATTCAAACCTCTTAAATATTTTTAAAATTTAAATAAATAAAATAAAAATTCTTTAAATTTATTTAACAAAATATTAATTTACTCAAAGTTTCATGTAATAAAATAAATTTGGTAGAATTTTAATTTATTCGAATCAAAATATACCAAGAGTTATGGTAAGAGTTAAATACTTAGAGGCAGAAAAATCATATTTGAATTTTCTTTCTCGCTCACACTCGTGGCACTCCTCCGCCCACAGGCAGGCAGCTGAGCTGTGACCGTGTTGTTGGATCATGGTAACCGTACCATTATTCGAATTTGAAAATTATCCAATCAGAAATTATCAAGAAAACTGTGATTTGTCTATTTTAAAATTCGTGCTAAAACATTTTTTGCGGACGTTAAAAAAAAAGTTTAACTTCAAAACATTAAGAACTTTAAAACAGTAACTGTATCCAACAACTTCTTCACAACTCATTCATTGATCGTACGATGAAAAAAAATTTATTTGATTCAAATAATAGATTACTTGACTATTATCAAATAAATATTTACTTGGAGCAAGTAAGTTTTATTTAAATTAAATAAAGTGTATTTGAACCAATAATTTCTAAATTTGAAGCAAATACCATTTAATTGACTTAAATAATAATTATTTTATACAAATAAATATTTATTTGATTATTGTCAAGTAACCGAATATTTGAATCAAATAAATATTTTTCAGTGTACTTTTTTAAAATACAACAATTTTTAATTTTGCTCAAGTTTTATTTGAAGCAACATATTGCATCTAATTATTGTAGTATGATAAAAGAAATCATAAATACTGCTAAATTTGTTATCATTTATTTGATTTGTGGATGAATTATGTTAAATGAAACTTTAATCAATAATTAATTACTATGCACATTAATTATTTATTAAAGTTTAATTTAACACAATATTTCTACAAATCAACCAAAAAGTGAATAATTTAGCAACATTTTGCATTAATTAATTACAATATTTTGCCTTAAATCACACTTGAGCGAAAAACTTAATAAAATTCGCTCAGAGTGTGCTTGACATAATGCATCACTACTTATCAAACTTGACCAAACTAGTGTTGGAAATATTACTTAAATATTTTTTAAATTTGGAATTCGTATAATATTTACGTACGAATTTTTGCTTAATTAAATATTTGTTAATGTCAATTTCATTAATCTACTACATTATTGCATATGCATATATGATAATTTTTCTAATAATGTTTTTGATCAATGTATGTAGTTAAATAGCTTTATTTATTAAGTTAAAAAAATTAAAAGTTTTAATTCTTTAAAATTATAATAATCGTCAACAAAATATGTCGATAAAATTGAAGAAAGTTCTAAGATCTACAATTTTGATAAAACCGTATTCTGTCTGTACATCATCAGTTAGCTTAGTGTAGCTCAGCAGTTATAACCGAATACCTAACACGTGAGACTAACCTATAACAGAGAACGTAAAAAAAGAATACGGTTTAATCAAAATAGATCTTATTACTCTTTTTCAATTTAATCATGTATAACGTAAAACTAAAAAAATATTGAAAGATAAATTAGTTTTATTTATTTTTTGAATTTAAAAAAGTTAATTTTTTGAAAGTTTTAAATGTTTTTAGTTAGAATTCATGAGAAGTAAGTCAAGAATCTTTATAACAAGAAATTACATTTAAGGAGGTTGATGAGCTTTAATATAACCTAAAAACTGGATTTTAACGAAAACAAGTATTTAATAACAATTAATTTTACACAATTTTACATAATTTTAAAAGATTAACGTATACACTTTTTAGAAAAATTACTGTGTAAAATTAATTGTTATTATATACCTACTTTTTTGCTAAAATCCATTTTTCTGTTTTGACGTTATGTTAACGCTCACCAACCTCCTTAACATCACAAATAGTCACAGCGTACAATAATGTATGGTATGACAAAAAAAGAATAATAATAAATCATAAAAAATTTGACTACTAGTGACAATTTTCTGACTAAACAAAGAAAACAAAATTTTGACGATCTGTGATTATTTATTTTTGGAAGGACAGTAAATTTTCAAAATAAAATTTTAATTATTGAAATGTTTCGAAATAATAACAAAAATAAATTTGAACTCACCTTAAAAATCGTTCAATAACAGCGCACTTTCTGTATTAAATCACTGAAAAAAAGAAAGCACCTGGATTTAAACTTAACTTCTTTGAGATTGTAACCTCAAAATGAATTTATATTATATTAATACGCGCATAATTTTCCAAACATTTTACACGTGTTCAGCATGTAAAAAATGTTCATCCAAAATTTTTAATACGTACCAATTAAATAAATCTTTAAAAATTATTGCCTGGAATAAAAAAACTGAGGTTACGTACAATGCCGACGTATTTGTTTTGAACTGTCAATATTAAGAATCAATTCTCTGCATAATTTGTAAATCGATCGAGATTTCAGTGACATCTATGTTTCCCGTGAGCAACTATATAACTAAAACAATTTCACTTACCTTACATTTTTAATTTCTATTATCATAAATGGTCGGTAATGTAGTTACTAATCACTTTTAATAATATTTCATATTTAATTAAATTTCAATAATAATTCAATAAATAAATATTGGAAATAAATAAATTTATAATAATAAACATTTTTTTATCAACATGAAATATTTTTTTCGTCAGTTATCATATATTTTGTAACAATATTAGAATAACTGACATTGGACAAAACTGCAAAAAAATTTTTGCACATTTTAGGTGATTATTTATTATTTACAAATTTATTCATTCGAAATTTATGTGAATTGACTCTACAAATGTCAATTAACCCTTCATATAACATTTCTTTTTAAAAATTAAGCCGTTTTTATGTTTTTTTCAACATTTACTCAATGTTTACCTAATGTCTACCCAGCTGGGTAAATCAAATCCGCCAAGGTTCACAGGATGGTCGCTTGCGAAGGTCGTAGATTGGTGCTCCGTTCAAACACGCATGGTATGCTGCAGCGGTTTTACAGGAATTCCAATCTTGTTCCTTTAAAAGAAGATAAGTATACTGTTCTTCATCTGCAATCAGGTAATCGTACTTTGATTTTATATAAGCCCTCCCTGTTCCATTTCCAATTACATTTCTTTGGATTTTTCCTTTGCTCTAACAAGATATTTTGTTGCAATATTTTGCAGTTCGTTTATTCTAGTAATCAAGTCTTTCAGATAGGATCCATAGGTTTCAAGATCAGGACCCCGTGGTAAGGAACTAGGTGCTCGTGCCACATGACTAATCACCAATTCATACGGAGTGAAATTTGTTGCCTCGTGAACAAACGTGTTATAATTAAACATGGCAAATGGGAGTAGACGATCCCAATCGTCAGAGTCCCTTGCATAATGTTTAATATAGTCCGTCAGTTCAATGTGGCTTCTTTCGAGAGCTCCGTTCATTTGTGGTCGATAGCCAGAGGTCGTAAGTTGTTTAACACCGAAAATCCTTTACATTTTTTTCATTAAAGAGCTTATGAAACTAGGACCTCTATCTGTAAGCACACATCGATATGCTCAAAATACGGAAAAGAGCTTAGTTGCCACAGCGTGGGCAATAGTTTTAGTCTCGATATTAGGGATAGGGACCGCGATGCAGTATTTGGAAAAATTATCCTGCATCGTGAGGATATGTCGATTCCCGTTTGGGGTTGTTCTCAATTTTTCTACTGTGTCTAATGATACCTTATCAAAAGGCATTGCTGGGGTGTCGGTAATCAACATAGGTTCCCTAGTGCGTGCTCTAACCAATTTGTTTTCAAAACAGCTTTTACATTCCCTAATATATTTCGTAATTTCGTTACGCATTCCGGGCCAGTAATATCGCTCACGAATTCTCCTATAAGTTTTTGTTATTCCGTTATGTCCACCAACTAGGCTCCAATGAAATTCGGAAATAATTTTATGACGCAATTCGACAGGAGGAACTTCGATTTTTCCGTGGCATAAAATGATGGTGACGTCACCACCGCGGAAAATTCCTGCGACAAGTTCCGACATTTTGTATTGGGGCAACGCGCCCAAAAGGTCTCCGCTATTTGCCATTCGACAGGATTTTTGTTTATTAGACTCGAGGGCCATTTTTAAATTTTTTTAACCCTGTATTTACGTCTTCCCAGCTGATCTGATCAAAGTGACGTTTTTTCACAATGATAGAATAGACCATATAATTGCCGCAAGGAGTAACGTAAACTTGTCTCTTGACAGGCCTACTATCGCGAATGTCTTGGAGGTCGATTTTTTCTGTGGCAATCAAAAGTTTCGAAATTGAATCTATAGGTTCACAGTCTTCAGAGATAAAATGGGCATAATTGTCTCGTTTGTACGTCAGGAATTGACTCTATTGGTTTATAACTATAGGAGAAATTTCACTTTTGGGGATGTTTGGTGTTTCAAACACACCCTCTTCGTCACTCGAGGGTTCAGTAGTAGAAGGGAAGGAAGGTGGATCACAATAAGGAACGTTCACACTTATAAACGAACTTGCTTGACGGGCCGCGACAGCAGCTGCTTCAATTTCCGAAGCATTATTGGTTTGTCGACCATTGTATCTCCGAGAAATATTAAAAGGGTGATTGGGTCCGAACCAGACTCCAATCCCGGCCCTGGGACTTAAACCTCTATTTTCGCAACATGCTCCATCCACATAAACATCAGTGTATGGATCAGGATTTTCATGGGTCCAAGGAACCGGTTTTTGAGTTGAGTCTTTATTTGGTTTTTGGATAGGATTCTTTATTGACGAAAGACTAGGGGGAAAATGAGGAAAGGCGCTGTGCTCCTTCCGAAACACGGGAGGATCGGACTCTTCGCCGTCATCTTCACTTTCTTCCTCTTCGTACGATGCTTCATTGGATAATGAAGCTGAGTCACTTTGAGTGGTGATTGCAGTAGCGCAGGTCCTTCATCGCTGCAAAAGACGTTTGGCAATACCACTCTTATCAGCATCGGTAAG
Source organism: Leptopilina boulardi (assembly GCF_019393585.1). Lineage (NCBI taxonomy): Eukaryota > Metazoa > Arthropoda > Insecta > Hymenoptera > Figitidae > Leptopilina > Leptopilina boulardi. Next base: position 189,330 of record NW_026137854.1, read on the forward strand.
AGTCAGCCCTGGGGGTGGCTTATAAGCCTCACTATCGTTTAGATCTTTAGCAATTGTTGATCCCTTGAGGTCTAGGGGCGGTTTCAACCCTGGGCTTTTTTCTTACAGAGGTAAGATCTGGAACCAGATATAGAACGCCTGTTGACTTGGCATTGGCGCTTGGCTTAATTCCTCTTGGTCTCTTGAGGATCTTTAATCCTGATCCAAACGCTACCCTAGTGATTGGCGGATCCGTTGATCCTTTCGGCTTTGTAATTTCTTGCATGGGCACACCCGTCCTTTTCGTTTCCTTGGAAGTGATGGGCGGTGCCCTTTTTATCGATCCCAAAGAAGGTTTTGTTCCTGTTTTTGGATTTACGGATTTCAATCCTTCTTTCAAACTATGAGTCCTTTTATGAAATCCAGCTGAAGTAGAGGGTTGTGGCGTATCCTTGGAGTTATTTTTGGGGCACTCAGGGTTCATTTGCGCATTATCTTCACTGCGTTTGGCGGAGGAGCGCGTTGTAATCATAAAAGTACGACAGAGTCTGGACTGTTTACCTGCTACATTCTCGTCCGAATTGGGAACCAATTCTTTCTTCCCCAATTGAGCTCCCGAATCGGACAAGGATGAATCGGACCAGTTAGATTCGGAATCAGTTCCCTGTTTCCTTTTATTTTCATTAAAAGAATTGTTCGGATAAAATTTATTTATTCAACATAAGGAACTTTATTTAAAATTGTAAAAAATAAAACTCCAAATTATAGTTCAAGAGAAATATAAAGTAACTTATTAAATGTAAATTTTAAGAAAAGGGGTTAACATAACATATAGCAAATTTAATAATGCACCAAATAAATCGCTCATACTTTAGATCTTTCACCATTCGCACGTAGATCCAGATCGATACTGCTCGTTACGTTCATATTCGCATAGATTATCATTCCAAAATCACGCTTGCGTATTACGCTATTAAATTTTGTGTTCTCTGACACTCGGCCATACTGACAATTAACTTGTTCTCAAGTTTCGAACATTATTAATATTTATTTAATTTTAATCGCTGTAAGAAATTTAATTATAATACAAAATCGTCGTATTGTTTTGGGCGTCGAACAACTCGTTTTTCACGAATTTCATTCATTTCACTCTCTGACAAACGTTTGATGGGTTGAGATTGCCTGTTAGGATAATTGTTTACATTTATCTTATCGTCGCTCGCTTCTTCATCTGAATTGAATAAGACCTCTTCGTCGGCTGTTGGTTTCCATAACTTTAGCTGAGTGGTAAGAGCTTTTGCAGCGTATCCAACGCCTCGAGAATCGGTTCGGAGATCTGCCACACCGTATGTGTCACCTGGGCAAATTTTTGTGATGACTAATGGACCTTTAAATTTTTTTTCTAGTTTAGTTGATTTATGTGTTTGTTCTGGTTGAACTTTCATGAATACAATTTCACCAATAGCGAATGTTTTCTTAAGAACTCTATTTTTGTCGTACCTGATTTTGTATCTCTGTTGTTTCTCCTGTATTTTTTTTGTTGCCTCCTCCTGGAGAAATTTCGGATCTGTATATATTTCTTCGTCATTTTGTGTTAATAATCTTAGAGGTCCTTCATCGTGGCGATTTATATATCTGTAGAGAAGTTGGAAAGGGGTCTTGGTTGTTGTTTTGTTGGGTGATTCATTTAGGTCTCTTTGAATCTTCTTTATGTGTTTATCCCAATCTCGTTCTTGATTGTTAGTGATATTTGCTTGAATGGCGGGAATTAACGTTTGGTTAGTTCGTTCTACCAAACCATTTGCTTGTGGGTGGCGGGGGGAATTAACTGTGTGTTTAATTCCATGTTTATTACAGAAATCGTTGAATTGATTGGAGGTGAAACACGTTCCGCGATCGGATATGATTCTACATGGTGCTCCGAAATCGAGAACAACATCTTTAAGAGTTTTGATTACATTTATGGCTTTCGTATCTCTTGACGGTTTGAGAATGACAAATTTGGTTAAAGTATCGGTTATTGTAAGGATATGAGTATTTCGTTTCGCTGTTGTTACAAATGGACCAAGGTGATCAACATGTATTTTGGCAAAAGGTCTTGATCCTGGTTTAATTGGGTGTTCACCTGGTTGCGGGCCTGTTTGTGTTTTCGTTAAAATACATTGTAGGTAATTTCGAATATGTTGACGCACATAACGATGTAATCCGGAAAAGAAATAGAATTCTTTTAATTTGGAAATAGTTCGATCTATACCAGAGTGGCATTGTAAGTAGTGAAAGCGGATTAAAATGCTTTTACGAAAAGAATTCGGTACGAAGTATAATAATTACAGGTTTGCTATTTGGAAATTCTACAATGTCCATTTTAATTAAATAAGTACAACCTATTTCTCGAATACTTTTTGCAACGCCTTGACGAAATTCATTTAAAATACCTACAATTTCATCGATGAATTCTTTAGGTTGATCTTCGTCTGTGATGATTTCTTCTGCGTAAACTGGTTCCCAATCCCAATTTTTTTGAGAAGCTCATAAGTGGGGGTAATATTAGCCTTAGCTAATGTCACTCCAGCATTTATTTGTTTTGGTTTCGAGTCGAAGTTCATGATAGGTACCAAATGGTCTGAGTTTTGGCCTACCACACTAATAAAATTCACTGAATAAGGGGGTATTACGACGTCACTTTTCACTGATAACTTTTCAACTAAGGCAGTTTTCACTAATATATTGGATAATCGTGCGTATTCACTATAGATAAACGTTAAATTGTTACCTTCTTTATGGTAGTCCACTAATTTTGAGTCAGTGTAAGACCTCCCGATCAACACATCAACAATTTGATTCACGTCCGGTACTACTATTAACCGAACACTAGATACCACTACTACGTCCACTGATACACTAGCGATGATATATCCTGGCCAATTTCTAATAAAATGCTGTGGTCCAAAACTCTTAAGAGCTATTTGTTCCTCGTGTATTTCAAATCTAAATTTGGATACCAGTGATGATTTGATAGTGCATTCTGCCGCTCCTGAGCAATTCCATGGGATGTGATCACAAGAATTTTTGATGATTGGAGCAATTTTATTGAAACCTTGTGAATATGTTCCTTTATTTGTACAGAAAAAAAGCCCACAAACAATTTTTCAAAATTTTCAAAAATTTTTGAGATATCCCTAATTAAAAATTTATGTCATTTTTTAAAAAAAACCGCATGTAACTTTTTTTCCTGTTATCCAAATGAGATTAATTTTTTTCAAATTTCTCACAAAAAGATGCTATTTTAAGAAAAATCAGGAAAAGAAGCAGGCGCAAAGCACCTACATATAGGGTTTCGTGGCTTTTTAAATTCAGATCAGAAGTTATTTGTACATAATAAATAATTTATAATTACATTATTTGCTAATTGCTAAGGTTGCTATGGTAATAGTTGTCATGGAAACGGTTGCCATGGTAATGGTTGCTATGGGAAGTGTTGCCATGGTAACGGTTGCTATGGAAACTGTTGCTATGGAAACGGTTGCTATGGAAACAGTTGTCTTGGTAACGGTTGCCATGGAAACGGTTGCTATGGGAACTGTTGCCATGGTAACGGTTGCTATGGAAACTGTTGCTATGGAAACGGTTGCTATGGAAACAGTTGTCTTGGTAACGGTTGCCATGGAAACGGTTGCCATGGTAATGGTTGCTATGGGAACTGTTGCCATGGTAACGGTTGCTATGGAAACGGTTGCCCTGGAAACAGTTGTCTTGGTAACGGTTGCCATGGAAACCATACGAGTGTACTACGGACAGACGGACGCCAAAGCGAAACTATAAGGCTTTCGGCCCTGGGCCACGAAACCCTAAAAAAATAGATCATGAAAAAAAAAATTTTGAATTCATTGTTTGAAAAAACTACCTATTTGATTAAAAAAAAAAAAATTTCTGCTTAATGCCTATGATGTTAAGAATAACTTCTTTAATTTTCATAATGGGACAGCAAGAACTTTGCGAGAAAAAAATCAAAACGTCCCGTGTGGCGCGACGGGACGCGCGCATCTTAGTTTTCACGTCCATTATATAGTATGAAAACTTGCAAATATCTCGAAAAGTACGAATTTTCGTAAAAAATGTTTAAGACAAAAGTTGTTCCCAACAAAAAGATCTACATATTTGAGACCAACAAATTGGGCCGGGGCCGAATGTTGTGCCATACAATTAAAAAAGTGTGATTCTCAAATAAGACCACTAATTTTCAGTATCAAATTCGTAATCCCTATGAAATTCTGCGTTCAGACATATTGTATAAGTGCCCAAAATATTGGTCCCAATGTCTGAGATTGGGTCCAACATTTTTTAACAAACAAATAAATAAATTTTAAAAAATCTTATCTTTGGGGTTTTTGGGAACAACTTTTGTCTTAAATTTTTTTTCGAAAATTCGTACTTTTCGAGATATTTGCAAGTTTCCATACTATATAATGGACGTGAAAACTAAGATGCGCGCGTCCCGTCGCGCCACACGGGACGTTTCAATTTTTTTCTCGCAAAGTTCTAGCTGTCCCATTTTGAAAATTAGGGAAGTTATTCTTAACATCATAGGCATTAAGCAGAAAAAAAATTTTTTAAATCAAATAGGTAGTTTTTTCAAACAATGAATTCAAAATTTTTTTTTCATGATCTATTTTTTTCTTAAAATAGCATCTTTTTGTGAGAAATTTGAAAAAAATTAATCTCATTTGGATAACAGGAAAAAAAGTTACATGCGGTTTTTTTTAAAAAATGACATAAATTTTTAATTAGAGATATCTCAAAAATTTTTGAAAAATTGTTTGTGGGCTTTTTTTCTGTACAAATAAAGGAACATATTCACAAGGTTTCAATAAAATTGCTCCAATCATCAAAAATTCTTGTGATCACATCCAATGGAATTGCTCTCCTGGATTAATAAGTGAAGTCATTTTTCGATCATTGATGAGTACTTGTTTTAAATATTTTTGTATGGTGTGATCTAGGTTATTATTATTTAGTTGATTAATTTCTTTTTGTTGAGATGTTTTGATATTGGTGCAGTGTCGTTGCGTGTAACCTTTTTCGTTACAGCTTAAGCGAATTTCGACTTTAGAAGGATCTGGACAATTTTTGGAAATGTGTCCATACTTGTTGCAGTTGTAGCATTTTGGTTCGCCGTCTGCATTTCGGACAGGGGGACGTTTATCGGAGTTCTTCGTAGTGGTGGATGAGCTTGTTCCATCTGCATTTTTCGGTTGATCTGTTGAAGTTTTTAGGGATTTTGTTGATTCGTTTTTATCGTCACGTAATCCTCGAATTCGCTCTACTCTTTGAAAATTCATTCGCTCGTATTCAATCATGTCGTGAAGAAGTTTATCTACATTTAAATGCTCTCTTGCTGCCATAGCATTACATAAATCTTTTGACCAGAGACCAATGAGAACTTGTTCCTTGGTATTCTGCATACCGAGATTTAAATCACGACACAATTTTATTTTGTTGTAATATGGGGATTCCACACTTCCCTCGAACGACCACGTCGGACCGACTTTTCGTTCCGAGAATAGCATGTCGCTCGCAATGAATGCAGGGGTGCCAACTTTGGTTAAGAGATCTATTTTGTGCGATGAATATTTATTTTTACAGTATAATGGCAATTGTATATTAAACAAAAATAATTACAGTGTTTTACGTCAAAATTAAAGGTGAGTATAATATTAATACTATTTATATATAATATGTTAACTGAATACATTATTAAAATCAAGTGTAATTTATTTTGTAAATAAAAACTTGTGTGTTACATGGGAACCATTATTATTAGTATTTATTATTTGCAGAATTATGTATTATTAAATGCATTACATATTATGTTCGATATGATGTGTTAAAATGTCTTTGGTTTAAATTCATAGCTGGTTTAGTTAATTGTGAACAATCGTGTCAATATCTAATATTCTTTTATCCCGTCCGTCGTTATAGGCTAAATAGATTTTCTCACCCAACGTACGTCTGAATGTTATCCTCAAGTAGTTACAGCGTGCTTATTTTTGATTAAGACTATAATAATGTCGATTATTTGTGTTTTGATGATATGTTTATCTTTCATTCAGTTGTGGAATGCATATTTACAATTGCAAAAAAAAGGAATGTTTATCGAAGATGGTGGGTTAAACCTCATCTTCGGGAAAATGTTAGAAGGCGGTATGGTGCATTTGCAACTCTATTTTCTTATTTTAAAGAATATGACGAAGAAGAATATTACAAACTGTTACACGTGACTGTTGACCAATTTAATGATTTGCACAAAGTATTAAAATCACGTTTGACAAAATGTAATATTCGCCGGAGATCAATACCATCGGAAATTCGTTTGGCAATGACATTGCAGTAAGTATTATAATTTTTTATTATTATATTATTTTTTAGTATTTTTAATCTATATTAATAAGATCAGACTTTTCTCTGTACATTGCTCAGATCTTGGAAATTCATATTTAATTTTTCATTTCAAGTAGTAAGAATTCCAAAAATTATGTGAAAAAAAATTATGTATGTGTGTATGTATGTATGTCTGTACGCAATATTTTGTCCGGGCATCACTTAAAAACGGCTGAACGGATTCAAGTGAAATTTGGCTGGCTGTTAGGTATTTTCGTAACTTAAATTTATAGCCATAGCCCATCAAAAAATATTAATATGGGCGAAAGTTATGGCACTTTTTCAAAAAATCCAAAATTTTTAAATTTTTTCCTTTTTTGACAGATTACTGTTAAACGTTTTGCATGCTAATTTTTGAGGTTTACAAATCGCATATTTAGAATTAGAATTGAAAAATAACCAGAAAATTTAAAATTGCTAAAAAAATTTTTTTTCTGTTGAAAGTTTTTGAGGTCATTTAATCTTATTTCAGCATTAAAATTAAAAAATATTTAAAGAGGTCAAGAAATTTGGAAAATATAAAATTTTAATATTTTTTATTTTTCTTTTAACTTTGTTAAAATTTTTGTAGCTAGATTTTTGAGGTCAATAAATCAAATTTTAACATTAGAATTTAGAAAAATAATTGAAAGTTTTAAAGTTGCAAAAATTAATAAAAACAAATTTTCTAATCTTGAAATTTATAAAATTGGTTAATTTTTATTTCTATCGAAAATTATTTTAAGTTTAACAAAATCACTTAAAAATTCGTATTTTATAAATTTTGATTCAACTTTTCGCTTATTTGAAAGTGATTAAATTTTAAACAGGAAGTTGAAATAAAATTTGTTTTTAAATATTGATCTACTTCTAACCAGTTATTTTGTTACATCGTATCATAACCGGGATATTACAAAAAAATGAAACTTTTTAAGATACAAAATATAAAAAATTAATAATGGTAATAAATTGAACTTAAATTTGGTTCAAGGGTAATTCTAGGGTCTTTGATTTAAAATTGGTGGTCAAAATGAAATTGCTCAGTGACTGAAAATGTCGAATTAAAATATTGGAGGGTCAAATAATCTTAAAATTAATATTGTATAATTAATTTTATTTTTCTTTGGTACTGGGGAATTCTTTTGGATGTTCAATTACAATTTTGTCATGAAAATTATAAAATTACGAATTAAAAACTTTTGAAAATGGGACAATATAAATTATTTCTTATTTATCCTACTTCGTAACGAACATATTAATAAATAAATTTATTTTAAAGTATAAATAATTTTAAGTAATGTAAAGACAAAAGTTTTAATTAATATATATAGGCTTTCAAAAACCCGTCGAAGACGGGTTCCACAGCTAGTATATTATATTATTATTATTATATATTATTCTTCAATCCTTTAAAACATAGTTTTATTAAGAATTTGAGATGTTAAAAAGTTGAAATTTTACCATTTCAAATTTCATTTATTTCGAGTCTTGAATTATAAAAATGTTCCTTTAAGTCACATTTTATCATATGTAGGAACATTTGGATAGAAATCGAGGATAGTTATTTATTTTCATCATAAAACGCAAAATAAGTCACATTTTATTAGAAATATGTCGAAAAAGTCTTACAATCGAATATTCCGAGATATTCGATTAAATAAACAATTTTAGTTATTTTAATTTGGTTAAAAATAATTTAACTGAAAATAATAAACGTGAAATTGAAAATTGTCAAATAATGTTTAATAAATTTAATAAGGTTAGTTTAGACGAAATCACTAAACAGAGTTATTATAGTTTATAAAATCTATTGAAGAACAAAGAGAACTATTAATTTTTTTATTTATTATTTATTATTTTATTTATCTATTTTTCCTTTTCAGTTCTCACTTGAGTAATAGATACTATATTGTATATGTATTTATATATAATATATAATATTTACTAATATTACTCAGGCAGTAATATAACGTAGGCATTGTCCTTTAACATTGATTAAAATTTAAATCCAGTAATTATTTACATGTGAACATTATAATATTAAAAATATACTTTATAAGGAGAAAGGTTTAGATATATTTTATATAAATTTCTGTGAATTTCTTTAAGTAACTAACTCAAATGCATAATATAAATGTGTAAATTAATTTTTTATTCGTCCTAATGATTGTATTAAGTACCACTTGAATTATGACATTTTTATTAAAAGGAAATATGAAAATTTTAGAATTAGTTTAACGCGTATCTTTTGTCCTTCAGGTATTTTGCTCATGGAGACAGCATTGAAACGCTGTCAAAATTCTTTTATGTCGGGAGATCAACTGTCTATAAAATTATAGAAGAGGTTTCGTTGCACATTTGGCAAGTTCTTTCGCGGAAATATATGAAAATGAAAAGAGTCGAAGATTGGAATTGTGTTGGTGCCATAGATGGGAAGCACATAAGAATTTTCATGCCCCCTCATGCTGAAAGTTCCTTCTTTAACTACAAAAAATTCCATAGTTTTGTTTTATTGGCGATTTGTGATGCTGAATATCGCTTCAGTTGGATAGCAGTTGGGGATTATGGTGAGAATATCCCTTGTGTAATATTCGAAGTGTTCAAAATATATAAAATGTGTACTGCTTTTAACAAGCTTCTTCCTGACATTGAAAGTATTACTGTAGATATCGTAGGCACACTCCTCACTATTTTGATTTAGATCTCAATTTGATGTGTAAAAATTGGAAGAATGTCATAAGTGCATTTTTTGAAAAGGAAAAGTCAGAAAATTCAACGCCAATTACGAGTTTTTAAGAAATTTTAAAGGTTTAAAAATTGTACTTTGAATAGAAAAATGGAAATGTTACAAAGAATAAAAGGTTTGTTGAGCTACAGATTGCGAATTGTAGCCAAGTTTATATTTATTTAGAAATAAAATTTGTAACTTTCAAGGTTTAAGAAAAAAATTAAGGCCAATTCAAGGTTTTCAAGGTTTCAAGGTCAATAATTTTAATTTTATAGGTAATTGAAAATAGATCTGCTTTCAAAAAATAAAAATTTTGAAAATTCATAACTCGAAAATTTGTCCACCAAAAAATCTTTAAAAATGTATTTATAATTTTCTTTCTCTGAAAAACTAAAAACAAATGTTTGCCCAAATTTAAAATGGGAACTGAAATCTGAGGTCGAATCGTTTATATATTATTTACATTATTTCTTCAGATACAGTATTTTAGTGTCAATTTTTTAGAGTACTTCGTTTTTCAGGATCTCTATGTGATGCCAGCGTTTTTCAGGCTACATTGTTAGCACGACATTTAAATTCAAGAGCATATAATTTGCCACCTGCAACACATTTGCCAGGAACAGTCTAAAAAATTCCACATTTTTTCATTGCCGACGAAGGATTTGGAATTAAACCCTACATGATGCGTCCTTATCAAAGGAATTCTGTGACTCAGCGAAAGCAAGAAATTTTTAATTACCGGTAAGATTATTACAAGTTCGACTTAAATGTTTTAAGCAATGGTTTACTAAATAAACAGGTTTCAAAATATATTTTTTACAGTCTTTCCAGAGCCAGAATGACGATTGAGGACACATTTGGCATTATGACTTCGAAATTTCAAGTGCTCCATAAACCATTCTTTTTGAAGCTAAAGACTTCCATCAACATTTTGAAGGCCTTAACCTGTCTTCATAATTTTTTAATCGAAGCAGAAAAGAGCAAACCAACAGAAGATAGGTGTTATTTGAATGAAAAGGTGTTAAATGAATTGCACAAAAACGGTAGATTTACACTAGAAGAAGATGAAGATGAGCCGAATGATGATGATGATGACGACACGGATAGTGACTTTGATGATGATAATGACAAGAATGGTGTACAATGTGGCAGGGATGAAGAAGAAGACAGGATGAGAAGGAATGATGCTTATAATTCAAAGAAACCGAATTCTGCATTAGGTAAAAAAGTAAGGGAAAAATTAGCCTGTTACTTTTTAAAACAAACAGAAAGTTTTCAAGAATAAAAAACTTTTATTCTTATTGTTATAATGTTACTTACACATTTTTTTGTACAGAAATAATACGTGAAAATTGAGAACAGAAATAACTAAATATTTAAATGATAAGTAATTTTTACTGCCTTATTTACTATATTATTGAAAAAAGGTTTTAATGTTTCTCGAATAACTTTAAACGCTTCTCTTTTCTTTTCTTCTGGAATCTTTCTAAACATTGCAATTGTCATTTCTTCATACCCATCGAGTTCCATTGTTTCAATTCCATTAGAACACTGACATGTGCTGGCTGTTGCATTATTGTTTGGTTCATCTGCTGTCTGTTTATCATAATATGTTGTTAGCGATTTTCCCATTCCTTGGAATATATCAACAATCTTGTCGAACGATTTATCTTGTGATTCCGCTTTTTGTTTGTATTTTTTGGTATAATCGTCCTCGGGTGGATGTTTCTCTAAAAAGAATATTTTGTTTAGCATAAATATTTTTTTGGAAAAGATGAGTTATTCGAACTAACAGCTAAATAACGTCAAAAAGGCCAAATGTTGGACAGAAATTTTTCAACTTTTGAGAATTTATTTTTTTACATTAGAAAAAATAGTGGGTAAAATAATAATCTATGGCATTCTCTGGTTATTTAATTAATTCAATATGTCAAAGTTTCTTAAAATCTCCTACATTTTTTATTTGAAAATAAAATTTAAATTTAAATGTTTTTAACTATACAATTTTAATTATAAACTTTTCTTTGTAAAAATTTGAATATTATTTAAAAGATTGATTACACAGCCCCACAAAAAAAAGTGTCGTGCGCGGCAGACCAGACTAGTCATTTCCCATGTATTTTGACGCGCTGAACACGAATCCGAAGTCCGTTTTGCTCCATCACGTCAGGATTTTTTTCTAACCTCCAAAAACCTGTCGGATTTTGAGAGGTAGGCTATTTTTTTAAAAATTGATGGATTTACTTCAAAATTGGTATCTAGGGGTTTTTTGGGTCGCTGATGAAGAATTTGAAGTTAGATTTTCAAAATTCAAAATGGCGGCTCCAATATGGCGGACGAATTTTGTAAAAATTGATGGATTTACGTCAATATTGGTATCTAGGGGTTTTTTGGGTCGCTGATTACGAATCTAAAGTTAGATTTTCAAAATTTAAAATGGCGGCTCCAATATGGCGGACGATATCGACCCTTCAAAGGTGATAATTCCGCCCTTACACACGAAACTAGGAGCAATTGAACAGTTTGTCAAAGCCTTAGATAAAAAAGGAAACTGTTTCAAATACCTGGAACAAAAGTTTCCAGAAATCTCTGATGCGAAACTAAAAGAAGGGGTTTTCGACGGACCACGTATTCGCAAATTGTTAAAAGATGAGCAATTTATTACCAAGATGAATAAAAAGGAGAAAGCCGCATGGCTTAGTTTCAAAGCAGTTGTCGAAAATTTTCTGGGTAATCACAAGAGTGAAAATTGGGAGCAAATAGTTAGTGATATGATTAAAAACTTTGGTAAGTAAGGATGCTTAATGAGCATAAAGTTGCATTAATTAGACTCGCATCGGGATCAATTCCCTGAAAATTTGAGAGATTACAGTGAAGAACAAGGAGAACGATTCCATCAAGATCTGAAAGATTTTGAGCGTCGTTATCAAGGAAGATGGGATGTAAATATGATGGCCAACTACTGTTGGATGCTGAAAAGGGATATTGTACCTGGAGGCACCAATTTGAAAAGAAAACCATTACACAGATCCTTTGAGGACAAAAGAGTGCGCTACCATAAAAAGACGTAAATACCTTACTTATGTATATAAGAATTTCCATTTCTAGTTTTGAAAATCTAACTTCAGATTCGTAATCAGCGACCCAAAAAACCACTAGATACCAAGTTTGAAGTAAATCCATCAATTTTTACAAAATTCGTCCGCCATATTGGAGCCGCCATTTTAAATTTTGAAAATCTAACTTCAGATTCGTAATCAGCAACCCAAAAAACCCCTAGATACCAATTTTGAAGTAAATCCATCAATTTTTTTAAAAAAATAGCCAACCTCTCAAAATCCGACAGGTTTTTGGAGGTTAGAAAAAAATCCTGACGTGATGGAGCAAAACGGACTTCGGATTCGTGTTCAGCGCGTCAAAATACATGGGAAATGACTAGTCTGGTCTGCCGCGCACGACACTTTTTTTTTTGTGGGGCTGTGTAATTGGTGACCTTTTGATATTTAATTTTTGACTTGTTTAAACCTTTTAATCCGTGTATATAATATTTGCTAGATTGCAAAACAGGTACATATTTAGGCAGATTATTTATGAAATCAAATATAAAAATGTAAGAAATTTATTTTTTATTATTTTAAATTCATTTTTAATACAAATGAATTCTATTCAAACTTAATTTTTACGGTAATTTTTAAGTTAAAAACTGACGATTTTTTATGAATATTATTATTAAACTATAGTAACTAAATTACATATTTTATAAAACAAATTATGTGCATTACTATAAAAATTAAAAAAATTGTTTATTGTAATTTTTCATAATTTTTTAATAGAAATTTCTACATTTATCTGCATAAAATGTACAGAGGTACCCGGGTACCTTGTCCACCTTTTAAATGTGAAGAAACTTTGTTTATTATTTCCGAATTAAGAAATAAAAAAGGTAAATTATAAATAATAATAAAAAACTTTATATGGATAAATTTGAGATGTCAAAAAACCTTAGGTCGGTACAATTTTAAAAATTACGAAAAAATACAATTTGAAAATGCAAAAGGTACCCGGGTACCTCGTCAGTCCCATAAAGGTTAACAAATATTAAAGAAATAATTTCTCTCCCTATTAATGATAGTAGTAGAGCTATGTAGGTTCTAGCTCAGTCCTATTCGATTCCTACCTTACCGACCTATGGTAACTCTACTTTACCATAGATCGGTGTTACCGACCGTTGTCGCGAGATGGCGCTGTTGCTCGCGGGAATTTTTCAATTTTTGAACCCTCTTGGCCACCCCCTTACCACCCACTCATTTGCATATCATTTGCATATAATTTGAATTTTTTAACCCTCTTGGCCACCCCCTTACCACCCACTCATTTGCATATCATTTGCATATAATTTGAATTTTTTAACCCTCTTGGCCACCCCCTTACCACCCACTCATTTGCATATCATTTGCATATGCTTTGAATTTTTTAACCCGTTTGGCCACCCCCTTACCACCCACTCATTTGCATATGCCTTTTGAGATTCCCTCCCACTTTCCACCCTCTTGACCCCACCCCTCTTGACAACCAGAGTGGGGTACGGTGAGTTGCGCGCGCACTCTCCCTCTCTTTTCAACAACTTTGCGTGCGCATTATTATAATAAAGAGGGGATACAGAGTATATGGTGAGTTGCGCGCACACTCTCCCTCTCTTTTCAACAACTTTGCGTGCGCATTATTATAATAAAGAGGGGATACAGAGTATATGGTGATTTGCTCGCGCACTCTCCCTCTCTTTTCAACAACTTTGCGTGCGCATTATTGTAATAGACTGGGGGTACAGAGTTTACATTAAAGGGGAGTTGCCTCCGCAGTTTTCAAGTGGGGGTAATATAGAGTGGGAGTTGAGGAAGAGTGGGGTTTCAGAGTTAAAGTGCGGGTTCCAGTTCCAGAGAGATCATTTTTGTCCTAGATTTCCAACATCAGCAGCAGCACCAGCACTAGCAGCATCAGCACTAGCAGCATCAACACTAGCAGCATCAGCACTAGCAGCATCAGCACTAGCAGCAGTAGAGGCATTTTTTCGGTATGTATTATATCCTTTTTTTTTTCTTCTTCAAATCCTTTTTTTATTCAATTTTATTATTTTTAATTTTATTTTTTGCTTACAGATATAAAAAAAACTATGGATTTACAAAAACTTAACGCTGTTGGCCGTATGGAAAGCTTCCTACCTACCAAACCGCTAGCTGAATTGACTCCAAATGGGTTGTATGCAGTGACTAAAATAAAGCGAGTGCAGACCAAATTCGGAGTCAGGATTGTAGCAGAATTGGATGCTGCTTTCACAACATTCCTGCCAGCAAGGTTTGCTCGGCTGTTTGAAGCTGAACCTACTTCCTATACGATGATGGAAGAAGCCGCGCAGTCTCAAACATTGCAATTAAAATATCTCGGTGGAAAATTTAATGAAATTCAATTTGAATATAAATAATATATTAAATATTATTAAAATATACATAAAAAAATTGTAATAGAAAAAAATGTAAATATATTCAAAAATGTGAGAGAAAATAAATTTATAAATTTTTACTTAAAAAAATTGTTTCTTTTCTTATTTTACCTTCATTATTAGTCTTAATACTAAGGGCATAGGTTGAACAACAATAAAAAGATATTAATTTTTTAATACTATTATATTTATTTATTCAAAAATAGATTAAATTTATAATAATAGAGATTCAGAAGTTTCATAAAAAGATTTTAAAGTAGTATAAGTACAATCCACTTCATCGACGCCATCTGAAAAATTTCTCAATTCATTTGATACATTTAGAAACCAATTTCGAAGAATCATAACAATGTTTACAGCACAATGGTTAGTTTGTGTAATATGATGCGTACATGTAGTTAACAATGATTCAGTTTTAATATTTTTAATCGCTGGACAGTCTATATCTTCTAAATTTTGTACATTTAACAAATATTTTTCTAACCACTGCTTTTTTTCAACACCTTTCGTGTAGATAGTTTTTGCACCTCGTAATGTTTCTTGTATAATAGTACGCAATTCATCGTAAGATACATCTCCAGACATCCAGTGGATTCCATGATAATTGTTTGTTAGCCAGAGATTTTCACTTTTATAACGTTCAGGTAGTGAATTCCAAGCACATGGAGGTTCAAAGAGGTAAACTCGAGGTTGAGCATCAGCTTCAAGAGGAAGTATAGCCAACTCTTTGAAAATGAAATCGTTGCAGGGTTTCTTGAAGCCTTGAACGTCTACGATGAACTCCATCTTGGAATAGAAATAAATTTCTATCCCAGGAACGTGAGTTATATACCTCTCAGTTCAACCCCTCCCCACTACTTTCATTTTACCCCCTCCATTGCTTTACAGTTTTTTAACTATACCGCTGATTGGTTTATACTGTACAATGCGATCATGTATGATGAGACAATAAGCAGTTGTTTCAGCAGGTATATTATTTCTAGCTTCAAATTCCAAACGTACATCAACTGACGTTTGTTTGAGAAACTCATTTTGTTTTGAACAATCAATAACAATTAGAGGAGCCAATGATTTAAAAGTATCAAGCTTCAATATGGGTTCAGAATCTCTTCCATAGTAGGAAGATTGAAAATTAGCATACATATCATAAAGTATAGAATATTGATTTTGATTAAAATTTAAATTTAAATTTCCATAAGGATATGATTGTGAATTTAAAAAGAGTTTTACATTTGTAATGTCGCAGTGATCAAAATAACTGGCAGACTTTTTACGTTTATCTTTTCTTCCTGTTTGGAATCCAACAATTACATATCGAGGCTTCTCTAATTGTGTTGACGATTTTATTTGCCACATGACTCTTGTACTTGATGGAATTAAAGGATATTCAAACATTTCCCACGATCGAAAACTCATTGAAATTAGTGGATCTTTCTCGATAAATTTCAATAATTTGATTTTATTATTATCAGATGGTAAAACATATGGCACTAACCATTCCACTTTATTAATTTGCACTTTGAACTGTTCATCTGCACCTTCGCCCATTTGAATAATAGAATTTAAATCACTACGTGCTCTTATTAAAATCAGTTCATGTTTAGCATTCATAACAATTTTTTTATAATCTTCAGCAAAACCAAAAATCATACCAAGTGGTATTGATATATCAAAATATCCATCTTGTAATGCCATTCTTGTATTCAATTCCACATTCAAAACTCCTGCATTTTCAGCGCGGTTAAGTTGAGGTGGTGTTAAAGAAACCAAGCTTTTCATAGTAGTTGTATGTCCAACATACTTGCAACGGTCAATCTCAATACCATTCAATTCATAACGAATTTCATCAAACAAATAGGCTATCGCATTGTTGGTGAAATGAATATTTTGTGTGGCATCAGTTCCATCAGCATTAGTCAACCTTCCAAAAATATGTAATACACTATTGCTTGGTAAAATAGATAAATCTTGATTTTGTACAATAATGCGAATTTCATCACTATTGTTAAACGATGAGGATGCATATGGTTGATGACTGTGAATCTCATAATTAGCTATGGATTCATCAAAATTCACTGATGCTGGAATGCTGAGAATCTCCTCCATTTTTCTTATAACAGCGACACAAAATAAACAAGAAAAAATTTTCTCCTCTTCTCTTCTTTCTCTTCCTTAGTTTTGATTTCTGACTCGTAGACCTAGCTGCTTCAGGAATTGTCGACTCTGAGGTGTTAACACCTTGCGAGCTGTTTTCAAACTGATCTTCGATGGACATGGTGTTTGAGTTTTATAACTACTTCCAACTTTTCGATTATAAACAATACCCATTACATTGATTTAATATGTAAACGGATTGTTATTGTCTCTCCTCTAAAATTAATCAAAATACCGTTCTGATCTACTATACGCAGCTGAATGTTATGTATTGTCCTTACGGCGACTGGAAGGTAAATGATGTGTGCTGGAACTTCTACAATCTTATATCCCGGTGGAACAGTGGGGAAAAATTCATGTATAGTGTGGACTTTTTCACTATTTATATACGCTCCACTGGTAATATTACATTCAATGCGTAGAGCATTCACTTTCAATATTTTTACAGGTAAATCAGAGGAATGTTTTACATTCGGTGGTAGTTTGCGAGCAGTGAATCCCAATAAACTAGCAATAGAATCTTCAGGAGTAAAGTCAATCCAAAGATTTGATTTAATATAGCATCGTAATGTACTATTGTTGCACTCTATTGACAAATAATTTTTGTCTGTTATTTGACGTTTTAAATATGCTTCTATATCTTTAATTTCATAACTGCCAGTAGGTATAGTAATCTCAATATTGTTTATATAAAATTTGTTGCAATTTTCATCAATGTTAGGAATTGAGTTATATGTAAATAAATCAACAAGTCCAAGTGTATAATTTTTATTAGGTGAAAGTTCAATAGGTGGGAAGTATGAAGCCTCCATAACTGAAGACTTTCCCGTTAACGTTAAAGTAAAAGAGTCATTCATGTTGGACATCTACTTTTATACTGAAGGTTATAATTATTTACATATTCTTATATAGATTAAAACTGTTCTTAACGTTAAGTTGCTTACATAAGAATTTAAGACATAAATGACCACATATAAATGTATCAAAATTTTGATATCTCTCATGATTATATTTTATATAGCTACCAACACCTAGATAAACAATGAGATCCAATGGTGGTGAAAGATTTCCAAAACTATCAAAATATTCAGTTTCATTGTTTATCTTTTTATATGCTACCCAATGTGTTCCAGGACCTTCTTTATTATCAAGATTAATTATGGCTGATTCACATTTATAAGGTCCTGTAATAGGTAATTCATTTCTCATAAAAACTCCACGAAATTTAGGTATTTTCATAAGTTTAGCATATTTAAGTAAATCATAGTCGGTTAGTGCGCGGTGAGGTAGCTTCAATATTAGTTTTTTTGAACACTCTTTGTATATTTCAATCCATTTCCTTGATGTGGTTTAATATAAAGACCAAGTCCTTTACGATAGGGTTTCAAATATATACCCTTTCCTATAGCAATGGCCTCCATTGTTTCATTATGTCGATGTGCTTCTGAAAGTTGTTTTTTAGCAGCATTAGCATCATTTACTGCTTTTACAATACCACTGACTCCACCTCTAAGTGCTCCTAATGCACTAAGCCCGGCAAAAATTGGTATTAGCGGTAAAATACCGCCAACTTTTGAAGGTACAGGAAGAATTCGAGGTGATGAAATTTTACACTTACTACCAAGATTTTTAACTGCATTTTGTGCACCAATCATTGCTGTTTTAATAGTATCCGTTGCGTTATGATTATTTTTCATATTATTTTTAGCAGCATGAATAATCTTCCTTAATGTCATGCGTTTATTTTTCTTGGAAATTGTATTCTTCTTCTTCTTCTTCGACTTCTTCTTCTTCTTCTTCACAATCTTTTTCTTAATATTATTATTAATTTTTAAACCCATCCCAAATTTAGATTTAGCTTTCATTATATTAGTTACAGCTAATGCAGCTGCTTTTTCACTAATTTTAGCGTCCTTGGAAATTACTCGTTCCCACGCCTTTTCAGCTAGTATTTTGTCTGCAGTATTTCTTGCAGCCACGTCTTTATCTTTTGAATAGGCTATATCATGCTCCTTACAAGCCGTATCCAAAGGATTTATACCAGGATCCCCTCGTGCAAGACGTTTTGCCAACTTTGTTCCAGGTCCACAATATTGATAACCAGGAATGTGACACTCGAATGGTAATTTGTTAATTAAAGTATTGAGAAATCCTTGACCACTGCAAGAATTTTTCTTCACTTTATCGTGAGTAATCATACCTCACTCGACAATGGTCTATAACCAACTGATTGAGGGCGACTATATAAGTGGGGTATTTATAGTTTTTTCATTAGTCAATTCTAAGATGCAGTTCAAGGTACAAGCTGTACAACTCCCCATTGCCAATGTGGATAACCTCATTGAAAGTAAAGATAATGGGGTTAAACGACATGGAAGTTTATTTTCAAATAGTATTCGAGCAGCTTTTTGTGGACCATCAAATTGTGGAAAAACGAATGCACTTCTCTCTCTCTGATTATACATCCGAATGGTTTAGGATTTGAAAATATATATTTATATTCAAAATCATTACAGCAGCCGAAATATAAATTTTTGGAACAAGTACTTAGTAAAGTAGATGGCATCGAGTTCTTCCCATTCAGTGAACATGAACAAGTTGTTACGCCTAAGGATGCAAAAACTAATTCAATTTTCATTTTTGATGATATCGCTTGTGAGAAGCAGGACAATGTTAAGGCGTTTTTTTGTATGGGGCGGCATGTTAACGTCGATAGTTTTTATCTTTGTCAAACATATGCTCATATTCCAAAACATCTTGTTAGAGATAATATTAATTTGCTTGTGCTATTCAGACAAGATGAAAGGAATCTCAAGCATGTTTACAGTGATCATGTGAATACAGATATGACTTTTACACAGTTTCGAGATTTATGTTCAGTATGTTGGAACTCTGACAGGTATGGATTTGTAGTTATTGATAAAGATAGAAATATAAATTATGGAAGATATTGGGATCTGAAATCATAGGGAATTATGGGGAAACTGACCTCGTTGGGTCAGCCATCTTGATTTTTTATCTCTTTCTTCTACATATATTTTAAAAAGGATGAAACGAAAAATGGCTGACACAACGAGGTCGTCACCAGATGGCGTATCGCAGTATTTCAGATCCCAATAGGAAGGGATTTGATTGCTTTATTCAGTTATAAATATTAAGCATTTCAAGAGAATTGTATTAGTTCAGTTTGAGACTTTCATAAATAAACATGTTTCGAAAGGAGCGAGAGACACTACATCAAATAGCTGCAGCAAGTGATGCTATACGTCGAAAGCATCGTATTCTTAAAAGTGGCAGAGAGTCAGCTGAAAATATGTTGAAAGAAACCTTTCAACCATTAGTTACTCCATTGGAAAAATTAGTCAATATAACTAAAAATCCTATAAAGATTGAAAATTTTCAAAACCATGTAAAGAAAGAAGAAGAAGAAGACTTTGAATCATCTTTTAAGACTGCCATTAGTAAAGATACACCTTTCAACAAATCTATTTATAATGATGATGTAACGTTTTATGATCCTATTTATGAAGAAGAAGACATGCAAAATTTATCAAAAGAAAATATAATTGATAGATTGCCCAATCAAGAGAATCATAATATTATTGTTAATGAGCAAAATAATAATATACTTAATGATACCTTTCATGAGCAAGGCATGTATAATATTAAAGACGCAAGTAATGTGATTGATACTCTGGAAGAAGAAGAAGATTCTGATAAATTAACAAAGAAATTTCTACAAATGTTGGATAAAAATAGGAAACAATATATAGATATGGTTTATGGAGTACGTAAACTTCCCGACGGTACATATATGATTGGTGATACACAAATTAATTTTGAAGGTTCTTACATTAACCTAGTTGGGAAGAAAAAATATTCTAAAACGGATGGATTATTGGAACTCATATTCCGACAAAAACCTGATCAGAAGTTAACAAATGCTAATGATTTCGTAAACTATAAAGAAATCCTGCGTAGTACGAATGCACATAGAAAGAACTATAGCCCAAATAAACCTATTCGTAGTAATAAGACTTACAAATATACTAATGTTATTGCAAAACTTTTGCTCAAATCCGGAGATTCTTATTTGAAGAGAAAAACTCAATTACCACAATTTATGACGGTGAAGAAAGAATCATATCCAGACTATGTCTATTGGGATGATCCAAATGAGATTGTTGATCGTCTACGCTTACTTGTCGCATCACAACAGGCTGGCAATTCAAGTCATAACAATGAAATTATGTCAATAATTGAAGAATTACGGGAAGCTCAAATTATATATTAAGAGTGAACTTGTAAAATCAACATCATTATTATATTGA
Organism: Leptopilina boulardi; assembly: GCF_019393585.1. Lineage (NCBI taxonomy): Eukaryota > Metazoa > Arthropoda > Insecta > Hymenoptera > Figitidae > Leptopilina > Leptopilina boulardi. The sequence goes on from NW_026137854.1 coordinate 210,436, forward strand.
ATATTGTTCTATTCAGATCATTTTATTATAAATCCTTGAACATGGATGATAAAAAGTTAACAGTTGTGACAGAGTTACATAGGCAAGCTAGGAGAAATTATCCACGTCGTAAAGTAGAAATGCGTGGAATTGATGAAACTTGGCAAGCAGATTTAGTTGAAATGATACCTTATTCTAAAGTTAATAAAGGTTTTAAATATATGCTTACAGTTATAGATATATTTTCCAAGTATGCATGGGCTATTCCTGTAAAAAGTAAAAGTGGAAAAGATGTTTCTGAAGCTATGGAATCTATACTTGTGAATGGACGTGTTCCTACAAACTTGCATACTGATAAAGGAAAAGAATTTTATAATTCTATATTTGAGAGTTTAATGAAATCATATAAAATTAAACTGTATTCAACTTATAGTAATTTAAAAGCTTCAATTATCGAAAGATTTAACCGCACACTAAAAAATATGATGTGGCCACAGTTCAACTTACGAGGAAGTTATAAATGGGAAGACATTTTACCATCTCTTGTTACAAAGTATAATAACAATAAACATCGTACTATTGGAATGAAACCTAAGGATGTCAGCAGAGAAGATGAAAAGAAACTGTTGAAACGCATCTCCAAACAAAGAAAAATTTTGCCTAAAAAAGCAAAATTCATAGTTGGTGATCGAGTACGAGTGAGCAAGTATAAGAATGTTTTTGAAAAAGGATACACACCCAACTGGACGACTGAAATTTTCACCATTATTCAAGTCAAATCAACGAATCCAGTAACTTACAAGCTGAAGGATTATCAAGATCAACCCATCGAAGGCGGCTTCTATGAAGAAGAAATTTCCAAAGTGAAATTTCCAGATATTTATTTGGTAGAAAAAGTCCTTAAAAATCGTCGTAATGAAATCTATGTCAAATGGCTTGGTTGGATTCGATAATTCTCACAATAGTTGGATAAAAAAATCAGAAATGTAAAATTTGAAAAGTTAAAGTTAACTATTTGAAAAGTTAAAGTTAACTATTTGAAAAGTTAAAGTTAACTATTTGAAAAGTTACATTTAAAAAGCATGTAAATATTTGAAAAGTTAAAGTTAACTATTTGAAAAGTTAAAGTTAACTATTTGAAAAGTTAAAGTTAACTATTTCAAAAGTTAAAGTTAACTTTTAGAAAAGTTAAGAGAATGTTCTTTTCATATACTGAATGAAATTAAGCAAGTTTAGACAAATTCCAACTTCATTGTTGAAGGAAACAAAAAAAAAAGTCGTTATAATTTTAAAAAAAATTTAGTCTTTTCACAGACTAGACTTGTTTCAACTTGCTTTTTTTGAAAAGGAACAAAGAAAGAAATTTATGCTTTTCACAGACAAGACTTGTTTCAACTTGCCTTTTTTGAACAGGAACAAAGAAAAGAATTTATGCATTTCATGGTCTAGACTTTTCTCAACTTGCCTTTTTGAACAGGAACAAAGAAAAGAATTTATGCTTTTCACAGATTAGACTTGTTTCAACTTGCTTTTTTTTGAAAAGGAACAAAGAAAGAAATTTATGCTTTTCACAGATTAGACTTGTTTCAACTTGCTTTTTTTTGAAAAAAAAGGAACAAAGGCATCTTCTGAGAATTTATTTATACTTGTTAGAGCTATGTCAACAATTGTAATAATGTATATGAAGGTTATATTAAATAAAGTAGACATAAAATTAATAAAAAGTTTTCATTTAATAAGAATTTCCTTCCACTACAACTCTTTTTTTCAATATGTATAATAAATATAAATAAATAAGAAATATAAACAATAAATATAAATAAATAAGAAATATACAATAAATATAAATAAATAACAAATATATACATCAGACTTGTAACATTTCTACATCATCATCATCATTATGGTTTACAATATTGCAATGTCCCCAAGCGAGAGTGTCTGTACTATTTTTTAATAAATATCTCTTATCATCAAATGGACTTAAAGCTGTTTTGGTTTGTTTTAATGTGTGTACATTATGCAATTTTGATCTAATACAATACTGTGTTCTAGATTGAATTTGAACGTTTTTTAAGCAGAATAGATAATCATTGAAAGTAATAGTTTTTTTCACAACTGCCGTCTTGATACCTTTAACTTTTTTTATAAAATCTTGACCTTCAACGCGAAGACTGTACATTTTACTCCGCAATCCAACAAATTCTGTTACAATTTTCCCACTGCACTCATCTTTCATGAGACCCAAGACTTTTTTGTTAGCTTGCGGAATGCCATATACATTATTAGCTGGGTAATCTGATGTATCAAATTTGCAAATATCTACCTTCATATCAGAGTAGATATCTGCACATTTAATTTTATACACAAGGCTATCGGTATCAGTGTAGAGTAATTTACAATTATTACCATACTTGATTTTCATATAATTATAATGAAAATCATACATTAATGTTTTAGAAATATCTAAAACGCTAAGTCCAATATAGATTGGCTTATTCATGTACACTTCCGTTTTTGTGAGTTCCACAGCAATCAAGTTATCATTAAAGATAGCTCTTGTGTGGAAGTTTGGTTTTGAAATAAGAGCCTCGGCACCGTACCTACCCTCCCACTTTGTCACAAGCTTGACATCTACATGCTTTCGTACATTTTCCATAGTCTTGCCATAAACAGCATTATTCATAAGTTTGAACAAATTTTTTTCAAACTCATTTTTAGCATTTGTTCGCATCATAGTATTAAAATCAATATAACTTTTTAACCAAGTGGACTGTTTAAATTTTAAAATTCGATGTATATGATTAAGTTTAATACCATGTGCTAATGCTTGTTTAAGTGCACGATAATGGATTATATACTTTTGTTTCGGTAAGAGAGTAGTTAACAGCTTCGATTGTTTTGATCCAGGTGGCTTTGAGTGTTCAGGACAAAATGGTAAGTCACTATGACTGTTATGCAATTCATGAGGGTAATCTAAATCCACTTCTAATATGTAACCAAAAGGTGAATCATCAGGGATGTTAAAGTTAAATGTATTATCTATATTTTTTACCCACTCAAAACCACCGTAGGGAAGTGCTTGTACCATAGCCCATCCATAAAGGTTATTAGCGTCCAAGTACACAATGTAAGATGATTCTTCCTTTTCATTATAATTCTTCATATAATGATTATTAGCATGAGCATATCTATTTGAGCATTGGCTAATCCCACCCCTAATGCCACGTTCAATAAACATGATCATGTCAATATCTGTAAGAAGTTCCAACTCAACATTTGTATACTTTAGCATAGCATCCCAACTCAATCCAGGAGTTGTATAATAGTGAGCTGGATCTAAACCATATGCATCAAGACATTGGTCTCTAAAATTTTCAAAAACATCTGCAAGTAATAAAATGTCTGTTTTCATGTATAAATATACATAATCACCGATATTTTTGCAATTAAATGCAGACCAAACCTCTTGTGCATGTAGATAATCTTCATTACTTATATTTGAATCATTTAAGGTACTGTAAAATTTCTCTATTGGCGGTAGTTGTTCCTCATTAAGTTTTAATCTACAATCCAAGTACTCATATGGAAAAATTCCTTTACGGGTTAGTAACTGAATTTTATCCATATCATAGGCTTGAAATTCAGAATTTACAATATTATAATTCGTCAAATAAGATGCTAATTTATCCAAAGATGATGCCATGAATCTAAAGGAATCTATAAATTTAAATTTGATATCATTTGCTGCAACGTGTTTAGTAAAACTTATATATTTTTCTTTATTAATTGGAAGGAGGCTAACATTACCCTCAAACTCAGTCGCGATAGCTTTTATAATGAAATGTGCATCATATCCACTCAAGTTATGGAAAACCACAGGAATAGTTTTTGAAACCTGATATTTCAGATTGCAATCCTGATGAGCGACTCCTCTATATTTACCAGTTATATGACAGTGATCTCTAACCTTAACACCCCCATGCGTGATAATTTTTCTGCAGATGTGACAAACATTAGTATTTTTGAATGCTGCTTTTTGAGTTGCATTTAAGACTTCCATCGGAACGTTAGTTATAAAAACAGGCTCAACATCCTCTGCCACTTGTTTTAATTCACGAGCAAACCATTTTGCTGCATCTTCTTCATTAATAGGGGATGCTTTGTATACTGATAAAGTGTCATCATAACACTTTAAATAGTAGCCAATGCTCAGAAGTTTATGTTTTTGAAAAACTTCTGTATTATCCCCTACGAATGAAGAATCAGTCGCAGGAAGCAGTAGGCTCTCACAGTCAGCATATATGATAAACGGAGCACGCTCCTTGTTATAAAAATTCTTAAAATGAACCCTATTTTGTCCAGGCTTTGGTAAAATAACTTTAGTTTTATTTAGTTTTATACAATTTTCTATATGATTATTAAGCTCCTCTTCATTTTTAAAATAATGTAAACACCGATCACAAATATGCTTCTTATATTCAGACTGTGATAATTGTTTGCCTACAAGCCTGGATAAATTTTTTATCCAAACGAAATGATAAGTGAATGAGGTGGTAGTGTTTGATTTTTCAACACAATCTTCCTCCTCACATTCATCATAATCTTCCTCAATGCGTAAAAGATTCACATGTGAGACTTTCTTACTAGATGAGAGATATAATGGTATTACAGTAAATTTTGATTTATGCTTTTGTAAACCATAAACATTTACTGAAACATCATTTTGAGATTCAAATTTTCGGATATCCTTAAATGTTACAGGAAATGTAATACCTGTAAAATTTAAAGTATCTTCAAATTTCTCATATTTTTTCACTCTTCCCGAATTAGAGGAGGTTTGATATAATGCTGAAAGAATCGCCCACTTGAAGCATTCATTACCTTCTTTTCGGACATTTATACAGGCTTTTTTTCGTTCAATGGCAAGTGGCAGTTTAATGAAACAACCAACACGCATAGGGTTGTATTTGTTAAAGTTCACATCTAATCTGAGAATAGAGTGAAGTTGCCAATTTGATTCTTTCTCCTGAAATTCTTCCATAAGTTTGAGGGTTATTTGCTTAACATTTTCATTATAAAAGTTATTTAAATCTGTTGCAGGGAAAATCTCGCCTGTTTTTGCAATAAATGATTTCAAATCTAAAATACTTGTTCCATCAGCTAAAGTCTTTTTAAATTTAGCTACCAAAACTGTATAAACTTTTAAGCAACCTAACCTATTTAAACAGACTTTAACTTGATCTTCATAAATTGAAAAGGCATCATCTAAGAATAAATTAACATCTATGTGACTCATATTAATAATTGTTCCGCTTTGAATTCTTGAATTAAATGCCCTATCAGTCACAGTCCATTTAATTCTATCATTCGCTTCCAAACCTGATCCACGTTTCATTACCGAATCAAAGTGGCATTCAAAATAATAAATTTGTTTTAGTAAATTTAAAATTCTCTCCTTTTGATTACCTTTAATAGAAGAGAAACGTTTTGAAAATTTTTTTAAAAGAGAATAATGTTTTTTACATTTGTTATGCCACTCAAATGCGCTAATGAAACGATCATCACCTGACTTGGATGATACAGATTCTAACTCAATTTTCGCAACATTAATGAAATTTTCTGATACTTCACAAATTTCATTAATGCTATCCTGTGAAACTATTCTTTCATAAGGTTTATTATTTCTGCGTGTAGCCATTTTTTATTATTGTTTTTTATTTAGAACGATACTGTAACAAAAAGAATAAGCTGAAACAGAGAAAAAAAAATGCTGTTGAATGTAGTTGAATGTAGTGGAACCCCCTCTCACGGATATATTTGGAACCTCCAAACTGAATGCTTTTGACCCTTAATTGTTTGTTGTTACTCCTGAGACTAGACTGCAACAGAATAAAGGAATTTTTTTTTTTTTTTTAATTATTACTAACATTATATACACATATAAATAAATACTTACATAAAAATGTTCTGACTACACTTTATAACACACAATGTGTGTAAAAGTAGCACCCCCTCTCTAGCGCGCTTGAGCAAGTTGAGACAGGGAAGAAACAAGTCTTAACTCACTGAGACTACAGTCTGTGAAGTGAAAGTAGTCTCAAGGGTGTTGAGTTAGATGAGATATATGTGCACGCTTCTACTACAACTGCTTCTACGTGTAGGTGGCCCCCTCTCTTGCGCGCCTGACTGAACTCAGTGAGACTGCTACTATTGGTGTGAGTGAGAAGAACCCCTCTCTCTCTCTCTCTCTCTCTCATGGACCCGACTCAGCTTGGTGAGACAGCTACTATTGGCGTGAGTGAGTAGCACCTCTCTCTCTCTCTCATGGACCTGACTCAGCTACTATTGGTGTGAGTGAGAAGAACCCCTCACTCTCTCTCTCTCATGGACCTGACTCAGCTACTATTGGTGTGAGTGAGAAGAAGAACCCCTCTCTCTCTCTCTCATGGACCCGACTCAGCTACTATTGGTGTGAGTGAGAAGAAGAACCCCTCTCTCTCTCATGGACCCGACTCAGCTACTATTGGTGTGAGTGAGAAGAAGAACCCCTCTCTCTCTCTCTCATGGACCCGACTCAGCTACTATTGGTGTGAGTGAGAAGAACCCCTCTCTCTCTCTCATGGACCCGACTCAGCTTGGTGAGACAGCTACTAGTACTGGTGTATGTAAGGAGGAGCCCCGGGTTGATGCTGCTGATTCTGGAACCTAGAACAGAATGACTTTCCTTGCCACGGGAATCGCCTGAGGTACATGTCGTCCCCACTATTCACAACACCCCACTACCGAACTCCATCCCCACTTGACGCATGGACTACCAACGGGCCCGGTGATGTACGCGCGCATGTGCCGCGCACACTTTTGAGTCATCCACTGTGCACCACCCACAGCCACCTACTCCCAACCACCCACAGTCCCGCGCGGTATCTCGCGAACCCTTTGTTCCTCGACGTTCTAATTATGATTTTTGAATTTTCGGGGCCGTATATGTTAATATGTAGGAAAGATATATGCAAATTAGGGGGGTGGTGGGTGGCCAAGAGGGTGGAAAGGGGGAGGGATTCTCTAAAAAGGCCTATGCAAATAAGTGGGTGGTAAGGGGGGTGGTGGGTGGTCAAGAGGGTGGAAAGGGGGAGGGATTCTCTAAAAAGGCATATGCAAATGAGTGGGTGGTAAGGGGGGGTAGCTAGGTTACACTCCCACCCCATCTCTCCCACCACATCACTCCCTACTATTACTCTACTGCATCGATTATCCTGTGCGGTAGATCTTGAAAACACTATGAATCACTTAGTAGGTAAAGTAGAAATTCATGGATAACATCTATGAATGATAACTTACCGACTTATGGTAACTTACCTGATATATAGTAATTTATATCTAGGAAGGGTAACTTCCCGACATATGGTAATTTTATCTGTGAAGGGTAACTATGAAATAATAATTAAATAATTTATATTTTTACTTAAAAAATTGGTTATATATTTTTTTATATTTAATTGTCAATATAATTTTTATTATTTTTGAATTAGGGAAAAGGTAAATTATAGGAAGTATACAAAAAAAAATACACACAGAGTATATAGAAATTACAAATTTATTAATTAATGTTATTAAAAAATATTTTAAATATAAAAATATATACAACATTAATTTATTAAATATTATTATATTTTTTATCATTTTTTTTAAACAAAAAAATAAAAAAAATAATTTAAACTAAATTTGTAAAAAAAAAAAAAGCTTTTTAATTTCTTTTACTTTTTTTTCCATCATCATCATTGTTAGAGGAGGGGGGGTTGGATTCCGAGGATTTTCTTTTACGAGGATTTGATTTTGAATGAGGGTTAGGAGAACGAATTGTTGGAGTTGGAGGACGATTCAGACAAATGTCTGGGGTTGGAGGACGATCATAGGATATTATAAAATCAGTCGGGGGAGGTAAATTTAGACAAATGTCTGGAGTGGGAGGACGATCATCATCATCATCATCATCATCATCTGAAGATGAATCATCTGAAGATGAATCATCATCTGAAGATGATGATGATGATGATGATGATGATGATGATGATGATGATGATGATGATGATGATGATGATGATGATGATGATGATGATGATGATGATGATGATGATGATGATGATGATGATGATGATGATGATGATGAGATGATGATGATGATGATGATGATGATGATGATGATGATGATGATGATGATGATGATGATGATGATGATGATGATGATGATGATGATGATGATGATGATGATGATGATGATGATGATGATGATGATGATGATGATGATGATGATGATGATGATGATTCAGATGATGATGATGATGATGATGATGATGATGATGATGATGATGATGATGATGATGATGATGATGATGATGATGATGATGATGATGATGATGATGATGATGATGATGATGATGATGATGATGATGATGATGATGATGATGATGATGATGATGATGATGATGATGATGATGATGATGATGATGATGATGATGATGATGATGATGATGATGATGATGATGATGATGATGATGATGATGATGATGATGATGATGATGATGATGATGATGATGATGATGATGATGATGATGATGATGATGATGATGATGATGATGATGATGATGATGATGATGATGATGATGATGATGATGATGATGATGATGATGATGATGATGATGATGATGATGATGATGATGATGATGATGATGATGATGATGATGATGATGATGATGATGATGATGATGATGATGATGATGATGATGATGATGATGATGATGATGATGATGATGATGATGATGATGATGATGATGATGATGATGATGATGATGATGATGATGATGATGATGATGATGATGATGATGATGATGATGATGATGATGATGATGATGATGATGATGATGATGATGATGATGATGATGATGATGATGATGATGATGATGATGATGATGTGATGATGATGATGATGATGATGATGATGATGATGATGATGATGATGATGATGATGATGATGATGATGATGATGATGATGATGATGATGATGATGATGATGATGATGATGATGATGATGATGATGATGATGATGATGATGATGATGATGATGATGATGATGATGATGATGATGATGATGATGATGATGATGATGATGATGATGATGATGATGATGATGATGATGATGATGATGATGATGATGATGATGATGATGATGATGATGATGATGATGATGATGATGATGATGATGATGATGATGTGATGATGATGATGATGATGATGATGATGATGATGATGATGATGATGATGATGATGATGATGATGATGATGATGATGATGATGATGATGATGATGATGATGATGATGATGATGATGATGATGATGATGATGATGATGATGATGATGATGATGATGATGATGATGATGATGATGATGATGATGATGATGATGATGATGATGATGATGATGATGATGATGATGATGATGATGATGATGATGATGATGATGATGATGATGATGATGATGATGATGATGATGATGATGATGATGATGATGATGATGATGATGATGATGATGATGATGATGATGATGATGATGATGATGATGATGATGATGATGATGATGATGATGATGATGATGATGATGATGATGATGATGATGATGATGATGATGATGATGATGATGATGATGATGATGATGATGATGATGATGATGATGATGATGATGATGATGATGTGATGATGATGATGATGATGATGATGATGATGATGATGATGATGATGATGATGATGATGATGATGATGATGATGATGATGATGATGATGATGATGATGATGATGATGATGATGATGATGATGATGATGATGATGATGATGATGATGATGATGATGATGATGATGATGATGATGATGATGATGATGATGATGATGATGATGATGATGATGATGATGATGATGATGATGATGATGATGATGATGATGATGATGATGATGATGATGATGATGATGATGATGATGATGATGATGATGATGATGATGATGATGATGATGATGATGATGATGATGATGATGATGATGATGATGATGATGATGATGATGATGATGATGATGATGATGATGATGATGATGATGATGATGATGATGATGATGATGATGATGATGATGATGATGATGATGATGATGATGATGATGATGATGATGATGATGATGATGATGATGATGATGATGATGATGATGATGATGATGATGATGATGATGATGATGATGATGATGATGATGATGATGATGATGATGATGATGATGATGATGATGATGATGATGTGATGATGATGATGATGATGATGATGATGATGATGATGATGATGATGATGATGATGATGATGATGATGATGATGATGATGATGATGATGATGATGATGATGATGATGATGATGATGATGATGATGATGATGATGATGATGATGATGATGATGATGATGTGATGATGATGATGATGATGATGATGATGATGATGATGATGATGATGATGATGATGATGATGATGATGATGATGATGATGATGATGATGATGATGATGATGATGATGATGATGATGATGATGATGATGATGTGATGATGATGATGATGATGATGATGATGATGATGATGATGATGATGATGATGATGATGATGATGATGATGATGATGATGATGATGATGATGATGATGATGATGATGATGATGATGATGATGATGATGATGATGATGATGATGATGATGATGATGATGATGATGATGATGATGATGATGATGATGATGATGATGATGATGATGATGATGATGATGATGATGATGATGATGATGATGATGATGATGATGATGATGATGATGATGATGATGATGATGATGATGATGATGATGATGATGATGATGATGATGATGATGATGATGATGATGATGATGATGATGATGATGATGATGATGATGATGATGATGATGATGATGATGATGATGATGATGATGATGATGATGATGATGATGATGATGATGATGATGATGATGATGATGATGATGATGATGATGATGATGATGATGATGATGATGATGATGATGATGATGATGATGATGATGATGATGATGATGATGATGATGATGATGATGATGATGATGATGATGATGATGATGATGATGATGATGATGAGATGATGATGATGATGATGATGATGATGTGATGATGATGATGATGATGATGATGATGATGATGATGATGATGATGATGATGATGATGATGATGATGATGATGATGATGATGATGATGATGATGATGATGATGATGATGATGATGATGATGATGATGATGATGATGATGATGATGATGATGATGATGATGATGATGATGATGATGATGATGATGATGATGATGATGATGATGATGATGATGATGATGATGATGATGATGATGATGATGATGATGATGATGATGATGATGATGATGATGATGATGATGATGATGATGATGATGATGATGATGATGATGATGATGATGATGATGATGATGATGATGATGATGATGATGATGATGATGATGATGTGATGATGATGATGATGATGATGATGATGATGATGATGATGATGATGATGATGATGATGATGATGATGTGATGATGATGATGATGATGATGATGATGATGATGATGATGATGATGATGATGATGATGATGATGATGATGATGATGATGATGATGATGATGATGATGATGATGATGATGATGATGATGATGATGATGATGATGATGATGATGATGATGATGATGATGATGATGATGATGATGATGATGATGATGATGATGATGATGATGATGATGATGATGATGATGATGATGATGATGATGATGATGATGATGATGATGATGATGATGATGATGATGATGATGATGATGATGATGATGATGATGATGATGATGATGATGATGATGATGATGATGATGATGATGATGATGATGATGATGATGATGATGATGATGATGATGATGATGATGATGATGATGATGTGATGATGATGATGATGATGATGATGATGATGATGATGATGATGATGATGATGATGATGATGATGATGATGATGATGATGATGATGATGATGATGATGATGATGATGATGATGATGATGATGATGATGATGATGATGATGATGATGATGATGATGATGATGATGATGATGATGATGATGATGATGATGATGATGTGATGATGATGATGATGATGATGATGATGATGATGATGATGATGATGATGATGATGATGATGATGATGATGATGATGATGATGATGATGATGATGATGATGATGATGATGATGATGATGATGATGATGATGATGATGATGATGATGATGATGATGATGATGATGATGATGATGATGATGATGATGATGATGATGATGATGATGATGATGATGATGATGATGATGATGATGATGATGATGATGATGATGATGATGATGATGATGATGATGATGATGTGATGATGATGATGATGATGATGATGATGATGATGATGATGATGATGATGATGATGATGATGATGATGATGATGATGATGATGATGATGATGATGATGATGATGATGATGATGATGATGATGATGATGATGATGATGATGATGATGATGATGATGATGATGATGATGATGATGATGATGATGATGATGATGATGATGATGATGATGATGATGATGATGATGATGATGATGATGATGATGATGATGATGATGATGATGATGATGATGATGATGATGATGATGATGATGATGATGATGATGATGATGATGATGATGATGATGATGATGATGATGATGATGATGATGATGATGATGATGATGATGATGATGATGATGATGATGATGATGATGATGATGATGATGATGATGATGATGATGATGATGATGATGATGATGATGATGATGATGATGATGATGATGATGATGATGATGATGATGATGATGATGATGATGATGATGATGATGATGATGATGATGATGATGATGATGATGATGATGATGATGATGATGATGATGATGATGATGTGATGATGATGATGATGATGATGATGATGATGATGATGATGATGATGATGATGATGATGATGATGATGATGATGATGATGATGATGATGATGATGATGATGATGATGATGATGATGATGATGATGATGATGATGATGATGATGATGATGATGATGATGATGATGATGTGATGATGATGATGATGATGATGATGATGATGATGATGATGATGATGATGATGATGATGATGATGATGATGATGATGATGATGATGATGATGATGATGATGATGATGATGATGATGATGATGATGATGATGATGAGATGATGATGATGATGATGATGATGATGATGATGATGATGATGATGATGATGATGATGATGATGATGATGATGATGATGATGATGATGATGATGATGATGATGATGATGATGATGATGATGATGATGATGATGATGATGATGATGATGATGATGATGATGATGATGATGATGATGATGATGATGATGATGATGATGATGATGATGATGATGATGATGATGATGATGATGATGATGATGATGATGATGATGATGATGATGATGATGATGATGATGATGATGATGATGATGATGATGATGATGATGATGATGATGATGATGATGATGATGATGATGATGATGATGATGATGATGATGATGATGATGATGATGATGATGATGATGATGATGATGATGATGATGATGATGATGATGATGATGATGATGATGTGATGATGATGATGATGATGATGATGATGATGATGATGATGATGATGATGATGATGATGATGATGATGATGATGATGATGATGATGATGATGATGATGATGATGATGATGATGATGATGATGGATGATGATGATGATGATGATGATGATGATGATGATGATGATGATGATGATGATGATGATGATGATGATGATGATGATGATGATGATGATGATGATGATGATGATGATGATGATGATGATGATGATGATGATGATGATGATGATGATGATGATGATGATGATGATGATGATGATGATGATGATGATGATGATGATGATGATGATGTGATGATGATGATGATGATGATGATGATGATGATGATGATGATGATGATGATGATGATGATGATGATGATGATGATGATGATGATGATGATGATGATGATGATGATGATGATGATGATGATGATGATGATGATGATGATGATGATGATGATGATGATGATGATGATGATGATGATGATGATGATGATGATGATGATGATGATGATGATGATGATGATGATGATGATGATGATGATGATGATGATGATGATGATGATGATGATGATGATGATGATGATGTGATGATGATGATGATGATGATGATGATGATGATGATGATGATGATGATGATGATGATGATGATGATGATGATGATGATGATGATGATGATGATGATGATGATGATGATGATGATGATGATGATGATGATGATGATGATGATGATGATGATGATGATGATGATGATGATGATGATGATGATGATGATGATGATGATGATGATGATGATGATGATGATGATGATGATGATGATGATGATGATGATGATGATGATGATGATGATGATGATGATGATGATGATGATGATGATGATGATGATGATGATGATGATGATGATGATGATGATGATGATGATGATGATGGATGATGATGATGATGATGATGATGATGATGATGATGATGATGATGATGATGATGATGATGATGATGATGATGATGATGATGATGATGATGATGATGATGATGATGATGATGATGATGATGATGATGATGATGATGATGATGATGATGATGATGATGATGATGATGATGATGATGATGATGATGATGATGATGATGATGATGATGATGATGATGATGATGATGATGATGATGATGATGATGATGATGATGATGATGATGATGATGATGATGATGATGATGATGATGATGATGATGATGATGATGATGATGATGATGATGATGATGATGATGATGATGATGATGATGATGATGATGATGATGATGATGATGATGATGATGATGATGATGATGATGATGATGATGATGATGATGATGATGATGATGATGATGATGATGATGATGATGATGATGATGATGATGATGATGATGATGATGATGATGATGATGATGATGATGATGATGATGATGATGATGATGATGATGATGATGATGATGATGATGATGATGATGATGATGATGATGATGATGATGATGATGATGATGATGATGATGATGATGATGATGATGATGATGATGATGATGATGATGATGATGATGATGATGATGATGATGATGATGATGATGATGATGATGATGATGATGATGATGATGATGATGATGATGATGATGATGATGATGATGATGATGATGATGATGATGATGATGATGATGATGATGATGATGATGATGATGATGATGATGATGATGATGATGATGATGATGATGATGATGATGATGATGATGATGATGATGATGATGATGATGATGATGATGATGATGATGATGATGATGATGATGATGATGATGATGATGATGATGATGATGATGATGATGATGATGATGATTCATCTTCAGATGATGATGATTCTGATGATGATGATAATGATGATGATGATGACGAATAATTGATGGAGGGGGGTATTGCCTCCGGATCCGATGATGGTTGCGGTTTTGATGATTCAACCCCCCATTTCATTTTTTTTTTAATTTGCACATCAATTATAGTCCTTGTTGGTTTTGATTGATTAATCACGCCCTCTATAACCCTATATTGATACTGATCCCTCTGAAACAACAAATTATAACAAAAAATTATAATAATAATAATAATGGTAATAATAACAATAATAAAAATAACAAAAATATCAACACTACTAATAATAAAAAAAATAATTATTATGTTAATAGTAATAAAAATTAAAATAAAAAAATTAGTTTTTTTTAACATACCATCCAATATTTCGGTAAGCTCCACATTTCGGGATTTATAACTATCATCCATTTCGGCGTCGGTGCCGCTTCCTCCTGACGACGCCTTGGATCCATTTGTAGGCGAACAATAGTTTTTCTTTCAGAATTCTGTACATAAAAATATCAAAATTTGTTAAAAAATGAATTTATAAGAATATGAAAGATTTCTATTAAAAAATTATAAAATATATAAAAATTATACATACCATTTTTTTTTCTTCAAATTCAAATTTTCTTTAAACAAATCACTTTTTTTTTCACTACACTTTAATGATAATGAATAAACTCAAAGAATTTAATTCAATAAAATTAGTTTTTTTCAATAAAAATTAAAATATTTTTTTAACTTATTAATTTTTAAAAAATGGAAAAAAATTTTGTTTTTCACTGAACTTTCTTAAAAAAAGATGTTTTTAGTAAGAGAGGAGTTTTCATAATGACAGTTTTTCGCATGTTGGAAGGAATTTTCTTTTTTATGACACTTTTTATGTTTTTTATGATAGGGATACAGGTAAACTCAAAACAGCTTGTTGACAACGTTTAGATGAATCTTCAAATTCATGAAAAAACTTGTAGTACTTACAGTTAAAAAATAATTTCTAAAAAATATATATAATATTGAAAAATTCTCGAATATAAAAAAAAACGTTGAAAAAATTTAAATATTTAAATATATAAGTAATCGAACCATTTAAATTTTTCCCGGTCAATGTAAAGTGGTTCCCTCTTTTGAAAAATGTTGGTAACATTAAAATATATATATGATAAATAGAGACTTACCATGAAAAAAAAAAGAAGTTTTAAAAAGGGGCGCCCTCTTTTGAAAAATAAGATTACTATATGGTAAAATAGTTACTTACCATAAAAAATAAATAATCGGCATGTAAATTAGTGGGTGGAATGTGGGAGGGAATCTCAAAAGGCATATGCAAATTATATGCAAATGAGTGGGTGGTAAGGGGGGGGGGCAAGAGGGTTAAAAAATTCAAATCATATGCAAATGAGTGGGTGGTAAGGGGGTGGCCAAACGGGTTAAAAAAATTCAAATCATATGCAAATGAGTGGGTGGTAAGAGGGTGGCCAAACGGGTTAAAAAAATTCAAAGCATATGCAAATGATATGCAAATGAGTGGGTGGTAAGGGGGCATATTTCATTTCATAGTATTTCATGCAAAAATAGTTTTTAAAAATTTAATTTTTATTATTCACGTACTTTACTCAATTATGAAATTAGAGATATTCATTTTCCAGGGTGCTCTGGAGTGAATTTAAATAAAATTTTTAGGTAACTCAAGTTTTCCATTGGATTATGTATCTAGGTGGTATTAGAATGAAAATAAACTTTAAATCAAAAAAATCCACTTAACGCTTTTTTTTGGCAGTGAAAATAAGTTTTTTTGTTTCATTTTCAATCTTTGATCTATAGCTTCTTTTGAGAAATAATATTATCTCCCTAGTAATGCATTTTAAAATTAAAGTTTCCAGTACATTTTGCAAGTAGTAAATGTTAGCTTTCAAAAAAGCTTGTTTGGGGTACTAAAATTATATTTTTCTGGAAATTAAATCTTGAAATTAGCAAAAGTTTTGTCATTTTTCGACTTTCATGACCATTTTAGTCAAAAAAATAAATTATTAACACAAACATTAAATTTTTTCTAAAATATATATAAACTATCTGTATTATGAATAAAATCTCTTAATGTTCATTATTTTTTATTAAAGTTTTTTACAACACAATATAGGGTAAGTCCGGGGGAGTTGGCCATAGTTTTTTAAAGGTCTGTAAAAATAAAAAGAAAGTGATTTACGTATTAACTTTTATGGCTATTAAACATTTAACATTCAACTTACAAATAATAATAGAATCTGAATATAGAAACTCGATTAAATAAAACATCTGCCAAACAAAAATTCCGCCATACATGAGAAATCAAGTAAAATTCAAGTAGGGGAGACCGAGGAGGAAAGTAACAGAGGAGGAAAGTAACAAAGCTTATAACTTTTAAAGAAATTATCGGATAGACATGGTTCAAACATATTTTTAGTCGGCACTGTTCCCCCTTCCTCCTCCATAGTGTGTCCGAGCCTGACAGGAAAGGTTAGGTCTGATTCCGGTGTGACGTGAAGAAAAAACGTCAAAAGTAAGTTTTTGTTCAAATTTTCAAAGTCTCGTATTTCTTTAATTTTATTGTTTTTCAAAATGTGCCTTTCGTTATTTTGTAGCCTTATTATCTGTCTTTAAGTTGTGCTTAAACAAACAATTTAACATTTGTGTAGTTTTAACTTTTTTGTTGACATACAAGAAAAAAGCGACCGAGGAGGAAAGTAACACGCTACTTTTCTCCAGTTGTCGATATTGTCCATGTTTTAACTAATGATTGAAGCAAATCGTATTTAATTTTACGAATAACAGAGATTTATTTAAGAAAAACCTGTGATCTAGGTAAGCATAAAATATGTTTAAGAAAAAAAATGAGCTAAATTCATAAAATGTTCGAAATATGTGCTAAATATGTCCCAAATATGTGCCAAATAAGTATAAAGTGTACTTAAACTTTTATGTGTTCCTAATAAAAATATTTCTAATTAATAATAGTCATTAGTCTAAAGAATTTTACATAATTTTATACTGTTACTTTCCTCCTAGGAGCTTGTTACTTTCCTCCTCGGGGGTGAGGAGGAAAGTAACAGATGAAGAGCTTGCGTAAAAGTTATACTGTGAACTGTCAATTTATTATAAATGTTTAATTCAAATTTTATTTAAAAGGTGAATGTCCAAGCTTTCCTTTAATATATTGGACAAATTTATCCGACAAATATCTTTAATGCTAGCATAAAAAAACTGATTTTTGTTACTTTCCTCCTCGGTCTCCCCTACTTCTCGGAGTTGCCTAAATTTAAAATTTCTCATATAGTAAAACATTTCCAAATGTATAATTAAAGTTTAAAATATTTTTATTTCAAGAGAAATAAAAAGAAAAATTAAAAATTTGGATATTATTATTACAATTAATTATTATTAATACAATTATTATTTACTAACCTAATAATTAATAATTTCACACAATTATAATTATCAAATCAATTATTGACTGGAATAATTTAATTACAGTAGGGACTCGATTATTCGGATTTTCGATTATCCGGACAAATTTCAGAATTTTTTTCCTCAAAGTTTCTAAGCATTTAATGAAAAAGTTTCTCTAAAAATTAGTATTTCGATTAAGAATTTTCACACGAAGTGTTATGTTTTTATGTAATTATTATTTATTAGTTTTAAAAAAATCTTTAGGCAAATCTATTGAAGAATTTTACAACTAAACATTTATTAATGTTAACTTTAAGAGTTTTAGTTTGCCTAAATCTTATTTCAATACATATGGAAATACATATTTAACATCATAAATCGATAAATTCGTTTATTTTATACTTTTTTCGATTATCCGGATATATGCCTGCATTCATACGTCCAGATAATCGAGTCCCACAGTAATTATTGAAAATTAAAATTAACCAATAAATAATTAATAAACAATTAATAGGTAATTCATTATTAATTATCATTATGTTATAATTTATTGATGAGTTCAAGGAGTTTTACTAAATTTTCAAGAATCGCTTGCAAGCTTCACAGTGGTAGTGAATTTTAATAGATTTAAGACAATGTAAACAATTTTGATCAAATAATTATAAAAAAAACTCCAACTGTAGAGCGCGAGCAGCTTGCAAGCAATTTTTTAAAATTTATATTTAAACTTCTAAAACTCAAGCGACCCATCTCGGGAATTATTGGAAAATTTTCTTTATATTATCAGGTATAAATAAATGAAAAAAATAATATTATTCATGTCAAAAAAAAATTAAAGTGTTTCTGAAAAAAATTTTATTCTATTATTTAAAAGTTGAAGAAAAATTAAAACTTTCATTCTTTGACAACTTTTTTCTGAGCTTAATATTTTCAGAATTATAAGCTACAGAAAATAGGTCTATTTTACAAATCGAAAATTTTGAAAATTTATAATTCTAAAATTTAAGCAATTATTAAAAATTTAAAGAAATACGTATGTCATCTTTTTGTTTCCTCGCGGAAGAAGCTTTGTAGTCCTTTAATGCATAAAATTATTAAAAATGCTTCAAACAAATTTATTTATATTTATAAATGTAATATATTAGTCCCTGATCAAATGTCCGGATGTATTTATGTATGTGTGTGGATCCCTTCTTTTGAGAACACGATAACTCGTAGAGGTATTAACGAATTTGGCTAGTAGAAATTACTGGGTATATTTATCATATTAATATCTGAAAATGAACAGAAGGATTTAGAGAATTAATCACAATTAAAGCCGAAAAATTGGAATTTTTATTAAAAATTCAATTCTTTATTCAAAATTATGAAACTCCACAATAAAATCTTAATCATTATATGAAATAGATTAACAAATCTTATTCTTTACATCAAGACGAATCGATTGATGTATATAAAATACATATCTTATTGGAAATTAATAGAATTAATCATAATTGAAGCTGAAAAATTCTCTTTTTTATTAAAATTTTTTAATTATTCAGAATTATATTACTACATAATAAAATCATATTATGTATTACATAAAAAATTAATCAATAAATAGTTCTTTTAACGTTAGGGAGCGTTCACAAATTACGTAAGATTTTTTAGGGGAGGGGGGGTCAAGCAATTTGTTACGGACAGCAGAAAAAATGGCGTTAATGTATGACATAACGTGTTACATGGGGGGGGGGTCAAAATTTTCCAAAAAAAACGTTACTATAACTATAATTATTTATTTTTAAATGTTTTACAATATAAGACATTTATAATTATAAAGCACTAATTTCCACCAATGATACTGAAGACGAAGAGCATGCGCTTTTACGCTTGGTGAGGGTACTAGGCAACTCTGGTTCTTCTAAATAAAAGTTTTTTTATAATAGAACATTTAAATTTTGTTTATCAAAAAATTAATTGTCGAGAATAAATTTCGCTAAATAAATCATTTCATCATGATTATTATTGCGGTGCATTTGCTTCATATTATTGCCGAGTGGTTTAATGTTGTAAATTTATACATGCGATGGAGCCAAACGAGGTGTAGAATTCGCCGGTGGTGGGTGAAACCGCATATAAGAAATAAACTTCGTGATTTGTTTGGTGCTTACCAAACATTATTCTTATATTATCTAAGACATCATCACGAAGAGTTTCAAAAGATGACACGGATGACACCAGAGCAATTTGATCGTTTGTACAATTTGATTCGGCAAAGGCTTCACAAAGCTAGTATCAGGCGGCCGCTGTCAAAAAAGCTACATTTGGTAGTAACTTTGAAGTAAGTAAACTACAGAATACTTTATAGATTGCTACTTTTATATTTGCTATGATGTTGTTTACTTGCTTGAATTTAATGGATTGATTGAAATCTAGAAGTTAATACTTTCCAAATTTAGAGCGGACATAATCAATGTTGCAGCAATATTGTATTTGGGTTTGTAATTGTTCCTTTATTTTTTTAGAATGACTATGTGTCCAATGTGTACAATTTCCATTTGTCCTATTTTTCCTATAATAGAATTTTCACAAAAACTCACTTTAATTTGTCAAAATTTACATTTAATCGTATTTATATATCTTCGAATTTCTTTTAAATATAATATTTAGTTACATAAATATTTGTAATGTAGGGTGAATTAGGAATTCTAAAATTAAAAATTTTGAATCTGAGAAAATTTTGATAAAAATAATACCGCTATTTGAAATTTTCTTAAATTAGAAATTTTTCAGTTTTGCAAAGAGAAATTCTGTTAAAAAATTCGACAGCAAGAAGGTCTATTATATACGTATATGCAAATTGTAGTAAAAATTATTAGCAACGCATGTTTCTCATGTTTTTTGCACTTGAAAATTTTACACTCTTTGAATCATTTTGAGAATTTGACCATTTATTCGTTTGCATATACTCTATAAAGTAATTTGTTTTCAGTTATTTAGCTCATGGTGATAGCAATCGCACGACATCGAATTTTTTTCGGATTGGTCATTCAACCACTTATAAAATAATTGTAGAAGTTTGTGGACTCATTTGGAAATGTTTGTCTCCACTCTATTTAGGGCAAAAAGATGCATTTGATTGGCAAATTGTTGGCCGCGGGTTTAGAGAAAGATAGGATTTCCCGAATTGTATTGGTGCCATTGATAGCAAAGAAATACGTATAAAAACCACCTTTTTCGGGAACAATGTTCTTTAACTATAAAAAGTTGTTCAGCATCAAATTATTGGCAGCTTGCGATGCCTATTATCGATTCACGTGGATAGACGTTGGAGACTACGGTAATTTGATTTTCGCAAATAATATTTTAATTATATTTTTCATATAAAAATTACTGATTTGTATAATTGCAGGATCAGTGAGTAATGTTTCAGCCTTTACACATACAGATTTCAGAATCGCACTGGAGAACAATTTAGCCAATTTACCCGAAGATGCTGCGTTACAAAGCACAAACATATAATATTTCATATAAAATTTGTCGCGAAATAACAATTTTCGTATTTCCTATATGTTAACTCTGTTAGAGTACAACCTCTTTATGTATGTAACTATAATACTGTGTTAGTTATAGAAATTTTTTTAAATATGCTAATACACTACCGTCCGAAATTTTGCGAACTCTGCTTTTTCAACAACTATAAAACTGTTCAAATCTTCAAAAATATTAAAACTAAAATTTTTTCCTCTTTATTTTATTAAAGTTAATAAAATTCTGAAAGAAATGACACCTTGAGAAAGAGAATATGTTAATTTTTCAATTAGATATCTAAGAAAAACCCAATTTTCAATGTTTTTACTATTTTTTTTATTTCTCTGGCAAAAATTAATATTTTTAAACGTTCTTAGGCTCATTGAAATCGTATTTTGTTATGCAATTCAAATTATATAAGGGTGAATCTCTCGAAAAGGACAAATGCTGAATTAAGAAAAAAAAAAAAAAAAAAGTTCAAAACTACTGTTATGACTATTGCTATGTGAAGAGAAGGACCTAAATAAGTCTCTAAAATACGTTGTTACGATCTTTATGAACATTATTGTTTAAAAAATAATTGTTTAATATAAAATAATTGTTTAATATTTTGTCACCGATACAATGATCGAATCCGTTTAAATCTTGTTACTCGAGGGTTTTTGGGGTCGCTAAACACGAATCCGGTGTTAGTTTTTCAAAATTCAAAATGACAGATCCAATATGGCGGACGACAATTTCAAAAATCAGTCCAATTTACTTGAAAATGGTTATTCGGGGGTTTTCGGGGTCGCTGATTACGAATTTAAGGTCCGTTTTTAAAAATTCAAAATGGCGGACGACAGATTTAAACATCCATCCAATTTACTTGAAAATAGTTACTCAGGGGTTTTTGGGGTCGCTGATTACGAATCTGGAATCAGTTTTAAAAAATTCAAAATGTCGGACAATTATCTTTTAAATCTATTTAATTGGCTTCAATATCGTTAATTAGGGGGTTTCAATAACGGTGAACACAAATCTGAAGGTAACCCAAGTAACCATTTTCAAGTAAATTGGATTGATTTTTGAAATTGTAGTCCGCCATATTGGATCCGCCATTTTGAATTTTGAAAAACGGACCTCAGATTCGTAATCAGCGACCCCAAAAACCTCCGAGTAACCATTTTCAGGTCAATCGGATCGATTTTTTAAATTGTTGTCCACCATATAGGTTCCGCCATTTTGAATTTTTGAAAACGGACTTCAAATTCGTAATCAGCAGACGAAAATCTTGAAGGAACGATTTCGTTTGATTTTTTTAACATTATTATTCGATAATATTACATGTTCTTTTTTTTTGACATGGCCCCCTTTGACCCCCTGTAATTCCGAAAGGGGGCATATGCTCATCTTGAAATTTTGCAGGGATTATTGGGTCATCATATGTTACCATTTGGCATAAAGAAATTTTCAAAATTCGAGGTACGAAAAAGGTGCATTTTTTTGCATGAGGCTTTATAATCGATGGATGTGACTAGCGATCACGGAGGGGAGTTTTCTTCCTTTAGGCGTAGCCAAAATTTATTGATTCTAATATAAAAATAATAAATTTTATAAAAAAAAGTAATAATAGTATTCGCGACATTTAAAAGAATATTCTAAAAATTATTAATAATATTTATTATTTATTTATCAAAAAACTAAATTTAAAGTGGTCACGGAGGGGAGTTTTTTTGTGTCGACGAACATTGCGAAACTGAAAATCTTTCTGACACTTATTGTTTTCATTTCTTTCATGATGTTGTGTACTGACCAAAACAACATCGTCACTGTAAACACTTTTGAATTCTTCATTTCTCAATTATCATTTTTTTTTTCATTTACTCATTATATTTGTAATTGGTCACGGAGGGGAGTTTACTTTGCGAACAAAACTTATTTAATTCTAGGAAAAAATATTTTACAAATATTCTGTTTTACACTTTATAAATCAATTATAAATAATGTAATTAGTAGATGTTACTAGACAAAAGATGTTTTCCTATTGCAGTATGAATGCAATAATTCTTCTTTAAATAAAACTTACTTCGCGAACGGTAACGGAGGGGAGTTTTTACACTATATAAACATGATTATATTCAATTATTTAAAATTGTCAATTTTTTTTTATAAAATCTTATTAAATTCTGTTGACTTCTATAATAAGGCCTGCAACATTTTCAATTATTATAATTATTTATTAAAAATAATGTCATGAACGTGTCATTTGTCCTTTTTGTGAGAATGACCCATAAAACAATTCATGTACACATTCTTCCCTAGCGTATGCAAACCGTGAAAGTTGGCTCATAAAATGTCAAAAAATTTAAGTTTAATTCTACAATAAAATATAATGTTTAAAAATAAAGTAAATATATAATTCTAAACTTCTCTGATTCAGTGTTGCCAAGTTAGTGGTTTTCCCAATAAATTTAGTAAGATTTTGGTCATTCAGTAACATTTTTAGTGAGAGAAATATTTTAGTAGGAAATTTAGTATCTTTTTTTTTCTTTCGTGGTTTTTTTAGTGTTTTTACCTAAATGTCATTTTTTCTACGTAAATTGTATCTGAAGTATTAAAAGTGTGGTCACTAAGTTTAAACTATCAAAATTAGTCACACAGTTCTATAAGAAAGAATGCTCTTCTACGTGCCAAGTCCTGCACTGCTGTTTAGTACAGTTTATTTGTGAAGCTTATTTTATTAATGCAATGTCTATTCCATGTTCTTAAGTTCATAAATTTTAAAAATAAATTTTAACTGGAATTAATATTTAAATAAATGAAATTCCAAAAAGATGTCTATCATTATTGTTATATATTTATTACATTGAATTATATTAAATTTTATTAAACGATTCTCTAAGTTTAAATAACTTTTGCATAATTAGTGTCAAAAATTTTAAATTTTGCGTTGAGTTAAAGATTTTTACGTTTTCTATTTATTTATTTTTATTTTTCTAGTGAAAATTAGGGAAAAAAATTTTTAGTGGAAAAAATTTACTTTTAGTGGAAAATATCTAGCGATCTAGGGGAAAAGCGACATAGGCATCTGACAACACTGCTCTGATTTATGTAAGTAAATTTGAAATTTATACATTTTACTGATCATTTTTTGTCATATAAACATTAATCACAATTTTTTGACATTTTATGAGCCAACTTTCACGGTTTGCATACGCTAGAGAAGGATGTGTACATGAATTGTTTTATATAATTTGAATTGCATAACAAAATACGATTTCAATGAGCCTAAGAACGTTTAAAAATATTAATTTTTGCCAGAGAAATAAAAAAAATAGTAAAAACATTGAAAATTGGGTTTTTCTTAGATATCATCAAACTTTGTATTTATCTAATTTTAATATTTGGTTGTATCACAATTTTGCGTTACAAACTTTTTTTTTCCAAGAAACGATAAACAACATGAGAAAACTGTTCAAAAAGAAATAAAACTAAAGATACGAACAGAAAAATTATTTAGAATTACAGGGATATTCTATTTCAAACTTTTTCAACAACAAAAGACGAGTGCGAGAAAAGTATTTCTCAATATTTTTTAATTAAAATTTATTCTGTAAAAAAATTATTAATTATAAATTATAGACCAGTTTGTAAGAGAATTAAATGAACTTTTCATTAATTTTTTCATATTTTTAAATTTCTCTAATTTTTGTTGAGAAATTCTTGTTTGAACCCTATTGGAAAATACGATATCGTATGCAATGTCGTATATGATGTTGTTTGAGATATTGTATTCGTTATTGTATGCAACATCATAAACGACATTAAAAACAATATCGTATACGATATAGAAAACGAAATAGTAATTTGGTATAGTATGCTACGTCGTTTACGATGTCGTAAACGACATCGTTTTAGTGATTTGAAAGATAATCCACATATTTAAAATTATTTTATATTAAATAGTGTTACGTACATTAATTTTTGGTTGTAGTGCATAATCAGTTTTTACACTTATATCTTGAAGTCTTACTATATTAAGCCTTTTTTATTCTCGAGAATCTCTTCTGATGCCGAAAAATGTATTTCATTTCTACTAAATTTTATTAAGAATTTAATGTTTTTTTCAAAAAGTTTCGTTGTTCTTAAAAGAAATGAATAATTTATTGTAATTGTCTAATTTTACTGAAATTAATTACTGAGAAGATCCTGAAAAACAATCAAATTTCTCACTCATACTTGGAGTCGAATAGCCACTGGATATTTTAACCACTGTGTAATGTAATAAATTGATAAACATGCAACCGATAATGAATAACTTTCGTAAATTGAATGTAATTAAATTGTACGAAAATCTACTCTATTTTTTTAAATTTATTATAACATTTTTGTTACAATATATGTAGATCCGGATTGTATCGAAATATAAATAAATAATACATAATATTAATATTATTATATTATATACAATATTATATATTATATTAATATTATGAATATAAAAATAATAAATATAATTATAATATAATATAATAATGTAATATATAAATAAATTAGTTTTAAACACATTTTTAAAACTATTTTTTAGTGTTTAAATGAATTTTTTTATAATATAATTTTTCAAACTGATTTCAAACTGACACATCATTTTTTTAATCTAAAACGAGTATCGTATAACTTTGACCTAACATATTTTTTGAAATGGCTCATTCGTAATGCACGTACAGCTCCTTGAACTTTGTCATTGGGATCATTTCCCTTACTCTCCGTGATTTTTGCGTGCAACAAATCTGAAATATTGTAATAATTGAACATGTTAATTGAAAAATAAATGTATGGAAAAAATAATTGGAACAAAATGTGATATGTTGAATTTACGGGACATGGAGTATATTGCTTTTAAAATAAATTGATAAAATTATCGAGAAATCAAGTGACAAACACAGCAAAAAGAAATAAAAAAATTAAAAGTGGAATCAGACTGCAAATTAAATAAAATTAAATGTAAGAAAAGTGAATTAAGAAATAAGTGTAAGAAAAAACAAAGAACATTGGTCAAGTGAAAAGAAGAAGAAAGGAAAAAAATAATTAGTGAAAAAACAAAAAGGTGATAAATATGCAAAGAATACCAGGAGCAAAATTGACGACAAATTTGAGGGAAGTAAGAAAACAAATTACTTTTCAATAAATCTACTTTTTTGGGAGTCAATGGCGTTCTCAAAACTCCATCATCTTCTATTCGCATGTTTGCTCTTTTCTCATCCAGACATCTGTTTTCCAGGACTTTTCTACCCCAAATTATGTCCATCAAATCTCGAACGAATAAGGAATCTTTTTTTCTCTTTGTCATCTCCCACTGATCGAGCTCCATAAAAATATCTTCTCCCAGATGAATCTACATTAAGAAATATATTTAGTACAATATAATATTATTTTAAATAAAAACTTTAGATTTTCCTAATGCAATCAAACATTTTTCATCGATAGACAATAATATTTCAAATATACAAAATTAAAAAAAATTTTGTAGTTCATACTTGCACTACAGCACTTGATGATTGCATCGATGTTTCAAAAGCAATTTGTGCATTATTTGACAAATTATTTTGTCCAGAATTTGAAGCAAGATTTTGATCAACTGAACCACGTGATTCTCTGCCAGACGGTACTGTCCTGGGTGGTAAACCTGGGTTTTCAATATTTTCAGATCTTGCACCTGTTAACAGGTTTTGTCTAGAGTTTGAACCGAGATTTTGATTCACTGAACCACGTGATCGTCTAATACGCGGTACTGTCGTGGGTGGTAAAGCTGGGTTTCCTGTATTTTGAGATCCTGCACCTGTTAACATGAAAAATCATTTGTAAATAATAAAAAAAAATGTATTACTTATTATCCTATCATACCTATGATTACACCGTCAAAACCTAATTCACTAGTAAATGACATCAAGTGAGTATCTGCTAACTGCAAATCATGTCCTCGTGTATCGTTTCTTTCAGCTTGACTTATTACACCATCTATCAATTTTTTAAATAAATTCAAATGAAAAAATTTTTTAGACTAAATATCGTCAGGCGGGGTTATTTTGCGAGTAAATTCACTCACCGATTGATCTGCTTCAAATTAGCTTTAAAATAAAATTTAATACTTTTATTACCAAGTACAAATGTTGAATTTGTTAATAAAAGTATAAATTTTCATAAAATTATAACTCAAAACTAATTAGAAGCAAATAAATCGCTGAGCAAATTTAGACACAACAAAATAACCCCATTTTGCGATACATGATTTTAGTTGTTAATTATTGATAACAAAAATATTAAATAATATTTTCACTTGATAGATTTGTTTTAATTGCAATTATTAATTATTATTGATTATTATTAATTTTATAATTGAGATACTTATTATTTTTCTAAAAATAATATGAAAAATTTTTTTATCTCATATGAATTAGTTTAAGTTTAGTGCTAAATTGAAAGATTATATGAATACTATGACACTTTTGTGTCCTTTATACTTTATACAATGTAAAGGGTTTATCACCCATATATAATTCTAAATAAATAAATTAATTAATATATTTTTGATTTATTCATCAGTATTTATTAAATTTCTAGCAAAAATTCAGTGACAAATTCAAATTATTTAAAAATTTTAATAATAAATATAAGAATTAATTAATCAATTGATTGCTTTGAGGTTAAATTGGTTAACTAATGAATTAATGCGTGAATGAATCAATTCTATTACAAATGTAGCACCTTCAGAGTCCCAATCATCAAGAATCTCTTCGACACCATTAGAATGATGAGAATCGACTGCATGTGAAGATGCATCGCCTGTATCTGTTTCCTCGGTTTCACTTTCTGAAGATTCAATTATTCTTCTATTTTTCAATAATTGTGAATGTCTTTTTAATATTTCATTACTTTCGTACTCCATTGCAGTTTTCGATTCCAAATTTAACTTTCTTTTGACAGGCTGTAAAAATTAATCCAATTCTAAAATTTATATCTCTCTTAATTTTAAATGTGTACCTATGCGTGAAATTGATAAAAAAATTCTGTATAATTTTTTAGATAATATACATAGTTGTAGAACAAAATAATTCAATTAAACTCTCGATAAAATTGGTATAAAATTATACTTGAAAATAAATCATCTAAAATAAATTTTTTTTTTGTTATTTATGTAATAAAATGACAATTCAAAATTAAAAAAAAATTAATTAATAACTTTTTAAATAATAAAAATCATAAGATTATTTAGAAATATTCTTTTTTACTTGTTTTTGTTTTGTTACGTTGGACTTTCGAAGTGCTTCTTTAGCTTTTGGTCCAGCGTCAGATGAAAAACTAATGTTTCTCGGATACCTTACACGTTTTTCATTTTACTGCTTGAGAATGTCTCCTTCACTTTCTAAAAATGTACATTAAGGTTACACTTATTGCATTTTGATGTGAAAAAAATTATATATGGTAATTCATATTCAGAAGATATAATTTTCCACAAACATCATGGAGAATTTGAAAAATTTGGGAGGTTACAAACGATACTTAGATCCAGCATCGAAAGAAGAAATTCCAGCAACTTCTTGGTACCGCACGGTGAGCTTCGTTTAGGTTCAACCTAAACTGCATGACCCTTCTCAGGTTTTTTTTTATATCAATTCGGTGATGCCTCACGATCATTTTAAGACGAAAATTAAAATAATCGTTGGAGGGAAACTCAAATTATATTGATTTTTAAATTTTTTTTCTAGGTTATTGAAGATATTTTCATTAAAATACCGTTTGGTAAAATACTTATTGCTTCAAAAGCTACAATTTAACATAAAAATAGATTATATATAATAATTAAACCATTTTGATACATAGAATTAAGAAAATGTTTAAAAATAGTCGAAAAAACTGAAATTTTTCTAATTTTTTAAACTTTACTCCTTTATTTAACGTTATTTCAATAAAGTCATGTAGAAGTGAATTAAAGTACATAAAATTTCCTGTAAATCAAAAAAAAACTCTTCTATCTATTACTGTTACAAAAATATGGTCATTTGAATTTTAAATTTAATGGATAAATAGTTAAAATTTAACATTAGGTCTAGATTATTTGGTAAAATTGTTTTCGCAGAACCTCATCTCAATTCCATAATATAATACGTATAAGAAGGTTTAATCTTGAACAGTTTCAAATTGAAAAAACTGATTTATCTCACTTACATCGAAAGTTACATTGGTTTAAAGAATGTCTATTTCTATAAGAGAGATTTGAGTAGTTTTTAAAAATCCGTTTATTTTGAAAAATGCAACATAATCATATTTAAAATATTTACTTTTTTAAAAAGTAAATGGTAAGGTACAAATATTTCAAAATAAACGGATTTTTAAAAACTACTCAAATCTCTCTTATAGAAATAGACATTCTTTAAACCAATGTAACTTTCGATGTAAGTGAGATAAATCAGTTTTTTCAATTTGAAACTGTTCAAGATTAAACCTTCTTATACGTATTATATTATGGAATTGAGATGAGGTTCTGCGAAAACAATTTTACCAAATAATCTAGACCTAATGTTAAATTTTAACTATTTATCCATTAAATTTAAAATTCAAATGACCATATTTTTGTAACAGTAATAGATAGAAAAGTTTTTTTTTGATTTACAGGAAATTTTATGTACTTTAAGGGGTTAAACCACTCTAGAATTTTCAAAAAATCAAAAAAAATTTTTTTGCTTTAAAAGGTGCCTAAGGATGTATAGAATAAGAAACAATATCAATTATAAGTCGAAACACTTTTTAAGTGATTGAACTTGGGCCCGATCGTGGTCCTATACTGCGCGCGTTGGCACTTAGTTGTCTAAATCTGCAATTTTCTGTTCAAAATCAGTTAAAACCAACAAATCTTAACCGATTTTAATATTTCTCGGTTGAAAATATCCATTAGAAAAGAAGAAGAACAAGATAATATTAATTTGGAAGGTCAATTATACGGCGCAGGCATTGCAGATTGAAGGTATATCCAAAAAGTCGTAAGTAAAACTTTAAACTCGTTTTTCTCAAAACTACATTTTTTGTGCTGGCCGGAAACATGACTTTTACAAATCTCAACCGATTTACTTAAAAATTAAACTGTAGCTTCTCAATAACATTATCTAGAAAAAGACGTACGGATTTTTTTTTATGTTGCATATTTTTTTGTTATAAACAATTTAGTGTCAATTTTTTAAGTAAAAAACTCGGTTTTTCCTTAAAATGTTCGCCATTTTTGCAAAAATCAATTGAAAAAAAATCCCCTACGTCTTTCTCTAGCTTTTAAGATGTAAAAATAGAATGAAATTTGTTTTTTGTTCTAGGATGAAAATTGGAGCTAAAACATTTCCGGCCGCGACGTGATTCCTCTTAGAAAGGGTTCCTATCACGCACCTGTAAATTTGATATTTAAAAAAAAAATTAATGAAGTATATTTTTTTTCTCTTTAAAGTGTACCTAATAAAGATATGTAAACATACTTTTCAGTACATTTAAACTTTTCTTGAAAAAAATTTCCAAAATTAGGCCTTTTTTTGACGCTCTAGAGTGGTTTAACCCCTTAATTCACTTCTACATGACTTTATTGAAATAACGTTAAATAAAGGAGTAAAGTTTAAAAAATTAGAAAAATTTCAGTTTTTTCGACTATTTTTAAACATTTTCTTAATTCTATGTATCAAAATGGTTTAATTACACAGCCACACAAAAAAAAAAAAATTTCTGATCTGGGGGTCTGACTATATATTTTCTATGTCTTTTGGGTCGCTGAATCCGAATCCGAGGCCCATTTAACCCCATCACATCAGGTTTTTGAAAAAACCTCAAAAAACCAAAATGGCGGACACTTTTTTGGAAAATTTATCGGATTCGCTTGAAACTCGCTACTCGGGGGTTTTTGGGGTCGCTGATTACGAATTTGAAGTCAGTTTTCAAAAATTCAAAATGGCGGATCCAATATGGCGGACATTTTTTTGAAAAATTTGCCGGATTTGCTTGAAACTCGCTACTCGGGGGTTTTTGGGGTCTCTGATTACGAATTTGAAGTCAGTTTTCAAAAATTCAAAATGGCGGATCCAATATGGCGGATATTTGTTTGAAAAATGCTGGATTTGCTTGAAACTTGCTACTCGGGGGTTTTTGGGGGCGCTGATTACGAATTTGAAGTCCAATTTACAAAATTTAAAATGGCGAATCCAATAAAGATGTTCTTTTGAGAAATCAAAAACTTGAGTGTTTTAATTCACCCGTATTTACTTTGTATCTTGCGTGTGCCTGCGTCCAGGGCACCTCCACGTGGTGACGGTGGGCAACGGAGTTTGTCTCCTATCCGGCGAAGTCCCTGGATTAATGGCTTTGATGCCGTCATGGCAGACACACGTAGGAAACGTATTACGATGCAGGGACTCGGAACCCCAGTATCGGCGGTTGAGAGTGAGAAAGCAGGCTCTCAGGCGTCGTCATCCAGCAACTGCAGCTCTTCATTGGTGGGAAACTTGGCTAATGTAGAGTATAATATGACAAGAAGAAGTAACAATTCATTTCACAACTGTGATAGCAGGCGTAATGTGTTTTGTTACATTTGGTCAAAGTATGAAGTTACTTCCTTGCGGAAACAAATAGATGATGACATAAAAGTCACGTACAAAGAAATTTTTGGCTTGACTATTGGTGAGCATTCATAGGTTCCCAATATTATTTGTAATTCTTGTCGAATAATGTTGAATCGTTGGAAAAAAGACAAATTGCAAGGTAAATTTTCTAGTCCTACGGAGTGGAACCAACCTCGTCGTGAAAGTGACTGTTTTTTTGCTCTAATAAAGTGAGTAGAGCTTTTAATATTAAGAATAAACAGAAGATAGAGTACAAAACAGTGACATCAGTAAAGGCTCCAATTTTATCCGTCAAAACCAAGCAAAAAAGTGACTTCGAAGGCACTGACGTATTTGAAAATACTGAAGTGATGGAAGTTGATGAATATGAACCTGAGAGCAATGACACCGACAGCGACTCTGACTATGGGGAAGAATCTAAAAAATCGGTCCCAATGCTGCTTTCACAGTCTGCATTGAACGACCTTGTACGAAATTTAGGCTTACCAAAGGACAAGGCTGAGTTTTTAGCTTCATTTATGAAGCAGAGAAATTTCCTTGAACCACAGACGGAAGTTTCTGTTTATCGAAATCGAGAGTCAGAGTTTAGGAAATATTTTGTTAAAGATGAAGATCTATTTTATTGCATTGACATTAATGGCCTCATGAATGAACTGAAGGAAAATTGCTATAAAGCAACTGATTGGCGACTTTTTATTGATTCCTCGAAAAGAAGTATTAAGGCAGTGCTACTGCATAATACTAGTCGCCAAACTGATTCAAAATTACGAAAAACAAGGGTGCTTGATGAACTTGAAGCTGCATTTTTTGTTCTCTCATCTCGATGAGTTTCCAGAAAACCTGGGACATTTCAGTGAAGAACAAGGTGAACGTTTTCACCAAGACATTAAAGTGGTTGAAACTCGTTACCAAGGACTCTGGGATGTTAACATGCTTGCAGATTTTTGCTGGATGCTAAAAAGAGAAACACAAGATCAAGAGATGAAACGAAAAAGAAATCCATTAAATAGATCTTTTGAGGAAAAGAGAACCAGATACAGTTCAAAAAAATAAAACAATTAGAGTGATAAATTTTTCTCAAAAAAAAAACTTTTCCTCAAATAGCATTAACAACCAGCCCTTTTAAGAGCTACATGATGTACAAAATCCGATCGTGCAACCTCCTCGCGGTGTACATTGGGTAACGCAAATGCCGACGGTACATTATATAGTAAAATAGACGTGATAACATAAACATTGAAACTAAAGATATTACGCGCGTTTAATAGCACAAATTGTAGGTTTCAAATTCGTAATCAGCGCCCCCAAAAACCCCCGAGTAGCAAGTTTCAAGCAAATCCAGCATTTTTCAAACAAATATCCGCCATATTGGATCCGCCATTTTGAATTTTTGAAAACTGACTTCAAATTCGTAATCAGAGACCCCAAAAACCCCCGAGTAGCGAGTTTCAAGCAAATCCGGCAAATTTTTCAAAAAAATGTCCGCCATATTGGATCCGCCATTTTGAATTTTTGAAAACTGACTTCAAATTCGTAATCAGCGACCCCAAAAACCCCCCGAGTAGCGAGTTTCAAGTGAATCCGATAAATTTTCCAAAAAAGTGTCCGCCATTTTGGTTTTTTGAGGTTTTTTCAAAAACCTGATGTGATGGGGTTGAATGGGCCTCGGATTCGGATTCAGCGACCCAAAAGACATAGAAAATATATAGTCAGACCCCCAGATCAGAACTTTTTTTTTTTTTGTGTGGCTGTGTTATTATATATAATCTATTTTTATGTTAAATTGTAGCTTTTGAAGCAATAAGTATTTTACCAAACGGTATTTTAATGAAAATATCTTTAATAACCTAGAAAAAAAATTTAAAAATCAATATAATTTGAGTTTCCCTCCAACGATTATTTTAATTTTCGTCTTAAACTGATCGTGAGGCATCACCGAACTGATATAAAAAAAAACCTGAGAAGGGTCATGCAGTTTAGGTTGAACCTAAACGAAGCTCACCGTGACCGGTTTAAAAAAGGAAATAAACAAGTAAATATAATTTACAGTTTAGTAAATAGAAATTAAAAATTATTCTAATTGTAAATTCTGAAAATATTTATTCATTTATATATAAAAATTTTTCTAAACAAATACTTTCCGCACTAAAAGAACTTAATAATTATACAAAAAGTCAAATATAGTTTATTATTTAAAATTAATTTGTTAAGATTTATGCATTATGATTTGAAGTTAGCTTTTATATTTTTATAATTTTTCAACATTAATGCAATATAAGACAGTGTTGTCAGATGCCTATGTCGCTTTTCCCCTAGATCGCTAGATATTTTCCACTAAAAGTAAATTTTTTCCACTAAAAATTTTTTTCCCTAATTTTCACTAGAAAAATAAAAATAAATAAATAGAAAACGTAAAAATCTTTAACTCAACGCAAAATTTAAAATTTTTGACACTAATTATGCAAAAGTTATTTAAACTTAGAGAATCGTTTAATAAAATTTAATATAATTCAATGTAATAAATATATAACAATAATGATAGACATTTTTTTGGAATTTCATTTATTTAAATATTAATTCCAGTTAAAATTTATTTATAAAATTTATGAACTTAAGAACATGGAATAGACATTGCATTAATAAAATAAGCTTCACAAATAAACTGTACTAAACAGCAGTGCAGGACTTGGCACGTAGAAGAGCATCCTTTCTTATAGAACTGTGTGACTAATTTTGATTGGCCCAGTCTGAACATTTGCTGAATCTTCATCAGTATAACCAATCAAATTAACTTGAATAGTTTAAACTTAGTGACCACACTTTTAATACTTCAGATACAATTTACGTAGAAAAAATGACATTTAGGTAAAAACACTAAAAAAAACCACGAAAGAAAAAAAAAGATACTAAATTTCCTACTAAAATATTTCTCTCACTAAAAATGTTACTGAAGGACCAAAATCTTACTAAATTTATTGGGAAAACCACTAACTTGGCAACACTGATATAAGATATATTATTTTAGATTGGTGGACATTTTTTCCAATCCATTTTTCCCACTCCAATTTTTCCAAAGTATGTTTTTTCCAAAAATTACATTTACCAACAATCCATTTTTCCCACTCTAATTTTTCCAAAGTATGTTTTTCCCAAAAATTACATTTACCAACAAAAGTTTTTCCCAATAGTTAAATATTTCCCCCATTAATGCATCGAGTTCAAAATATGGTTAAAGTATATTAATTATGGAATCACATTGTAGGGACTTTGAGGAGAAATTTTGAGGAGATATCAATATCGTTACTGGAAATTTAGAAGTGTACATAGTAAGCGACAGTTTTTAGATATTTCAGCGTTTCGTTAGTTTCAACATATTCTGGATATTTCTGAACAATTGTAAGCAATTGTTTTTCAGCTTTGACTCGTAGGTGACTTGTGCTTTTTTTTATTTTTTGCCCTAGCTCTAATTGCCTAATCATCGATTCAGTGTCTCCTTGTTCTTTTTGAAGTTCCACAAAAAATGCGTAAACGCTTGGATGGTTTCTACCAACAGCAACGTGGAACCTATTGTGCCACCCTTCTGCTAAATTGTTTGTTCTTGACATTTTCTGTAGAACCGATTCATATTGATTCCACAAGGAAGGAGGATATCGAGGTTGCGTAGCGCGTCTTCTGCCTCTAGCTGGTTGTTAATTTGACAGGAATATTTAAAAATACTGCAGAACATAAATGTAAATATACTAGAAAATTTTGACACATCCACAATCTTTAACAAAACTGACAATCTTGTTTAATATGAAGTCGGCGACTAATAAAAAAACATTGGAAAAAAGGTTTGTTGGGAAAAAAATATCTTGGAAAACATGTTCGTTGGTAAAATAATAGGTTGGAAAAATTCTACGTTGGTAAAATAATAGGTTGGGAAATTCAACTGTTGGGAAAAATGTCCACCAACGATTATTTTAAACAAATTACAGATGACAAATAAGATTTCGGAAAACAAACTTCCAGAACCTCTTGATGGGGAAATGATAAATGAAACAATAACTGAAGAAACGTTTTTTGAAATGGATGACTCAAATAATCATTTGACGTCTACGTTTGATGCTGAAAATATTGATATATTAAAATGTGTTGAGGTGAACAAAAATATTTTAAATATTATTAAAGACACTAACAATGAAAAAGTTTAATCTACGCAAAATAAAATAAAAGTATTGAAAAGATAAGTGTAAATTTATAAACACTACTTTCAATTTTATGCAGTTTTATATAATGGATGAATTATTAATTTAAAATAACGTGTTCGAGAATCGAAAAAATTATATGTTTTAATTATTTATGTTTAATTAGAAACTACTATAATTTTGAATAAAACGAAATCAGAAAGGTTAAATATCTGTTCAACATTTATTTATTTTCTTATGCTCCGATGTTTCATATGATTAAAAAATTATTATAAAAATATATTTTTTAACAAATAGATCTTTCCAGATGCTTTTGTTACTTCCCGAGCGAAAGGCGAGGTTAATTAATATGTATATTTTGAATATAATTATAAATTATAAGGGAGGCAAGGTAGGCTGATTGCAGTCAGATTGGTAAGTTCTGACTATTTATTTTTATGTGAGATCGTTGTTATCTATCGATCCTATGGGGGTCGTCTTTATTAATTTATTTAACAATTGGTCAAACTTTATCCATTATTTATAAGATTTATGAGTTTTATGATTAAATTTTGAATGAAATGAAATAAAACGAAATAATAGTAATCTTTTGATTTATTTCAATAAATTATTTGAAAAGCAAATGATATAAAAGAGTACAATTTATTATGTGAATACAAGTATCAAAAGTTATTAAAATGTGGAAGTTTTACAAATAGAAAATTGGTACTTACAACTACCTCTTATGAGGGCCGAAAAACAAGATGATTCAAGTGGTTGACACTTGAGAATTTAACGCAGCGGTGTTATTTCAACTTCACACAGAATCGTTGTTTTACACACACTGTCTTTAGTTCGTAACTTCTGATATTTCACTTGGTATTTTAGATATATTCCAAAAGTTACACTAATACGACGGTTACATACGAATTTTAATAATGTCTCACAATTCAGTTTATAAGAGAACTTATTCTATTGAACACGAGTTTACTTAATTTTAGAATTTTATAAGATTTGATAAAATGATTAACCGAAGGGTCTCTCGACAGAACAATAATCTCTTCAATACACGTTCATACGTTTTTTAGGTGATTATGCTATTTTTTAAGAATATACTCGCAAGCCGGGCGATCAAGAGAACTTATTCTATTGAACACGAGTTTACTTGTACTGTTGGACTTGAAAGATTTTACAATTATCGAAAAAGAGCAAAATACTGACGTATTACTTGACGTGAAGTGCGATCTTAGAACCGGAGAACTGACGACGCCCCATGCTAATTGCAGGGTTTTTATACTAGCAAAATCATCCTTCAGTGGGAGAAAATGAGCAGAGATCACGTCCTGATTGAATTATAATTTTAGAATCACGAAGACAATTTCTTGGATCTAATAGATATAGGTCGGCATATGCATCTACAGTCTTTTCTATAGGGGTATTGTATTGCAACGCGAGGCGAAAGCTACCCTGTGGTCACGTAGCATAAGCTTATGTGCTTGCGCCTCGCTATGCAGTATATGAGTCATATATAGACTTCAGTTACGGATGCTACATTTTTCTAATAGTAATGGTGTAAAAATCATATCAAGTGGCATAGTATAGCTGTAAGAAGACTAAACATTTAGGTCTCTTACTACTAAGAGTATTATTAAATGTACATGCGACTTGATATGATGTAAACACATCGGTAGATATTAGCCTATGCAACTGCATAAGACTCATCGTGAGAAAAGAATTGAACAAAGAATCCTTTATATTAAACCAAAATGCTTCCAAAACAACTCGTAGCAAACATGATTGCTTGCAAATATTAACAGAAGGAATGGGTGACAACAATGAATTTTCTTATATACACCCTCCTTCTACTAATACTTGATAATTTAGATTAGTTTATGTATATACGTGTTCTTTATACTTTTAAGAAAAGATTTTTGTTACGGGATGTAACACTTTTAACTCAAGAAAATGATTCTACTCTTGATAATAACGTTATATAGAATACTGTTAATTCATTAACGGAAGATCTCGATGAAATTGAAAATTCTACTGGTCTAAATGTTCAGGTATATTTTAGTATATTTTGTAACGAGTGTGAATATTTGCAGATTTTTGAAAAAGTGTTTTTTTTGGGACGAGCTGTAGGCGAAGCGAAGCAAATATTAACACAAGTTACGAACGATACTTTTCATGACAAGGTGCAAAAAAACGCACTTTTTAGCACGGCGTGCTAAAAAAGTGCCTCTTTTTTGCACCGCGTTATGAAAAAATATATTTGAGTTTGGTCAAATTGATTAACTAATAAATAATTGATTTCTTGAAGTAAATTATAGTAAAACTTGTAACATATTGAACAATGCAACAAGAGGTTATAAGAGTAGAAATTATTCCCATACATTTTTGTACATAAATATGCTTTCATACTATCTTTTTTACTTATTTTCATACGTTTTTGTTCCCCCTCCCTTTTTTAAAATAGACAATTTTATTTTACTTTTTTAAAAATTTAATTTATTTTTTAAATTTATTATTAATTATTAATAAAATTTTCAGAGGATCATAACAGTGAAATATATGCTTTTCTAAAATGTACTTTTCTAAAATCAATTGCGCTAATTTTTTCATAGGATTTAAAATTATTATTAATTGAGGACACCAATGCAATAACCAGACGGACGCTCGGACCGGCCGCGCTGAAGCCAGTCAACGAATGAAAAAATTAAAATTCAAAATTTTGATTATTGAAATATACTACGTTGTAGAAAATAAAACGGCGCATCTTTTTTTCCTTTAACTTTTTTTTGTAGAATGAATATTTTTGACAATAATTGCAAAAAACTAAATATATTCAATCAACAAATTTTATTGAATTTTTAAACACAAATCGTTCCAGTTCCGACAAATATTAATGAATTTACTTCAACTTTGGTATACCCACGCATTTAGGTCTAGAGAAGACGATAGAATGATGAAAAAGTTAAAAACCGTAAATTATTTAATTATTTATTAATTTAAATAATAACTTACCTGTACTCTCGTTTTCCTATCTTCGCCGACAAAAAGTCTGTGGGGAACTTTTTCGTTGAAAAAACTTCCAGTGAGACATTTGTTCCTCACATATCGAAGAAGTTTTGTGGAAAACTTCAGATCGATTTATTCAAAACTGACGAAGATACACAATTTTTAATGAAAAACACGCAACGCTTTGGCTGATTTGTGTGTTTATATTGCTGAACATCGACCTTATCGACAATGCCGTCTGGCAGTGTTGGATCGTGGATCGCGGAGTTATTTTGATTGGCGTTGCGTGTTTTTCATTAAAAATTGTGTATCTTCGTCACTTTTGAATAAATCGATCTGAATTTTTCCACAAAACTTCTTCGATATGTGAGGAACAAATGTCTCACTGGAAGTTTTTTCAACGAAAAAGTTTCCCACAGACTTTTTGTCGGCGAAGATAGGAAAACGAGAGTACAGGTAAGTTATTATTTAAATTAATAAATAATTAAATAATTTACAGTTTTTAACTTTTTCATCATGCTATCGTCTTCTCTAGCCATAAATGCGTGGATATACCAAATTTGAAGTAAATTCATTAATATTTGTCGGAACTGGAACGATTTGTGTTTAAATATTCAATAAAATTTGTTGATTGCTGGTTATTGCATTGGTGTCCTCAATTACTAAATTTTAAAAAAATTGGATTATTTAATCACCCGTGTGGAAAAAAGATTAGACTTATGGATTTTCCAGATGCCTTGAGGGGCCCTCATGGATCATCTATAAGTGCCCCTCATCTCTGCCCTCAAGTTTGCCATAACTTTATTTTTTTGACAATATATATACTTTTATAATAAATAAATTAAAAAAATAAATAAAAATATTACATACGTACGCACATACGAATCGCGAAATTTCACATTTTTACACATTCTACACATTGAAATTAGAATAAATGCAACCGTACGAAGTAAATTATATTAACGCACGCGGGGATTCGACTCTACGACCTACAGATCTGTAGCCTACCACTCTAACCACTACGCTACGAAGCCTACTTGACACTAAAATTTTATTTGTCGGTGACTTGATGACTTACAACAAAAAAATTCCAAATTCACCAGATTTGTTTGAAACTTATCATTCGGTGGTTTTCAAGGTCACTGATTACGAATATGATATCAGTTTCCAGAAATTAAAAATGGCGGATCCAATATGGCGGACGTAAAAATTAAAAATCTATTTAATTTGCTTGAAAATTGTCACTCGGGGGTTTTCGGGTTTGTTGATTACGAATATGATATCAGATTCTGCAAATTCAAAATGGCAGGTCCAATATGGCGGAAGATTTTTTTAAAAATCGATTTAATTGGCCTAAAAATTGTTACTCAGGGGTTTTCGGGTTCTCTGATTACGATCATGCTGTCAGATTTTTGAAATTTGCACAATTAAAAAAAATATGATTTGTGGCTGAAAAGCATGAAAATGCGTTTAAAAAAAAACAGTCAAGAATAATATTAGGTCTTTGAGGTTTTCCATAAACGCTTTTGATTTGAATCTATGTATTTTAAAATGTTGATTCACATATTACTTTTTAGAATGAAGACACTGATGATGATTTATTCTTTGATGCTTTAGAGTCTCGATGATCTTATAAACAGTGACGGTTTGAATAAACCTATTAGAAGAACGGTAAATAGAAGTGTCGGAGAAGTTATACTCATGCTTTTGAAATACGCAATTGATCATGCCTTGTCGTTAACTCAAATTTATGATTTATTTAATTTGATAAATTGTCTTTTTGAAGAATGTGTTTTACCACCCACAAAATATTTAATTGATAAATTATTTTGTCCTAAAAATTGTATGAGTCTGCATGCAATTTGTACAAATTGCGGTGCTTACATCGGTCAGTTCAATCGTAAAGATCATTTTCTTAAAAGTTCACTTTGTAAGACAAAAATCAATGTTAAGGATAACTCATTTAAAGATTTTTTTGTAATGCTAAACGTTTCAGATTCTATTCGACATTTACTTGAAACAAATAGCGAATATTATAAATATATTATGAACGACAGAGTGCATATAAAAGATCAAATTCACGATATATATGATGGGAAAAAATATCGTGAATTTTTAAAACAATTAAGTTTGGCCTATTTATTTGATGGTCAACGAAGTACCCCTAGACGTGAGGACAAAAGAGCTTATATTAGTGGGTTTGTGGTTCGGAAAATATAAGCCGAACATGAAGACATTTCTTCGCCCATTTGTCGAAACTATGAGTACCCTTTCCACAAAAGGCATCGAATGCTTTATAAATGGTTGCAAAGAAATTATTAAAATTTTTGCTTTAATATGCTGTGTCGATTCGGTCGCTCGAGCTTCTGTGCAAGGATTTACGCAGTTTAACGGTTGTTATGGTTGCCCTCAGTGTCTTCATCCTGGGGAGACGGTTCTCAGTAATCCTAAAAATCCTCGTAGTGGAAATATCAAATATCCTTTGACGAAAACTGTACCTAAAGAAAGAAATGCCAAAGATACGGTAGAACATATGAAAAAAGCTATGAAAGCCAAAAAGCCTTACCTTGGTGTAAAAAATCCATCTCCTTTAATTAATTTACTATTTTTTAATATTATTTGGGGATGTGTTCCTGATAGTATGCATTGCATTGCCGGAGTAGCGAAGCAATTTGCTACTATTTGGTTCGGAAGTAAAGGTAAAGCTGGATTATTCTCCAAAAAAACAATATCAGACATTGATGAATTAATGAAAAAAATTAAAGTACCACATCAACTAGGTAGATTGACACGTTTGCTATCAGAGAAAGAATTTTGGAAGTCTAGGGAGTGGGAAAATTGGGTTCTATTTTATAGTTTGCCAATTCTTCAGCATGTTTTACCTCCTGAATTACTAGCACATTGGGCATTATTCGTTGAAGCACTGTATATATTGCAGAAAGACAATATCGCAACATGGGAAGTTGATCGAGCCGACCGTCTATTGCACGAGTTTGTTGCTAAGACTCAAATTTTATACTCTAAAGTCGCTATGAGTTTCAATGTACACCTCTTGTTACATTTAGCTAAAAGCGTTTACGATTGGGGACCTCTATGG
This sequence comes from Leptopilina boulardi, assembly GCF_019393585.1. Taxonomy (NCBI): domain Eukaryota; kingdom Metazoa; phylum Arthropoda; class Insecta; order Hymenoptera; family Figitidae; genus Leptopilina; species Leptopilina boulardi. The sequence goes on from NW_026137854.1 coordinate 253,945, forward strand.
AGTCATAACACGTTTGCTTTTGAGTCTGGCAACGGGGACTTGACTAAAGTCGTCCATGCTTCCAAAGGTGTTCACAATTAAATTTGTCGTCGCATCAGTTTGAAATATAGTATGGCAATTTAAAAAAAAAATGTTTCTCCATCTTTTATTGTCAAACGATTTCTTCTTCAAACTGGTACCACCCTTGTCGGAAAAACATTGAAAATATGTGAAAATAGATATTTTTGTCAGTCGAAATTTGTTACTGATTTTTGGGCAGAAAATTTGCAACTTTCGCGTGGAAATGCTGTTACATTTTCTAAATTAGTAAAAAAATAGCTGTTTATACATGTCGTCTTTAAAAAATAATAAACGCTCAGATAACAGCTTTGCAATACTGCGTGACGGTAGATTTGTAAAATTAAAGTACTTCATTGTAGATTCTAAAACGCAAAAAGAATTCGCTATAGTTCAACAAATCAATACCACCCATTCTTTTGAAAACCTTTGTAAAATGTTGCAAAAAATTCAATCGACAAGTAATGTAGAGTTAGCGGTGAATACCAACGACATTTTCAAAATATGTGTTCACATCAGTGTCAATGAGAAAGATTATTTGTGTGCAGTCCCCAATCTGCACAATTATTAAAAAAATGTAATGTCATGAATCTTTCTTGAAGAGTGCACCATAATTTACAAATGCATTATCTTAAAAATTCACCTATGATACGAATATGTACATATAACTCAAATGTCGATATTTAAACTTTATTGTAGAAATAAACATAGGAATAATATTTAACATTGATTTTTGGTATCGTTTTGAAAGATTTTTACTAGGTCTCTTATTGTAATGTGAATAAAAAAATAAGAAAAAATGTTAAGACAAGAAATATTATTTTTCCCTATCTGATGTATAAAAATATTTTTAAAATCTATTCGTTTATTTATATTCTGAGAATATAAAATTTTGTGTCTTAACTTTTTTATTTTTATCGCAAGAAAGATTTTAAAAATTGTTTTTTGCAACACTAACCTCTAAAGTTAAATTTTACACACCGAAAAGTGTGTGTAAAGAAGCTCTTTTTTAAACGGTGTGTAAAGTGATTCACTTTACGCACTGAAATTTACTTTACGCACTGAAATATTACTTTACGCACTGAAATTTACTTTACGCACCGAAATTTCTCTCACATAATATAAGGATTGTTTTAGACCATACAAAACCACAAAATTAAAAAAACGGACTTTACTTTTAAATTTATACACTCCTGCTTAATGATATTTTTCCTGATCTTCGATTGATTTATTTAATTCTGTACAATCGAAATTATTCTAATAGAGAGTTGGAATTCTTCATAATAGGTACTTAACTTTAGAGGTGGGTGTTGCAAAAAATTTTGTATGATACACGTGCGTAAATCTGATTATACTCGTGTGATTTGCATCACTCGGCTTCGCCTCGTGCTGCAAACGTCACACTCGTATAATCACTCACTTTACGCACTTGTATCATAAATAACTATTGTGACTTTTTATATTGTTACTATTTTAATTATACTCATTCAATTTTATTATATTTTACAACCCTCCGCATAAATCTCTTTTTTTATTAGAAAATGATTGGATGTGAGCAGAGTATAAAAATTGTAATTATGCGTTATGAACATTTTAATAAAGTGTAATGAAAATTGAACTCTGTTATAACACTTTTTTGTCTTTCCGAAATAATTTGATTAAATTCTTTGAAAACAAATTTAATAAATTAATGTATTTTAGGATCAAAATATTCAAACCAGGAAAAGCGATTTTGTGAGAATTTCCAGTAATATTCAAGTATTAATACGCATTAAATGACTGAAATTATTTCAAAGCAATGATTATTTTTTCAATTCGCAGAAAATGCCGTTTACGACGTCGTAAACGACGTAGCAAATTATACTAAATTACTATTTCGTTTTCTATATCGTATACGATATTGTTTTAAATGTCGTTTATGATGTTGCATACAATATCTCATACAACATCATATACGACATTGCATACGATATCGTATTTTCCAATGGGGAAATGTGAAACTACTAATATCTCAAAACACCCCCTTCAATTTTATTAAAACTTTTGTAAAATTAAAGCTAGCCTTTTCTAGTTGCCAGTCCATTTGGTTTTATTATGGACATTTTATGGGAATTACACATAAAAATAAAAATGTTTTTTTTAAATTTTACAAATTTCGGAAAAAAGTGAACATTAAATGTGCTGCAGAACTTCACTACATACAATAGAGGAGGTAAGCTTTGTTTTCACATAGCTTTTAAGATATTATGAGTTTTACATTGTAAACAAGGATTTCTGAACGAAATTAAGAAAAATTTGAAAAATTGAAGAAATAAATGGAAAGCTCATGTAATTCTTTTTCAAATTTGTCTATAACTTATTATAAATAATTTCTTTTTATAAAATAAAATACATTCAATAAATACTAAAAAATATTCTTCTCGCGATCGTCTTTTGTTGTTGAAACGATTTGAAATAGAATGCTCTTCAAATAAGATTAAATAAGATCATCACAATCATTATCATTATGCATAGTGTTAAACTATAATATTTATGCCCAATATCAAAAAATTAAGTCACGTCAAGAGGAAACTTCTAATTATTCAAATGTTTCGATTATATCTAAAATTTCCTGAAGTAATTTTTTTTTATCATCTATGGGTAGACGTAGGAGCCCTCTTTGAATAATATTGAAAAAACAATCTTCCGTTTTAAGAACATTGCCTTCTTTATCATTTTCTTTATTGTAAACTTGTTGATTTATCGTTGTTTTCTTTTGCAGATAATGACTTTTGAAATGTTTCTGTTGTAGAAATAGTAGGATGACATGAATTTGTTACAAAAGATGAGGAAATAGTAGGCGAAGTCGATGAAAGTGAGGGCATTGATGAAACTGTTGATGATGATGGAGTGACAGATAATAAGCACCAGGGTGATTCTGAAACGCCGGACAATGGAATAGTAGAATCCATCAGTCTTTTCGAAGATTGTGAAGCTGACATAGATGAACTGGTTGTAGGTGTCGATGAGATTCCTTTTGTAGACGATGGTAAAGATGTTTCATTAGTGGGAAATCGTGCAGCTTTCGATAAAACTGTTAATGGGTATGTTGTTGATGAAGTTATTGATAATTCGTTATTAGCGGAATTTCTTTTTTCCGAACAATGTACTTCACTAAGAGAATCATTATATAAAAAAGGAATATCATCTATTTCAACAACTTGAAAATTATTTTCCATCACATCCATGTGTGAATCAGTTTCCATATCGAACAATTCATTGGACACCTCCTACCCTACAACTATAAAAGTGCATGTATTACGCATTATTGATAAATTTCTAAATTCTTTTAAAAAACAAAAAGTTTCCAAAATACACCCATTTAAATATGTAAAAATATAAAAAACAAACCAGAATTTTGCACCTCCACTTCGATTTGTAAAGGCGTCTCGGATATCCTTATTTTATTGATAGAATGAGGATTACATTTTGAATTATGAACTCGAGGAGTACTGAAATACAGAAAATAATACGGATATTCATATTGATATGAAATAATTTCAATATGTAATTGAATAATAAACATTTAAAATATATTACTTTTTGTGGGTGTAGGGGTGAGTATAACGAAATAACGGCGTCAATAACGTCCTATAACGAAATTATTGAATTAATTTAACATGTCTTAATTAACAACCCCCTTTTAAGTAACAAAAAGATATCCCAACGTGATAATTGTTAGACGCCAGCCAATTTTTGAATGGAATTGTCAAACCAGAAAAATCACAAAATAACCCCAAAACTCAAAATCAACAAAATAACTCTCAGAGGAGATTCTGTCGAGAACACAGGTCGAGAAAAGCGACACGACCCTTGAGACACGACACAACAAAATTGGACTAACCCACGACGACAAATTCACAAAAAGACACACTGGTGATCCTTCCAAACTCCTTAAATCTAACAAGTCGACCAAAACCCCGCTGTTGTGATGACTCGAAATGGACAGGAATCTCTTCGGGATCTGCTCCAATAAAATAAAACACCCACGCTCACTTTTTATTATTTCCTTTATTTTATAATCCTCAAAAATACACAAAACACTCTCCTACTCTCAACTTGTTACAAGGTAACACACGCCATATTGGACAATTCCATCGATTCTGTCTTCAATCGCCTTCGTCTCCGTCTCGTTCCATAAGTGACCGCCACGATGGCGCCACCTCCCGGACTCCTGCGTTGTCTCAGCTCCAAACTCCCAAACGCGCGAAACTCAACCCCAGTCGAAAATTGCCTTGTGACGAATTACCTCATCACAGTGTATATATGGAATAAAAATTGCATATCACTAAAATAAGTACAATTTATTTTATTCTCCCTGTGATTTCGCACAAACTGATCCCGCAGTTGTTGTGATTTTCAAGAAATGTTATTAAAATGTCGCAACTTATATTAATTGTATATTTATTGTTATATAAATTGAATAACTACTTACCTCCTATAACAGCGTTATACTCCTTCAATAATATTTGTATATTATTCAATTTTGCACAATTATTTAATAAATAAAAATAACAATTGTCAATTCTTTCAACCAAGTTTTCAGCACCACAATAGCAGCTCTCACAAAAAGCATAGAGAAGAAACAATATCATTGTAACAGTGACAGACACTGTTGATCAGTGCCGCATTAACCACTGTGTCACCCCGGTGTAACTTTCATAGTCACAGCGCCGGAACAAATTTAATGTCGCCGTGTACTTAATTTGAAATAATGAAATTCAAATTAGTAAAATCTCATTTAATTCAATATGGCGTTATAAATAAACAAAAACACCAAAGAAAAATCTAGTAATTACTGTTGTAAATTCAAAAAAGTGTTAAAATATTTGAATGATCCATATTCCTAGCTTCTAGGGGTCGCTGATTACGAATCCAAAGTCAAATTTTAAAAATTAAAAATGGCGGATCCAATATGGCGGACGAATTTTATAAAAATTGATTCAATTTGCTTCAAACTTGTTACTTGGGGGTTTTTGGGTCGCTGATTACGAATCTGACATCAGTTTTTCAAAATTCAAAATGGCGGATCCAAGATGGCGGACAACTATGTTAAAATCGCTTGGATTCGCTTGAAACTTGTTACTCGGTAGTTTTTGTGGTCGCTGATTACGTATATATCGATATAGAGCTGATATTTCATCTTATTTTTATTGTTCCAGCCGAAAAATGTGACGAAAAAAAAGTGATGAAAAATTTAATTAATATATTATATGTAATATATTTAAAAGAAATAAACATTGAACTTTATAAGGTAAACTATACAGTACTTGGCCACTTAAGATACTTTTTAAATAACACTGTATAAAAAATGCAATTAAGATTTTTATTAAATTTTTCCCAAGTGGAATTATTTTTTACAAGTATAACGAAACTTTTGATCCAATCACGTTTACAAAAGAATTTCTTATTTGTTAACAAAATTATTAAAAAACAAATAACAAAAGGACAGTCGGCCACCTGAAGAGACAATATTCTGCCACCATTCAAAAACCTTTAAATTTTTTTTTACTTTCAAAAGTTTATATGTTTGTTTATGATGATACTTCGAATGTTTAGTTACAAAGAAATTGTTTTTGAATGAACTAGAATTAAATATTATCTAAAAGCTAATATCAATATTTTTCTTCCTTCAATTACTCTTATTTTTCAGTTTCTCGTGTAAAAATCATAATTCATTTTTAAAAACTCGCGCGTTTTACGTTCACTTCACTTTAGTTTACTTAACGTCTGCTGGGTGTCGAAGCTTTGCTTTCAATCAATTCTTTCACTATTGACTAGGCCTACTATTGAATTTGATACCGGATATTTGATATTTACCGGCATACATTTTATTCTAAATATTTTTCGCTTGCTGCGCGACAATACGTTCGTTGCCGTTAACGGCTTCCAAATTCCGGGAAATCTATTAATAACCCAAAGTGAGGATTTTGCATCGCCAAACCGATATATGCCCATATAAGGAAATATCGATCGGCACGTACGACCGCGTAAGCTAATCAGCGCGCAGCAGAGTCCCGCGACTCAGCGCTCCCCACCATAGGCACCGAGCGAGCCTCCGTCCAAAGCTGTTCGCCTCGGACACTCCGTTTCCAGACACCACCTGGTGAACACCGCAAAGCTCTCAGCCAGCCAGATACGAAAACAGTCTTTTCTCCAGTTTTTATTTAAAAATAAAGTGAACCCATTTTTTCGCTTATTCTTCGCCTTTTAAATCTTATCTCCTTTTTAATCCCTTTCTCTTCCTATTCTACCTCTTTCTCCATTCCTTCGAATTTTTGGGAACTCGCGGAGGGCCCGAAAATTCTTTTCCTTTCCTCCGAGAAACTTTGGAAACTTCCAAAGGGTCCGAAGTTTCTCATTTCCTTTTTTTCCCATTCTTAATTTCGGAAACTCCTCGGAGGGTCCGAAATTCCTTTTTCCCCAATTATTCCTTGTTGTCGTTTTTTCCATAAAAAACCGATAGCAAATTGCGTCTCATAGTATTGAAACAGAACGATCTGTTTATCTAGAAATAATACAAATTTTTCGTGTTCATTTTTAAGATAAGGTATTATTATACTTTTCTCAGTAATCAGTTCTTTTTAGAACTATTTTTCAAAAGTAAATTTCAAATTTTACGAAATTTCCTTATTTTTCTTTTAAGGTGAGTGATACATTTATAATCAAATTTTCATATACATAAGTTCTTTTTAAGGATATTTTCAAATACTTTTTTTTTGCTTTTCTTTTTTAATTTCATTTACGATGTCTGACATTGTTCGTTCAGATCGATGTATTAATCCTTTCAGGGTAATTGGCCAGAAGGGTCATGTAGGCAAAGTTTTGCGGCCATTGTCAAATCAGATGAAACTGAAGTCTCCTCATTTACCAATAAATGCTAAGACTTGTCTTGATTGTAGAAAAAAAGCACAATTAGATTCATTGTCTGGCGAGAATCTTAACGCAGATAATAATGATTCGGAAAATGATCAGAGCATGTCGCAGGAAGAAAACTTGCCTTCCAGCGTACACAATGATAACTCAAAATCCGCTAGGGAAATTGAATTGGAAGAATTGCTTACAGGATTGAAAGAAAAGTACTCAAATTTGAAAGGAAATGATCCTTTAAAAGTCAGAATTTTAACAGTACCGCCTGATACTTGGAGTATTAGTAAAATCGCTAAAGAGTTCAATGCATCACGAAGATTAGTTAGAGAAGCAAAAGCTCTAAAGCGTTCAGGAGGAGTACTAGCCGAAACAACTGCCAAAACTTAGAACAAATTGCCAACATCTACTGTTGAGAAAGTTATAAAGTTTTACATGACGATTCTAACAGCAGAATGATGCCAGGACAAAAGGATAAAATATCTGTAGTTCTTGACGAGGAACGAACTCAAGTGCAAAAACGTCTGTTGTTGTTGCATTTACAAGAATTGTATGATTTATTTAAGAATGAAAAATCCGTGAATTGAGATTGGTTTTAGTACGTTTGCCAAGTAAAAACCTAAGCATTGTATTCTACCCGGTGCTAATGGAACTCATAGCGTTTGCGTCTGCACAATTCACAAAAATTGCAAATTAATGTTGGATTCTATTGACTTATCAAAGCTAACGAATAATTCAATCAACGATTACAAAGATTGTTTAAAAGAAATGATGTGTGAAAATCCTAGTGCTGAATGCCATTTGAACGAATGTAAAAAGTGTCCTTCGATTGAAGAGTTCGCTTCAAAACTGTTGAAATTGTTAAATGAAGAAAATGTGTTTGAGGTAGAATATAGTTCGTGGACAGGTACTGATAGATCAACCTTACAAACAACTAAGCTCAATGTGAACGACTTTGTCGATGAATTGTGCGACAAACTGCATGTTCTCAAACCGCACTCTTTTATAACAAAACAGCAAACAAGCTTCATTGCGAACACAAAGAAAAATCTTGGTGATGGAGAAGTTTTAGTTATGTTTGATTTTTCAGAAAACTATAAGTTTGCAGTACAAGATGCATCACAGGCTTTCCATTTTAACAATGACCAAAGCACTGTGTTTCCCACAATTTATTATTACAAAGAAGATTCGAAAATAGTACACAAAACTTGTGTTTTCCTATCCAACAGTTTGAAACACGATACCGCTGCTGTCTATACTGTCCAAAACTTGTTGATTCCGGAAATAAAAAAAAATATTGGTAAAATAGAAAAAATCATTTACGTCACTGATGGTGCGAAACAACATTTTAAGAACCGCTACGAAATTTCAATCGTTATTAATCACAAAAAAGACTTTGATATCGAAGCAGAGTGGCATTATTGTGCTACAGAACATGGAAAAAGTAGTTACGACGGTCTAGGTGCTACATTTAAAAGAGAAGCGTATCGAGTAAGTATTAAGGCAAAACCTAAAGATGCAATTTTAAAACACGATGTTCTTGCCAAATGGGCGAAAAATCATTTCAAAACAATTAAGATTTTCAACTTTAGTCAAGTTGAACATGACAAAATGAGAAGAAAACTTAACAAGAGATTTCAAGAAGCATTATCCGTTCCTGAGATTCTAAAAAACCATTCCTTTTAAATTCTCTCTGGAAATCGCCTTTTAATCAAAAGATTTTCTAATGCTAAGAACAGTACGACAGTTGATTTTAACTAAACATAAGGAGAAAAAAAAAGTAATCATGTTTTTAAAACGATCTTCGCATTATAAAACCAGATTCTTGTTTTATAAGAACAAAGTTTCAACCAAGTCTGATCAAATTTTGTAAACTCGTCTAGGTCTGTATATAAATTACCTATTGTATACTAAAAGTGAGAGAGAGGAGGTCAAATATCGTAGAAAATAGTGTGACGTAATTTAAGTGACCAATCATTTAAAATCTTTAAAAACTGACATAGTATTCGCAATCAACGACCTCAAAAAACCCCGAGTAACAAGTTTCAAGCGAATCCAAGCGATTTTTAAAAAAGTTGTTCGCCATCTTGGATCCGCCATTTTGAATTTTGAAAAACTGATGTCAGATTCGTAATCAGCGTCCCTAAAAACCCCCGAGTAACAAGTTTCAAGCGAATCCAAGCTATTTTAACATAGTTGTCCGCCAACTTGGATCCGCCATTTTTAATTTTGAAAAACTGATGTCAGATTCGTAATCAGCGACCCCGAAAACCCCCGAGTAAAATGATTTAGACAAATCTGATGAAATAAATTTTTTCGTCCGCCATATTGGATCCGCCATTTTGAATTTTTCAAAATTGACTTTGGATTCGTAATCAGCGACCAGTGTGACCAGGCCGCAGATAGACTTGACCCCCACCATGTTTCTATCCGCACACTAACACATGCATATACATTCCCTGTATATGAGCCTCTTTTTCGTTTTCCTCTATTCGCTAGATACTATGCATGCATTTACCGGCGGTCGATTGCTTTTTGGCGCAGGAAATTTAAAATGTAGAATTATAAAAGAAATATTCTTTAGTAATTCACAATAAATATAATAAGTAAAAAATTAATTATTTATTGAAAAATGTTTTTATTATTAATTTTCAAATGTAATAAACAATAATTCCTGTATGATTATAATAATTTATTGAAATTAATTTTCAGGTTAAATAATAAATTAGATTTTAATAAAACTTTTAAATAAAATTCAAATTATTCTTTACTTTATTTTGTAAAATATACTTAAAGGGATAAAATAAAATTTAATATTAATGCTTTCAATTAAAGGGATATATGTATAATAACTATTCAATTTTATTTTATCTCTTTAATTATAATAAAAAAATTTAATTTTGATATTTAATGAGGTTTTTTTTATTAAATTCTACTTTATTATTTAACTTGAAAATTATCTTCTACAAATTATTATAATCATACATTGAATTATTAATTATCATTATTTATTTTTAAAACAGGGATGAAATACTTTGTATAATAATTAATAATAAATAATTAATTAATCAATTATTAACCCTCGGAGCACACACCTCTTTTTTCGAACAAGTAGCACAGTCTGGGTCGCTGTGACCCTGTTTACTTTACAAAACTCCCCTATTTTTGAACTATTGGACTGATCAACACAAAAAAAATATTTTTTTATTCATTGAACCTTGTAAAATAAGAATATGCAGTTTAGAAATATTATTAAATTATTTGCATATTAAAAAAAATTCGTGAAGTTAACTAATTAAAAAGAAAAAATTGAATTTAAAAAAAAATGTAACTTTTGTAATTTTTAATATTTTAAGCTAAAAATTGGGATTTATATTCTCGAAGTGTGTTAGAATAAGGGAAAAAATACCACCTTATTTTATTTTTTAAAAAAGGTATTTATTTTGTAGTTTAACGAAGGTAACTTTTAAGACGATAAAAATGTGATTTTCGACACAACTTTTTAAAACTATACTTTTTTAATAACATATTTACTAGTATTTTATTATTTTCTTTGGATTATCATGTTACTTATTATTCCTTATTAGTTAGTTACCACTATATGGCCTTAGGTTCGTGTTGTATTGCCGACTTTTCAAATTACACTTCATTGAAATTAATGACAGGGTCTGTGTGACCCAGTATGTGCTCCGAGGGTTAAATTAATAATAAATAATTAATTAATTAATAATTATTTTTTCTATGGTAATTTTTAATTAACCCAATTATTAATTAACTTACTTCTTTCATAATTTAATCTACACAAATTTAAAAAAATTACCTTTTACACCTTATTTATACATTTATGAAATTATCTATATTTCTATGTAGTGTGTAAGTGAGATAAATCAGTTTTTTCAATTTGAAACTGTTCAAGATTAAACCTTCTTATACGTATTATATTATGGAATTGAGATGAGGTTCTGCGAAAACAATTTTACCAAATAATCTAGACCTAATGTTAAATTTTAACTATTTATCCATTAAATTTAAAATTCAAATGACCATATTTTTGTAACAGTAATAGATAGAAGAGTTTTTTTTTTATTTACAGGAAATTTTATGTACTTTAAGGGGTTAAACCACTCTAGAATTTTCAAAAAATCAAAAAAAATTTTTTTGCTTTAAAAGGTGCCTAAGGATGTATAGAATAAGAAACAATATCAATTATAAGTCGAAACACTTTTTAAGTGATTGAACTTGGGCCCGATCGTGGTCCTGTACTGCGAGCGTTGGCACTTAGTTGTCTGAATCTGCAATTTTCTGTTCAAAATCAGTTAAAACCAACAAATCTTAACCGATTTTAATGTTTCTCGGTTGAAAATATCCATTAGAAAAGAAGAAGAACAAGATAATATTAATTTGGAAGGTCAATTATACGGCGCAGGCATTGCAGATTGAAGGTATATCCAAAAAGTCGTAAGTAAAACTTTAAACTCGTTTTTCTCAAAACTACATTTTTTGTGCTGGCCGGAAACATGACTTTTACAAATCTCAACCGATTTACTTAAAAATTAAACTGTAGCTTCTCAATAACATTATCTAGAAAAAGACGTACGGATTTTTTTTTATGTTGCATATTTTTTTGTTATAAACAATTTAGTGTCAATTTTTTAAGTAAAAAACTCGGTTTTTCCTTAAAATGTTCGCCATTTTTGCAAAAATCAATTGAAAAAAAATCCCCCACGTCTTTCTCTAGCTTTTAAGATGTAAAAATAGAATGAAATTTGTTTTTTGTTCTAGGCTGAAAATTGGAGCTAAAACCTTTCCGGCCGCGACGTGATTCCTCTCAGAAAGGGTTCCTATCACGCACCTGTAAATTTGATATTTTAAAAAAAAAATTAATGAAGTATATTTTTTTTCTCTTTAAAGTGTACCTAATAAAGATATGTAAACATATTTTTCAGTACATTTAAACTTTTCTTGAAAAAAATTTCTAAAATTAGGCCTTTTTTTGACGCTCTAGAGTGGTTTAACCCCTTAATTCACTTCTACATGACTTTATTGAAATAACGTTAAATAAAGGAGTAAAGTTTAAAAAATTAGAAAAATTTCAGTTTTTTCGACTATTTTTAAACATTTTCTTAATTCTATGTATCAAAATGGTTTAATTATTATATATAATCTATTTTTATGTTAAATTGTAGCTTTTGAAGCAATAAGTATTTTACCAAACGGTATTTTAATGAAAATATCTTTAATAACCTAGAAAAAAAATTTAAAAATCAATATAATTTGAGTTTCCCTCCAACGATTATTTTAATTTTCGTCTTAAACTGATCGTGAGGCATCACCGAACTGATATAAAAAAAACCTGAGAAGGGTCATGCAGTTTAGGTTGAACCTAAACGAAGCTCACCGTGAGGGGAAATGTGAAAGAGACACTAAACATTAAAAAACTCAACAAATAAGGCAAATAAATTGTGGAAGTGTTGATTTAATTAAATTAATTAATCATAATTAATATTGTTAATTATAGAGATTCAATTACTCAATTTAACTTGAATAAATATTTATATATATATATATATATATATATATATATATATATATATATATATATTGATTAATTGACGGTGTTTTATTGAATTAATCAACCTTCAATAAATAATAAAATTACAAACAAGTAAATCCTTTCTAGAATTTTAAGTGATTTCAAGATCTCAATAAATTAACATTTAAATTATTATTATAATTTAAATTCAAATTCAAATTTGGCGGAATTAAACTTGTCCAAATAAAAAAGGGAGAACGAGATTAAAACTTTCCAAATGAAATAATCGCCGAGTGTTATAGAAAGAATTTTGTGTGTCAGAAGTGGGATGCAAATCAGCTTGTTTGGTAAAAGAAGAATAATTCACATAATTGTTAAAAAAAGAAGAATCCGAAGACAGCAAATTTCAGCTTATAGAATAATACATTTCGAAGAAGGAAGAAGAATTATCCTTCGAAGAATTAATAATTAAAAAAAGGGAGAAGACAAACAAGGAAGAAGACAGCGAATATATGCAAGAATCGGGTCTCAAGGTGACAACAAAAACTCCGCAGGGTGACATAAGGGAATTAAATGTTAAAAATATGGGTCCTTCAGTAGGGTCATGGGAAGTTGATGACGACACAATCTCGTTATCAAATACATCTGAGGAAGAAAAGGGAATTTAAAAGGATAACACAGATTCAAATTTAATGGAAAATAAAAATGAAGAGGTTTATTTTACTCTCAAGGAGGCTCTTGAGTTTTTGCCGAAGGAATTCAATGGACAAAATATCTCTATCGAAAAATTTATCAAAAATTGTAAATTGGCAGACGAATCGGTTTATCCCAAGTATCGTAATAATTTATTTCGGGTGATAAAAAGTAGGATAGTGGGAGCAGCCGAAACGTCATTATTTAATCAAAAATTAAATAATTTAAATGATTTGTTAAAATGTTTGAAAAATACATTTGGAGAATATAAAAGATTAGGGCAATTAAATTCAATGCTTGCAACCATAGCTCAAGGAGAAGACGAAACAGTACAAGAATTTGGTAATAGAATCGATGAAATCACAAATCAGATAATTGAAGTAACAAAAGAAACTAAAAATGAAGATAAGATCCTCGCATTGATAGAGGCAACTCAAGATGCCGCTGCAGAAAATTTTATTATAGGTTTGAGAAAAGAAGTAGCCTTGAGAGTGAGATTAGAAAACCTAAAGATTTTATTGAAGCATGTGGGGAAGAGGGACACATAAGACCTAATTGTCCTCAATTTAAACAAGGAAATATTGAATGTACTAAATGTGGAATGAAAAATAATCACATAACAGAAAATTGCAGTGGAACTTGTACATATTGTAAAAGGGGGGTCATACAAAAGAAGTATGCTATGAACGTTTAAAATAAATAAATAAAGGACAACAGGAAAAACGAGAAAATACAAAAAACTAAAGTTGGACTCAACATGGGGGTATGGTGATGAGTCAAACGGTAAAGTAATACCCGAAAAAAAAATCGTGTTAATGTATGAATATAAAAAATTTAAAAGTTCACCAAAAATCGAAATTAGTAACGAAAATTTTAATAAGAATAAAGTAAAAATGGTAGTAGATACAGGAGCAGAAATAAATTTAATAAAATCTAAATGTGTAAAATCGAATGTTTTTATAAATTATGCTAACAAGCAAAAAATATTTGGAATAAATAAAGAAGGAATATTTACAGTTGGGGAGATTCAGGTGGATCTTGATGGGGATGTACAATCCTATCAACTTGTGCCTGATGATTTTCCAATCAAGCAGGATAGTATTTTATGAATGGCATTTTTAAAAAATTCAACGTTAGATTTAAAGAAAAAATTATTAATTCATAAACTAGGCGAATTTCCTATTATTACTCGAAATAAAGGAAAATTACTGAAAATAAAAGCTCGAACAAAACAGTTAGTTGAAATACCGATAATAAACGAAGAAAACTTAGATACTGGATATTTACCCTTATTACCAACAGGGCCTGGAGTTTATTTAGGTGAAGTATTAGTAACTATCAAAAACGAATTTGCGAAAACTTTTTGTATAAATACAACAAGTAAAGATATAGAATTAATAATACCGCTAACAAAAATTTTTGATTTCGAAGAATTAAAGACAAATCAAAAATTTAAAGAACAGTCAAAGTGTTTAAATTTAAAAGTAGAAAATGAAAAGGAAAGATTTGAAAAATTAAAAGAAATACTTAAACTTGAACATTTAAATGATTTAGAAAAACAATAATTAATCCCTACGTTGAGAAAATATTGTCATCATTTTTTTTTCAAACTGAGGATCTGCTTAAAAATAAATCAATCTCTCCATCTAAAGCAGCTTATAATTCTCCTGTATGGATTATACCTAAAAAGGAGGATGATCAGGGCAATAAAAAATGGCGAATGGTGATAGATTATAGAAAATTAAATGAAAAAACAATAAATGATGTATATCCATTACCTTTCATTAGTGAAATTTTGGATCAAATTGGGGGTGCAAAATTCTTTACAATATTAGATTTGGCACGATTTCATCAAGTAGAGGTAGTTCCAAAAGATCGACATAAAACAGCATTAATAAAATGCCTTTTGGATTAAAAAATAGTCCATCAACTTTTCAAAGAATGATGGATAGGGTTTTATCGGGGTTACAGGGAATAGAATTGTTTGTTTATATGGATGATAAAGTAATCTATACAAAATCACTTAAAGAAGATAAAGAAAAACTTGAAAAATTATTAAGAAGATTAAAAAACGCAGGATTAGTTTTGCAGCCTGATAAATGTAATTTTTTGAGAAAAGAAATTGGGTATTTAGGACATATAATATCTGAAAATAGGGTAAAACCCAATCCAAAAAAGGTTGATGCTGTTCAAAATTTTCCACGTCCAAAAAAATATTAAGCAGTTCCTTGGTTTCGCTGGATATTATAGACGATTTATTTCTAATTTTGCTAAAATTGCAAAACCAGTGACAAATTTATTAAGAAAAAATGTAAAATTTGACTGGAACATGGAAGTTGAAATGGCATTTACTCAATTAAAAAGGATATTCTGTACACAACCAATATTACAATATCCTAATTTTTCAAAACCTTTTGTTGTGACGACCGATGCTTCTGATTTCGCAATAGGGGCAGTATTAAGCCAGGGTGAAATTGGAAAGGACTTGCCCATTGCTTATGCATCAAGAACCATGGGTGGAGCAAAATTACGCTATAGTACAACTGAAAAGGAACTATTAGCTATAATTTTTGCAATAAAACAATTTCGACCTTATATTTTTAGAAAAAGATTTATCATAGTTACTCATCACCGGGCATTAGTTTGGTTAAATCAGTTAAAAGATCCTACTATAAATTCAAATTAGCAAGATGGAAAATAAAATTACAAGATTATGATTGTGAAATCATACATAGACCGGGGAGGGTTAATTCCAATGCGGACGGTCTTTCTCGCCATCCAATATTCAAAAAAGTAGAATTCAATTTAAAAGGGGAATTTAATGAAAAATTGAATAATCAAGAAAAAAGGGTTGACAATACTTATGATAACGAAAATTTAATAGAAAAGGTATTTATGACTTCTGTAGAAAAATAAATTAAAAGTGAGACAATAAATAAGGAAGAAAAAATTGAAATTAAAATTAATGAATTAAATGAATATAGAAGGAATAAAGACAATATTGACGAAACTATGACTAATTTGACATGAACGAGTAATTCAGAGGGGTATAACATTAAAAATCAAAATAATAATAATAATAATTCTAATGTATCAGTTGATGCTGTTGAGTACTTGGTACTGCCCTCGTCAGAATCATTAAGGACAAAAGGAATTCAAAAACAAGCTTTAGAAATAAATTAGAAAAAATAGAATTTAAAATAATAAATACCCCTTTGAAAGAATCAGTAACACCTAAAATAAGAGGTGCTGATTGTAAAGAAAAGAAAATATCAGTAGAAGAATCTGGTAATAGCGATGACGATAAAAAAACGTTATCGGGGGGGGGGGCGTGAACTGTCAGGAGAATAAAATTATTGACGGATCATGCGCTCTTCAGGAGTCAGATAAATCTGCTGATGAATTAAAACTAGATCTGATTGGAGCTGATAAATCCTTTCAGAATCTAGGAGATAATAAATATGACTACATACTTAACGTGACGAAAAAGACGGAAAAACTGACAGAGCTAAGAAAGAGAAAATTTTATGAAGAAAACTATGAAAATTCAGATAGTGATTTAGAAAGTGAAGTGAAATTAAAAGGTTTGATTAAATCAAGGGAGAGAGAGGAAGAAGCGCATGTATTGGTAATCCCCGATGAATTATTTCAAATTTCAAAAGAAAAATTATGGATGAGAGAAGATAATTTAATAAATTTTTTGTTTTGTGATTATGTAATTCATACACCACAGGCAAAGGAATTACAAGAAGTTAGTTTGTTGGATTTAGAAAAATTACCTATAGAAGTAGGTCAAGTATTAAGTTCAGGAGGTAAAAATAATAGAGTATTTAATTTATTTATAAAAGGAAAATTTAATATTAAATTTTATTTGCGAGATTTAGAGGCTGCGGTCGAAACATTAAAGGAAGCATTAATTAATGAACAAGAACGAAAAACTTTTAGTATTTCTAGAGAAGGCAACGGATTCGATAAAATACCTTGGAATATTATAGAAAGAAACTTTAAAATGAATTTTGAAAAGGAAAATTACAAAATTACCGTTTGTACTGGGGAAATTGAAATTCCAAAGGAAGAAATTTGAAAAACAATTATTGAAGAATGTCATGATAGTGTAGTGGGGGGACATAAAGGGGAAACAAAAACATTAGAAAGAATTAGGGAAAACTATTATTGGATAAATATGCGAAAAGATATTCAGGATTATATTAAAACATGCAAATCCTGCCAAAAGAAAAAATTAGTTCGAGTAAATACACGACAACCTATGAAAATTACAGATACTCCTAAAAGAGTATTTGAAAAAATTCAAATGGATATGGTGGGACCATTACCCGAAACAGAATCAGGAAGTACACGTGAATCGCGTAAAACGTGCATATATAAGATTATAAGAAAAAAGGGATTTTATTATTGAAAGAGAAAAGTAAGGGAAAGTTAGTAAAAAAAAAATTTTTTGTTGAGACGACCCAAAAAAAATTTTTTTAAAAAAAGGAGAATGGTTTATTTTTGTTTGGACGATCTCCTATAGGAGATGGTCTGAATATATATATGTTTTAAATCCCGCGGCGGAAGATTAGATCCTATGACAAATGAGAAATTTAAAAGGTTGCTTCTTGAATATGCGTCCGAAAAGATCCAGGGAATGTTTTTGAGAAAAAAAAACACAACAATCTGAAACATAATAAATAAAATTTTTATATATAAAAAAAGGAGGGGAAGGCTTTCTTTCTATGTAATTTGAATATCATCGATACAATAACTAATTTCCTTTTTCGGTGGATGTCGTGATGTCCTTCGAGAATGGATATCCTGATGTCCATAGATTTTTGTTGGATATCGTGGTGTCCATTTAAGAATGAATATCCTGATGTCCTTAAATTTTTGGTGGATATCGTGGTGTCCTTTTAAGAATGAATATTCTGATGTCCTTGAATTTTCTGATGGATGTCTTAGAACCAAATTACATAAGAAAAAAAAATTTTAATAAAAAAAAATGATGATATGTTTAAATAAATAAATAAGGGAATGTATATGTATATGTGGAAAAATATATATATATATATTTTCTCTTTTCAGATCCCTGATCTTATTGAGATCGAAGATGAAAAGGAGAAAATAAAAAATCTTTCATTACCGGCGAAGGGGATCTCTAAATTCTGGGAGAATTTTCAACCATACCATCATCTGGAGATCCCCTTTTTTGAGCAATATCGAGGAGGGACAGTACTCTGTGCATTATGTGCACAGACGAAGAATACCCTCCTAGAAGAGGAATTCTACGAAAATTTCATTATTAAGGAATACACGGGGGAAAGTTTTTGGGCGTTTCGCCTACCAAACTTCGAACTTATGTTCTGGCATAAAATGAAGGCCAACGATAAATTTGAGTTGCGGATTTTTGAATGCGGTTTTTGTAAAAATAAATAGTGTCCCAATTCATGGATTCGGAGAGATGTACGAGATGCAGATATCTCTACTTTCATGATTGGAAGTCATTCTGCAGTCAACAAACCCACACAAATTATATTAAATTTAAAATTTAAATTATAAAAAAAGGGTTTTTTATTTCTTTGGCTATGTCCATTTATTTTTAATTATTACCATCTTGTAATTATAAAATTTTATATTGATAAAAAAAGAGTCTCGATTGAGCATTCGAAGTGTCCGGACGTGTTTACGTATCGCTCTTTCAATTGCAAACTTTCAAAACTTTTACTTTCGAAGTATACAAACTTTAATAACTCAAATCTGCGAATAATCTAATTAGATAAAAAAAATAAATAAAAAAGGAAGAGAATTGGTGAGTTTTATGGAGGAGAATGGCTGTATAGTATTAAACGGTAGATCAACGAGAGACTACATGGGTCAATTTACATACATGTTAAATAATAAAAAATCTACGAATGATCTAGTTTGGGTAAATTTGTTAGTCAATTGATAACTGCTTCTGATCATTTCCCTGTTTGTGTCACTGTAGAAAAAAAAGAAAAACTGTCTCAATCATTAAATATAGTGAAGTGGAGAAATGATCTTTCCGATAACTATTTTAGTGAAATGAATTCTCTTCCTTGTAACGCGTCCACTAATTGTCAAAATATTGATTTTTTATCAGAAGAATTAATAAACTCAATAACATTGAATGCAAAACTAATAAGAATGACTTCTAAAGTAAATAATAAATCCGGACTATCAAAACCATGGTATGATCACGAATGCGTCCTTTTAAAAAAAACCTTAAAAAATTGTTAAATAAATGTAAAAAAGAAAAATTCACCAATAACCAAACGATCACGGAATATGATAATACGAAAAACTATATTATGATAAACAGAAGCTTAAAAAGGAGACTTATAGGAATGCAAAATGAAAATCTCCTTCCTGAATTTCAATCTGGATTCAGAAAAGGTAGAAGCTGTTTCGACAACTTATTTGTTTTCAATGCGATGGTACAAAACCGACTGAATTCGAAGGGAGGCAAATTATGTGCTTTATTCGTAGATTTTAGTAGTGCTTTCCCGTCTGTTTCGCATACTCTTCTCTGGAAAAAGTTGTATAAATTGAAATTGGGATATAAATTAACAAAAATTCTAATAGATTTTTACTCAAAAGCCACTGTGTCAGTCCAAAATAACAACGAAACTTCGAAACCAGTCAAAGTAACGAAAGGAGTATTACAACGAGAAGTAAGCAGCCCTATCCTTTTCTCACTTTTTTTAGCCGATTTAGAAGAATTTTTAAATTAAAAGGAATAAGAGGGGTATCTATAGGACACTGTAATGAAATCATTTTATTGGCTTACGCAGCCTAAGCAATTTCTAAACTATTTAATAGTTTAGTTAGTAGTACATTTTTTTATGCCATACAAATCTGGGGCTTACGCTCCTTTAATGAAATTGAAAGAACGCAAAAGACCTTCTAGAAAAAACTCTTATTGCTCCCCAAAAATACTCCAAATTATGCAATTAGGCTTGAAATCGGTGCCTCAAGCCTTTCATCCAGAATATTTAAATTAACACTTAACTTAATCGAAAAAATATTGAAAATGGAAAACGACAGATATCCTAAAATATGTCCATTAAGGTTAATTAATATAAAGAAATCGAACAATTCAGCAAGTAAATATAACTGGTGTAACCAAGTTGAAAATTTTTTTAGAAAGTATGGTAGAAAGTATTACATGGAATAATGAATTTATTCAAAAAAATAAAGAGAGACTAAATAATACTTACAAAAACTTTTTACGAGCTGAAGATGTTAATCCTACTGAAAATTCTCAAATAGGATCTTATATAGGATCTCACATAAATTCATATATTAAAATCCACATAAAATCCTATGTGTCATGTAAGAAACTATATAGGATCTTATGAAAAATCATATAGGAAATTGAGACATGATTTGAAGTAGGATTCGATGTAAATTCTTACAAACGTATTCTTAGGTAATAAGTTATGTAAATTCCTATGTGAAATCTCACAATTTTTTCTGGTCACATTTTTTCCTTCAATTTCTTATGTCAATTTCTCATGTCAATTTCCTTCGTGTTTTCTCAGTATTCAAGACTGATCTTAACTGTGAGAAAAAAAATTAGCACCATCTGGCGGCGTTAGAGTGGAACTATGATGATATACATCTATATTTAACTTTCCCATATAATTTCCTATATAATTTCCGACATAATTTCTCATATAATTTCCGACTTGGTATCTTAGATGGACAATTAAAACAATGAAATCCACACATGACATCGCACATAAATTCCTATGTGATGAATTCTTACATGAAATCCTATATAGGATCCTATATAGGATTTTATATATGATCCTACGTAAGATTTTACATGGATTTATATATTTCTGTATGATGAATTCTTACATGAGATCCTATATAGGATTTTATGTAGGATCCTATACAAGATCCTACGTATGAACTCATATGGATTCCTATATAGGATCTCATATAAGAATTCATCATACAGAAATATATATATATAAATCCATGTAAAATCTTATGTAGGATAATATATAAAATCCAATATAGGATCCTATATAGGATTTCATGTAAGAATTATTCACATAGGAATTTATGTGGGAAGTCATGTGTGGATTTCATTGTTTTAATTGTCCATCTAAGATACCAAGTCGGAAATTATATGAGAAATTATGTCGGAAATTATATAGGAAATAATATGGGAAATTCTAATATAGATGTATATCATCATAGTTCCACTTTTACTCCGCCAGATGGTGCTATTTTTTTTCTCACAGTTGAGATCAGTCTTGAATACTATAAAAGCTGAGACTCTAACTCAGAAGGTGTATTGCAAAGCACAATTTCTTTTCTTTTCAGATGAATTGCAGTTATATTATTTGATTTTTAATTAAATAATTTTTAATTTTTATAAACTGCCGTCTGCCAACTGAAGATTCCTATATGAAATCCTATATTGTTTTCTTTATATAATTCTATGTGAAATCTTAAATATAAATATTTCAGAATCTACATGAAATCCTATATGATTTCTTATGTTCAAATCAATCATATATATGATCTCACGTGAGGATTTTCAATATTATTTCATGTCAGATTATTTGTAATAATTTTTTATTCAAGAATCGAAAAAAGATTTGATGTATGATTTGATATAGGAAAATTTCTGGTTAAGGATTGAGCAATGAATTTTGGTATGTTTTTTAGTGAGAAAACACGAAGGAAATTGACATAAGAAATTGAAGGAAAAAATGTGACCAGAAAAAATTGTAGTATTTCACATAGGAATTTACATAATTTATTACCTAAGAATACGTTTATAAGAATTTACATCGAATTCTACTTCAAAACATGTCTCAATTTCCTATATGATTTTTCATAGGATCCTATATAGTTTCTTACATGACACATAGGATTTTATGTGGATTTTAATATATGAATTTATGTGAGATCCTATTTAAGATACTATATGAGAATTTTCAGTAGGGAACTCCCTTTCAAATTCGAGGTCTCTTCAGCTACTTCCACATCTCAATTTGAAAGATGGAATACAAAACAATTTAAGGTTAATTTAATACCGCTAACATTTATTAAAATACTTGCTCAGGTCCGTTTAATTAATAATCATAATTTAAGAATAATTTATAAAAACAAAATTTTGAAATTAAATAACAATTATTGCTGCGGAGAATCAATTTTGAAAGGGAGAGAATTATATCATGTTTTAATAGAGTGTGAACGTTATAAAAATATTAGAAAGCAATATTTATGCTCAAGTGAAGATATTTCTGTAATTGGGGATTTTTGTATTGACCTTCTAAACTTCCCAGATGTAGAAAAAGTTAAATGGATAAATTTTTTTTTAAAAGCTATATGTAAAAACAAAATAGATTAAAATATCAACAAAATGTAATTACTAAATAAGACTCATCGAAACCTTTTTGTATGATCCAGTGGTTCAAAGCAAATAAACTTATATATATTGATAAAAAAAAGAAAAAAATTTTTTTTTCTTTTATTTGAAATAATTCCTCACATGAATGTCTAATAATTAATTTCCTAAATTGGTCCTCTTTTGTGAAAAAAGGGGGGGAGGAGATATATAAAAGAGAAGGAGAAACAAAAGGAATATAAAAAGACTTTTAATATTTGTGTAAAAGGTAAATTCGATCCAAAGGAAGGTAAAAGAAACATAAATCAAGTCTATGTCATGTTAAGATTTAATCACGATTTCGATTGGTATAACACCACCATATTAGATCGTGAACCACATTATTAAAAACGATCGATTTCTGAAATGATACATATACTAAGCAACGAATTTACAATAAATAAGAAGGAAGATATTTCTTTTCTCAATAAGACTTATTTTCCATTGATTAGGAAACTTAATTCATAACATACGATCTGATGTTTTCTTTTTTCTGTTTACTCTGGAGTTCATTCACTTTATATTTCAGCACGTGTGGTGTTCTTTCAAAAACAGAATTATATTTTAGTTTTGACTCGATGTTCTCATCGTAATGACGAAAATTGTCGCGTGCTCCGTTTTTCTGTTTATATTAATTTATTTAATTTTAATTTCTGAACTGATTGTTATAACAAATTTTAATTTCGACTAGTTGTTATGTAATATGACTTTATAAATATTCAGGTATTATTGTTGTTTGGTTTATGTTAATTTTGATTAATTTGTGCTGTGTATTTATTAATTTTGGTGTTTTTTTCAAATAAATTAGCCTGAAGAAGATAGCAAACCAAGCTATCGAAACGTAGCAACTTAACATGACATAGACTTGATTTATGTTTCTTTTACCTTCCTTTGGATCGAATTTACCTTTTACACATATATACACTTGGAAGGGAATTATATTTCTTGATTATTACTTTTAATATTTACCAAATTTTACTTCGCTGCTACCCAAATTGATAAAATTGAGATATTTTTTAACCTAAAAAAAAACTTTATTTAAAAAGCGGGAATACATTATTAAGAAAATATAAATAATATAATAATAATTTTTATTTATACTTACAATTTAAATAATCAGCAAAAAATATATATAATTTTTTTTATATATATCAGCAACAATGAAAATCTAAAAAAAAAACAAAAAATATATACTTACAATATCATAATTATTGGATGATTGTTGAAAAGGGTGATATTTATAAGGAATCTTTTCAATAATTGAATTCCATAACAGCCCACTATGCATTAATCCATCTTTGCAACTACCTAAAAAAAAGGAAATGGGAATTACTTAATTAAATCAGGAAATATGTATGAAATTAATATATTTAATCATAATAGATTGATCATGAAAATTTTCTAAATAATTGAAAATTAAATAAAAATAAAAAAAGGGGAAAAATCGAACATAATTAATTTAAGACATTTGAATTTTCGCGGGTTTTAGGTTAGGAAATCTATAACAATAAAAACAAAAGGAAATTCACAATAATAGTAATTACTAACCTAAACAAAATTAATTATTGGATTTATTTAATGAAGAAATGGAATGAATTAAGCAATAAAAGAAAAATAATTGACTAAAAAATTTTAAAAGCATAGCAGACGAAAAAAATGTAAACAAAGGGAGCGCTGTCAAATAGTGTAACAGTGACAGACACTGTTGATCAGTGCCGCATTAACCACTGTGTCACCCCGGTGTAACTTTTATAGTCACAGGGCCGGAACAAATTTAATGTCGCCCTGTACCTAATTTCAAATAATAAAATTCAAATCAGTAAAATCTCATTTAATGAAATTAAATGATGATATATAAATTAATAATTGCAGGAAGCTGAAAAGGAATGAATTGACTTATAAAAATATATATTTAATAAAATATAGTAATAGAAATAAGTAACAAAAGAAATAATATTAAGGAAACAATTGTAATTTATTTTCTTTTATTGATAAATTACGATGATGAAAATTATAATTAAATTAAATGTTACATCCCGGTAACAATTTTCTCTAATTTTCCTTAAAATTATCATTAAAATAAGACATTTTATATAATTCTATGATAATTTTACAATACTTAAATTATATGTCTTATTTTAATGTATTTATTTATGTATATATTGATAGGATAGAGTGTGGAAACGAAATCGATCTCAAAAGAGATATGACATTCGTTTTCACCATAAAAGTTCAGAAAGTTGAAAAGCTAAAAATAGGATATATGTAAGCAAAATGTGAAGCAAGTTCGAGCTTGTTTGTTTATACGCGTGAAGAATGTGAAGGTTGTGAAGATCCAAGTGTAATATGATCTTCAAAAGCCCATTGTCAGCATATAAAAGAGAGAATTCAGAAAGAAGAAGATTCAATGTCATACGTGCGATGTAGATCATTACCATATAAGGAAAGTGATTCTATTTATAGATCACCCCTTCCTCAATAATATGACATTTCTCCCACTAATTAGCATAATCGACTAGTATATAAACAAGAGCTTTTTCCATAAAGCTTGTCAAAAGTTCCGGTGCAATCTCTAACATCGTAGAGCGACCCTTCAGTTTACTTTCGCCCTAATTATTGTATTCTTTCCTGATAGCCAATAGGTGCAAGTTAATTTGACTTTTCACTTAGAACATAGTTCTTTCCTGATAGCCAATAGGTGCAAGAGAAGCAAATTAACACTTAGAATCAATAATTTAATAGAAATAACTGTCGTATTTATAACTATAAATACTAAAGAAATCCTGCATTATCTCTTTTTCTAAATTTGTCAATTTAGTATATGTTGCTTCTCTTACACCTGCTATAAAATTCATTCCTGTCAAAGGTGCGAGTGACGAGAAATAACAACAAAGAATATTGCAATTCTTTAAATAGTTATAAAACAATTTAAGTTGTTAAAGTTACACAAGTGCAACCAAAACGAACTATTTCAAATCAAATGAAAACCAATTTATAACGACTAAGCTATAATCATCGATTTATCCGACTTCATTGCTAAAAGTAAGTAAAAGAATTGTAAACTTGTATCATTATTGTATAATCATTACTATATAATTATTATTTAATCAATAAATGTTATAAAAGGGAATATTTGACTTGTTATTGTAACGCAAAACCCGTAGTTTTGACAAGTGAACACGATCCTACATAAAAATAAATATCAGGCTTTACCAACCTGATTAATCAGCCTTATTACATTCAAGTAAATAAAATTAATTTATTTAAAAACCACGCCTAGTTTGGAACGTAATAGCTGATTTGGTGGCAGCGGTGGGATTATCACTTTTGTTGCAAAAACAATTTTATGAAAATTCTCAAATAATTCGGCATATTTATTTAGAACAAATTTCAAAATTTTTTAAGGGTTCAAATTTATTCAAAATTAATTATATCACCCTTATAAACACATCACATTTCATTAAATGTTTATTCATATTGTTACATCCCGACATATATAATTTTTCATCTTAATTATAAATCTACTGTTACACGAATTTTCTAATAGCCCCTTTTCGTAGGCAATACCGATTGCATTTAAGATCCACGTATATTAAATAGTTAATTATTTGAATGAAAGGTGTATACATATATATGAGTATATTTGAATGTACACTTATAAAATATAACATTCATATACCTAATTATTTAAATATTTTAAATTATCAACTGGTTCTTTTAACGAAATGTTACCATCTCATTCATTATCTTGAGAGATGATAAATAATCGACATAACTATTATCATAGTGAAGTCGGTATGACAGATAATAAAGTAAAAGAATTCATAATGAAATAATGATGCATCTTAAAGAACACGTGTGTAATGCATATGTATGACCACATATACATATAGAACTAAAATATATGCATGTAATTATTCTTAAAAACAAACAGAAACACTGATTAAATGCATAAATTGCTTAAATAATTATGGATTAACAATCTAATATCAATGATCAATATCGATATCAAATAGACTGAATGTCGCTCAATTAATATGAAATAAAAGACACATACGATTCCTAGAAAATTCGTACGTGCTCTTAAACGTTTTAGCTAAAAACGTGCTCTTAAACGTTTTAGCAAAAATCGTGCTCTTTTTCTTAATCATCCCCAACAAAGTAATGAATTGACTAGTATATAAACCCATTGCAAATTAAGAGAAGATGTCAAAAGTTCCGGTGTAATCTCCGTGGTTAATATCATTGTTGAGCGACCCTTCAGTTTATTTCGTGAAAGTTAATCTATTCTTTCCTGTAACAAGGTGCAAGTTTTTGTGTTTCACTTAGAACGAATTCTTTCCTGAAAAGGTGCAAGAGAAGCAATATTAATATTTAGAACATAGTTCTTTCCTGAAAAGGTGCAAATTAAATTGTTTTTCATTTAGAATAGTTTCTTTCCTGAAAAGGTGCAAGAAACTACAATTTAACATTTAGAATAGATAAATTCATTGATTTAACTGTCGTAATCTTACAATAAAATAAAGCAGATTCTTGATTATAATTCAAAAATTGCTTCTCTTTCACATTCAGAATAGACTTCCTTCTTATGCAGGTGTAAGTGACGTAATACAACGAATTGTAACACGAAATAGTGTGCTTTATTATCAAAAACATTAAAGTTGTGTCACACAAGTGTGAACCGACAAGCTGTATCTTCATTCACTTAAAACAAATTCCGAGCTCTTGTATAACAACTCAGCGACTTCATTGAAATACGAATCTTCCTCGTAAAAGTGAGTAATCATATATGTAACCTATTTTATTAAATCATAATTATAATAAACTATTATAAAAGGGAATATTTGTCTTTTATTAACGCAAGACCCATAGTCTTTACGAAGTGACAACGATCCTACAAAATAAAAATATCAGGTTTTACCATCCTGATTAATCAGCACAACCCTCCCAAGTAAATAAATTAATTATTTGTTTAAAAACCAAGCCTTAGCTCGGGATGTAACAGCTGATTTGGTGGCAGCGGTGGGATGTCACTTTTGTTTAATAAACAATAATATTCTATAAAATTTTAAATTTAAACTAATAATCTCTAAACTTTCATTATTCCTACAATTCATTAGTAACGTTCGTTTAAATAATTATTTAAAGGTAAAATAAATAATAAAATTATTATTCACTATTTTATTTTTCTAACATGTTATAAATAATGAAAACTAAATTGAAATTACAAACAAAAGAAAAATTAAATATTATCAAACACACTCAGACAAAAAAGATATAAAAATATTAATAAAAATATCAATAACTAATAATTTTACTAATTAAATACCAGTCCATTGATTCATTAATACTATTACTATTAATTTTAATTAACAATTAAAGGAATAATAATAAAATAAAACAAAAATACGTGTCTATACGCACACATATGCATTTTATTCTATACTTACACATCAAATAAATTAATTAATCTTCTATTCATAATTATATAGTCATAATAATAATAATAATAACCTCATAATTAATGTTAACTAACAATACCTTACAACTAAATCAACAATACCTAAATAATAATCATTAATAATTTTAATTTCAAACAAACAAACCTAACTAACAATATACAAGGTGTTTTGACTTCAATATTATTATTATTGTTAATAATAATTGAGCGCAAAAGACCTCGTAGTGAGCTCTGGGTATTAGGCGAGCATGGGAGAACGGAGGTGATCTGCGAGGCGTGGTCAGGCCCACGCCTCCTCTCCAACAGCCACGCGCCTGGGCTACCGCCTTCTCTTTTATGGCCGCTATGCTCGCTCTCGCGAGTCGCCCGCATGACATATATATATGAGCGTACTACTTGACGGACATCTTGTCGCTACATATATATGTGCCTCCTCTGCGTGCATACTTCTCGGATAAAATCTACCTAACAATATGTCTTAGATTTGTTAATTTAAATCAATAAATTGATCAATCTAACTGATAAAGTTTTATCCAAAAATCTTGTGACGTTAATATAGGTGTTTTAAATTAATACACCAATAATTAATAATCATTTTAAAGTATATATTAAAAATAAATCCTGAATTATAAGTATTATAATTATTAAATGAAGTTAAGACAAAAGAATTCATAAAAACAAAAAGTAAAAATATTATGTAAGGATTTTTATATAATTCATATATTCTGAATTAAGAAATATACATTACAAATATACTTACCTTAAAATTCCCTACTTTTTATTAAAAATGAAATAAAAGACTCTATCATTTTTATGCATATTTTAAAAACATAGCTAAAATTTAACAAATAACAAAAATTAATTATAATAATTTCAATCATTAGTAAAATAAATATTAATTTAATTATGAACGCTTATTGAATGTGTATTTATTGATTACACATACAAACGTTTAAAGATTAAAAGGATTAAAATAATGTCAATGATGAATTGCTCATGTCAGCATGACTTTTCATTGAAATTAAAAACTCAAGAGAATATAAATCTTTTAAAAATATATAAGTATAAACTAACGTATATATGCATTAAGTCATCAAATTATGTCCATATTTCTGTCGACGACACTAGCTGACTCCACTACTGAAATAAAAAAAAAGGGGAGGGGGAAGAAAAACTCTCTGTACATCACAAACATGTCAAACAAAGCAAAATCAAGTTAAAAAAAAAAGGTTTTAAAGGAAATAATATAAGTCACAATTAAAAATAAAACATAATGTTGTATTATTACAATTAAATGATTAAAAATACATAGAATATTATATATTATATTATGTATTATGAGAGTGTTTATTAAAGTAAATATATACTAAATTAATATAATCAATAGTGTTTCAGTAAAATCAGTTACAAAAAAAAAAAAAAAAAAAAAAAAAAAAAAAAAAAAAAAAAATATATATATATAAATGTACAATAAAGAAATTAATTAACTACGTCGATCTCTTCTTCATCACTATCTATCGACAAGTCTATTATCGTCCCTGAAGAATGTTCTCTATAACAAAAAGAATTTTGTAAATTATTATTTGAAGCAAAAATATGTAATATTGGAGGCGTTGTAGAATTATCAAATATTTCCATATATGTGTGTCATATAATAAAAATACCTTAAATTTGATGACGAGCCAGGAAGCGACCTGTAATGTTGAAATTCCTGCGGACCATCCATACAGGACTTAGCCAAGGTGTTTAACCATTTTTCCACCCTACGTTTGCGAGATTTAATCGGCCTCGTGACACTAGATGGAGTCTTGTGTACCGTCCAAGAATTCGGCATTTTTGAAATCCGTAAAAGATTGGAACCTGAGGGACGTTCCACCGAATAATTTGGAGAAAATCCAGTTACACCCTTAAATTCTCTTAATCGGTCCGAGAGCTGTCCCAACTCAAAAATATAGCGGCAAATTTGTTCCAATTTTTTAAATCGACATCTGGAATTCTGGTACACGGATCACCGACTAAACAAACAAAACACAAACAAAAATTTTATATATAGATATTTTATAAATGGACCAGAACGAAATAATAAAAGAGACTATGAAAGGAAATATAAGAGAAACCTTAAACTATAAAATATCCACATTGTATCCCCTTAACATAAACATGTGTCTGAAGGTAAAAATTAATTCCTTCATCATCAACGAAGGCACTCGAACCAACACACCACTTCGCTTGACGTCTAATTTTCTAATAACAGTAAAATCTTGTGCACTGCACTCTATGCCAATGATCGAAGTACACAAATTACTAATAATAGTGGCAGCATTCTCAAATGGAATTTTCCAGATTGCGAATTGAAAGATCCCCAGTCTCTCTTCCAAATCCGCAACGCGAAGGGCCAAAAGTCGATGTTGTGAAACACTCGCTACTATTGGACTTGGTTCAAAAAGGGAAAACAATGAAAAAGATTGATTGGCAGGCACTTCACTACCTTGGTCACTGTAATTGTCAGAAGTCAACACTAAATCCGTATTATCTAAGACCGCACTATTGTCACTTATATCAAAATGTTCCAAGTCAAAAAGGTCAACATAATCCTCAAAAACAGTTTCACTATCATTATCACTCATTATCCCAAAATAATATAAAAGAAAATATGATGGGGAATATCAATGTGGTCACTAGAAGAGTTCACTACGTACTGAGCACTTACCAGAAGAATCATCACTAATGGTGATGATGGATCCCGGGGCATCATCATAAAGAACAGTGGTAGCATCACTTATTGAACTGGTATCACTCATGGTTACAAAGGAACTAACTACAAAAAGCTCCTAAGCACGATATATGGATCTTGAGATCACCATGCAAAAATTTGATGATAACAGCATTTTGGGTACACAAAGAAGACATCTAACCAGCTGGATAAATCATGACATTAGTACAATAACAACTTACCTCATTGGTGCACATCCTTCTTCAACATCACACATATATTGGCAAAGAACATCTGCACTCTACAAACACTCCTGTCAGCAAATTTCTGTTTTAAACCTTGAAAATCATATTACATTTTCAAAGCAATGTAATATTAGAAAATTCGCATAACAAAAATTTTAATTCAAAGTCCATCGCGGACGATGCACAATCTAAGGGGGGAGGACTGTTACATCCCGACATATATAATTTTTCATCTTAATTATAAATCTACTGTTACACGAATTTTCTAATAGCCCCTTTTCGTAGGCAATACCGATTGCATTTAAGATCCACGTATATTAAATAGTTAATTATTTGAATGAAAGGTGTATACATATATATGAGTATATTTGAATGTACACTTATAAAATATAACATTCATATACCTAATTATTTAAATATTTTAAATTATCAACTGGTTCTTTTAACGAAATGTTACCATCTCATTCATTATCTTGAGAGATGATAAATAATCGACATAACTATTATCATAGTAAAGTCGGTATGACAGATAATAAAGTAAAAGAATTCATAATGAAATAATGATGCATCTTAAAGAACACGTGTGCAATGCATATGTATGACCACATATACATATAGAACTAAAATATATGCATGTAATTATTCTTAAAAACAAACAGAAACACTGATTAAATGCATAAATTGCTTAAATAATTATGGATTAACAATCTAATATCAATGATCAATATCGATATCAAATAGACTGAATGTCGCTCAATTAATATGAAATAAAAGACACATACGATTCCTAGAAAATTCGTACGTGCTCTTAAACGTTTTAGCTAAAAACGTGCTCTTAAACGTTTTAGCAAAAATCGTGCTCTTTTTCTTAATCATCCCCAACAAAGTAATGAATTGACTAGTATATAAACCCATTGCAAATTAAGAGAAGATGTCAAAAGTTCCGGTGTAATCTCCGTGGTTAATATCATTGTTGAGCGACCCTTCAGTTTATTTCGTGAAAGTTAATCTATTCTTTCCTGTAACAAGGTGCAAGTTTTTGTGTTTCACTTAGAACGAATTCTTTCCTGAAAAGGTGCAAGAGAAGCAATATTAATATTTAGAACATAGTTCTTTCCTGAAAAGGTGCAAATTAAATTGTTTTTCATTTAGAATAGTTTCTTTCCTGAAAAGGTGCAAGAAACTACAATTTAACATTTAGAATAGATAAATTCATTGATTTAACTGTCGTAATCTTACAATAAAATAAAGCAGATTCTTGATTATAATTCAAAAATTGCTTCTCTTTCACATTCAGAATAGACTTCCTTCTTATGCAGGTGTAAGTGACGTAATACAACGAATTGTAACACGAAATAGTGTGCTTTATTATCAAAAACATTAAAGTTGTGTCACACAAGTGTGAACCGACAAGCTGTATCTTCATTCACTTAAAACAAATTCCGAGCTCTTGTATAACAACTCAGCGACTTCATTGAAATACGAATCTTCCTCGTAAAAGTGAGTAATCATATATGTAACCTATTTTATTAAATCATAATTATAATAAACTATTATAAAAGGGAATATTTGTCTTTTATTAACGCAAGACCCATAGTCTTTACGAAGTGACAACGATCCTACAAAATAAAAATATCAGGTTTTACCATCCTGATTAATCAGCACAACCCTCCCAAGTAAATAAATTAATTATTTGTTTAAAAACCAAGCCTTAGCTCGGGATGTAACACATATATTTCATTATAAACATTTGTAAACGGTCATTTTAAATTCTCTAGCAGTTTTGTTCTTACGCCGTCCGGCGAATTACAGAATTTGTTATATTTTCATTTTACGCCGTCCGGCGAACTTGAGAATTAGGGTGTTTAAAACCGACTGTTTAATAAATTCATAAAATCATTCAAAATCTTATTGAGTAAGCTATTTTTACGCCGTCCGGCGAACTATAGCTTTGAAAATTGGAGATCTACGCCGTCCGGCGAGGTTTTCATATCAATAAATTTTGATAATATCATTGTTTGGAATTTTGAGGTCTTAGCAAGGTCAATTTTACGCCGTCCGGCGAATTTTGACTTTGTACTCGACGTTTTACGCCGTTCGGCGAATTCTGTCTAAGCCCTTGGTTTACACAAACAATTGAAAAGAAGTCTCAATTTTTGATTTATTTGTAATATCAATTTTCTAAAATAACAATGTTATTTTCAGTCAGATTAGATTATGCCAGATAAACCTAAAATTGATAGAAAACCCACAAATAGAGGAGGAACAAACGCAAAAAGGCGATTTGATAAAACCGATAATCTTAATATAACAATTCTTCAAAATCAACAAGATTTTTCTACATTCTTCGATTTACTATTACATCAAACAGAACAATTAATATCCGTAAACAAGAATTAAAATAAAAAGGTTATAATAAAATTATTAATGTATTTTGTTTATTTTATTACATTCCTTGTATATGTAATGTTTTTCGCCATAGTTTGGTGGACAGTTTATTATTAAAAAGTCGGTTAGTAACCACAAATGAATAATTACTTCTCAATTCTTGAATATAATCAACATAATTATCCTTACGTTGAATTAATCTCAGGTAATTTTAAATCACATAAAGGTAATTTTCTTATTGATTATACATTAACAATAAATTTGGTAAAAGAATCAGCAATATCATCGTTTGTATCTATAGATAAAAACGTCATAATAACAGCAAGACAAGGTGCAATTTGCACAAGTGGTAGTACATTAATAGAATTCAGCGATTTTTCTCTAAGATTTGAAGCTATCGATTATCAAAGTGAAACAGAAATTATTGGAATTCTTGGTGTGCCATTTCTCGATCAAATTTATGAAACAAATTATTTCAATAGAATAGCAGTTTTTTATGAAAGAGCAATTTGGAGACGTGAAATCTCTATCCAAGGCCGAATCAGACGCCGTATTATCACTTTTATCCGAAACTTCTCTTTCCGAAGAATTCCAATACTAAATAGAATTCTTAATGAATAGATACAACAACGAAATTTCATTTAATTTAGTCATTTACCCAAATATCCACATATCTTCCCAAAATTTAAAAGAAAATAGAGGACTCTTCATAGTTAATCCTTGTTTAGATATTAACCTGATTAACGAGAATAAATTGGCTCCAGAACAACAATTAATAGATCCGAATCTCTATTATTGACTCCAGGACCAATATTCACCTCAGGAACAGTATCAATAACACAGCCCCACAAAAAAAAAGTGTCATGTACTTTTGACCGGAATACCCTAACCCTATGTATTTTGACGCGCTGAACACGAATCCGAAGTCCGTTTTGCTCCATCACGTCAGGATTTTTTTCTAACCTCAAAAAACATGTCGGATTTTGAGAAGTAGGCGATTTTTTTAAAAATTGATGTATTAACTTCAAACTTGGTATCTGGGGGTTTTTTGTGTCGCTGATTACGAATCTGAAGTTAGATTTTCAAAATCCAAAATGGCGGATCCAATATGGCGGACGAATTTTGAAAGAATTTTAAGATTTACTTCAAACTTGGTATCTGGGGGTTTTTTGGGTCGCTGATTACGAATATGATGTCAGATTTGAAAAATTCAAAATGGCATATCCAACATGGACTTCTATCGGACATATTAGATACGCCATTATCTGTATCTGGGGGTTTTTTGGGTCGCTGATTACGAATATGATGTCAGTTTTCAAAAATTCAAAATGGCATATCCAACATGGACTTCTATCGGCCATACTAGATACGCCATTATCAATTTTTGAAAACTGACATATTCGTAATCAGCGACTCAAAAAACCCCCAGATACACTATTGCACATTAATTTTTAAAAAATTTTGTAAAATAATGTCCCCCTACCAAAAAAAAATTCAATTCGTATGCCATATTGGATCCGCCATTTTGGATTTTGAAAATCTAACTTCAAATTCGTAATCAGCGACACAAAAAACCCACAGATACCAAGTTTGAAGTTAATACATCAATTTTTAAAAAAATCGCCTACTTCACAAAATCCGACATGTTTTTTGAGGTTAGAAAAAAATCCTGACGTGATGGAGCAAAACGGACTTCGGATTCGTGTTCAGCGCGTCAAAATACATAGGGTTAGGGTATTCCGGTCAAAAGTACATGAGACTTTTTTTTTGTGGGGCTGTGTAATAATTGCGCATAAACCTATCAAGTTTCACACCTACGTTAATAATCAACAACCCGAATTGACAGGTGTTCTTGGATTATCTTTTCTTAACACAGATCGTAGTGAATTTCGGTTATAACTTTACATAAAACTATATATAATATACAATATTAACCAATATAATTTTCGACATTGATAATAACAAAAATTCAGATTTCATTGTCACGTCCCGAGCAATGGTAGACTTTATTTATTGTTAAATAAATAATTGAGAAGCAAGTTTAGCTGATTAACAGATTGGTAAGATCTGCATTTATTTTTAATGTAGGATCGCGTCACTTTGAAAGAACTAAGGGTTCTCGTTAAATAAATTATATGCACATTCCCTTTTTAAAACGATTTATTGTTTAAATATTTCATAGAATAACAATTAGATATACTTACAGTTATTATCTTAGATTCAACTGACAATTAATAAGCTGCAACCGGCTGAACACGGCTGCCACACAGATTGCAATTATAAGATTTCAGTTCGTTAATATTCACTCATATACACGACTTTTACACTTTATTACAATTATTAATGTTTTTCTAAATGTTGCATTCACGTTACAGTACCTTGATACAAAAGAAACTCGTTTCTTTATAACGGAATTAACTTGCACCGAATTGGAAAGAGAAACAATTAATATAAAGAAATTATACGACAATTATGTAGTATCGAAATTAGATTCAATTATACAATTTTATTCCGTATTTTAAGTAAAGAAACGAATTTCCTATGATAATTACACTGACTCTAACTGCAATATACACGATTGAAGGGCCGAACTTAACAAATTACAAGAACGCGTCGAAGTTAATGACATTTGTTCTTCACAATTCAGGGGTTTATATATTAGCTAATTGCATAGAATTTAATGGGGGTAAAACACGTGCAAGAGCCAAAAAGTAGAAGGCACGTATTTGAGCTAAAAGATAGAAAGCACGTACAAAGTATCAGATTTCAGTAATAACTAATACATTTTCAACTCTTGAACAAAGGTTGATTTATAACATTTGAATTTATGTAACTATCTTATCGACAGTAAACTTAAGACAACTTCTCTTTGGCTACTTATCATTTGTCTGAGTAATAAAGTTTAGAAGCGCGACAATCGGACAATTATCATATGCTTAGATAATTTACCGACCGCTGCTCTAATACCTACATGTCGCTAGATTTAAATTGAATTTTAGTCGGATCTATAATCAATAATAAGGTTTTATACTTTATAATTATTAATTATACTATATAGTTGTATTTAATTAGGTATTAAGTGTTTTATTAATTAAATTATATATTTATGATAATTGTTTTGCATAAATGAAAAGAGAAATTAAATAGAAAATTTGAAACCGGGATGTAACAGTCCTCCCTCCTTAGATGAAGAACTTGAGGTTCGAGCGGTTTTTCCGAATACAAGTTCGAAAGGTGTAAAATTAGTTGATTCGTGTATTGAGGTATTGTACGCGAACATTGCGAAGGGTAATAATTTGTCCCAATCATCGTAGTTTTCCGAATATTGTTTGAGGAAATCTACTAATACTATGTGGCTTCTTTCTAAACTACCATTTGTTTGTGGTCTATATCCTGATGTTGTTACTTGTTGTACTCCGAAAATTTTGGATAGTTTTCTCATTAATTTACTTATAAAACTGGTGCCTTTATCAGTTAAAATGGTTTTTGGGGCTCCGTATTTGGAAAATAATTCTGTAGCAACAGCATGAGCTATCGTGGTGGTAGAAATATCGGGAATTGGTATTGCTATACAATACTTTGATAGGTGGTCTTGCATAGTTAGTATATGGCAATTGCCATCAGGAGTTGTAGGTAATTTTCCTACTGTATCTAGTGAAACTTTGTCAAAAACATCGAGGGGCGTGTCTGTTATTAACATGGGTTCTCTTGTTTTTGCTCTTACTAATTTTAACTCTTGACAAGTTGGGCATTTTCTAACAAATTCAGTTACTTGTTCTTTAATTCCTGGCCAACAGAATTTTTCTCTTATTCTACGATAAGTTTTTAATATTCCTTTATGACCTCCTATTTTGCTGTTATGGTATTCTGTAATTATATTTTCTCGAATGTCTTCCCTTGGAACTTCAACTTGTCCGTAACAGATTATGATTTTGATGTTGCTATTTTGGAAGGTTGAATTTAGTATTTTTAGAAATTCTCTTTTCATTAATTTGTCAGTGAAATCGCCTTTTCTTGATATTCTTATTTCTTTCACTTTGTTTTGTTGTAAAGTGATTTTTAAATTTTTAAAAGCTATTTCAACATCTTCTTTTATTAGGGGGTCGAAATGATTGCTTTTTATAATTAATGAATATATTTTATATTGTCCACGAGGGGTTATTAAAATTTGTCCTTTTTTAGGGTTTTTAATTTTTATTTCTTGAGGGTCGATTGCGCCTATGTCGATGAGTAATCGACCAATAGGGGTTACAAATTCAGAGTCAGCTGATAGAAAATGTACATAATTATTTCTGTAGTATGTTAGGTTTTCTCTACATCCTATAATGTTAGAAATTTCTTTTTGTAAGTATGAAATTTCTGGGAGTTTTGGAGGTATGAAAATTGGTGGAAGTTTTAGTTTTTCTTTAGTATAATTATTTTCTTTAGAGGCTTTTTCGATGATTTCTTCCTTTTCCTCTAATTCTGTGGTTGATTCATCTGTTAGTTCTTCTGGAATAGTAGGGTGTGGCGTAGATATTGCTAAAGGTCTATCGAAATTGATTGGTGTTACTGCTCTTTTTGATAGGTTATCAAAAGTTACAGTCTTGCTCTTATTTGAACTTGATTGCGGTTTATTAATTATAATTTCCTTTTCTGGGGTTTTTGTTTTTGTGGGACTACTTATTATTTCATTTACATTTCTTTGAATATTTTGTAGAATTTCGTTTATTTTCTCGGAAAATTCTTTATTGGTCCCTGGTATGTGATCATTGGCGGCTTCATGAATTTGAGGATCGTCAGCTCCTAATGAAGTGTTTGGCCAATCTCGTAGGGGTAATTCTTTTTCCTGTAACCAGTCTTTATGTTGGGCTAAAGATTGGTTAAATTGAGAGATTGATTTTTCTAATTCGTTAGCAATTTCTTCGCTTGTCTTATTATGAGGTGTTTCTTGTGTATTTTCTAATTTTTCTGGATTTTCTTCTGTTTGTTTATCCTGTAAATTGTCTTCTTCGGTAGAACTATCTTCACTTCCACTTAATGGTGGACTTACTGATATAACTATTTCCTCTTCTCTCATTATTAGTTCTGAGATCAGTTCGTTATTTTCGAAAGGTATTTCAGGTGGTGCGTTTCTTGGTGCATCTGGGTCGTATAGGGGTGGTGTGGGTATTTTTAGACTGGGTAGTACGCTTGTACTCTTTTTGCGTATTGGAGGTTTTGATTTTTCTACTTCTGAATCTGAGCTAGATAAAGAATCTTTGTTTTTAGTAGGTAATTGAGTAATTTTTCTTCTTCGTGAAACTCGTTGGCCTATTGTGCTTTTTTCTAATGCTTGTTTTGACGTAGAGGGTTTGTTTGATATTGAGGGTTTGGGAATTATTGTTTTTGGGGGAATTATTGTCTTTTTTGTGTGTGTAGAAGTGCTAGGGCCTGCAGTGTCGGTAATACGTGTACCTGTTATTTTTGAACGTGTGGATATACCTGCAAGTAATTTGCTTTTTGTTGTTTGTCTAGTTTGCATTAAAATTTTAGTTCCGCTTTTTTGTATAGGATTTTCGATTGGATTTCTAGACAGGGCATCTGCGTTGTGATTTAATTTTCCTGGCTTGTATTTAAATTCATATTCATAGTCTCTTAGTTTTAGTCTCCATCTTACTAACCTTTGTCCAGGATCTTTTATTGAATCGATCCATTTTAATGGTTCGTGATCGCTAACTAGAGTGAATTTCTTACCATAAATGTACGGTCGAAAATGATGTACTGCATATAGAACGTCTAAACATTCTTTTTCTGTGGTGGAGTAGTTTTGTTCTGCAGAATTTAAAACTCGAGAGAGATAAGCTATATGTAAATCGATTCCTTCTTTTTCTTGACTAAGGACAGCGCCTATTGCAAAATCTGATGCATCAGTGGTTATAGTAAACGGTTTGTCGAATTCGGGGTATTGTAAAATAGGACTTGTGCATAAAGCTGTTCTTAATTCTTTGAAACTTTTGTCTTCCTCTTTGCCCCAAACAAATTTGATATCTTTTTTTAACAAATTTGTTAAAGGTTTGGCCTTGGCTGAAAAGTCCTAAATGAATCTTCTATAGTATCCTGCTAATTCAAAAAAATGTTTTACATTTCTGGCAGTTTTGGGAACTGGAAAATGTTCTACGGCTTCTATTTTTTTTGGGTTCGGTTTTACACCATCACTACTGATAATATGACCTAAATAGGCCACTTCTTTAAAGAGAAATTCACACTTCTCTGGTTGTAGTTTTAAATCTGCTTCTTTTAGTCTTTGTAATAATCTTCTTATCTTTTTACCGTGTTCTTCCAAATTTTCTGCATATATTACAATATCGTCTAAATAGACAAATAGTTCAACTCCTTGTAGACCTATTAGTACTTGATCCATTAATCTTTGGAAAGTAGCTGGGGAGTTTTTTAAGCCCATGGGCATTCTTATGTACTCATAATGTCCGTGTACGGTCAAGAACGCTGTTTTTTGTCTGTCCGAAGGTTCTAGTTCTATATGGTGAAATCCACTAGCTAAATCAAACACCGAGAAGTATGCCGCACGGCCGAGATTATCGATGATCGATAATATATTGGGAAGAGGGTAGGAATCACCAACTGTCTTTTCGTTCAGGGCTCGGAAGTCAATTACTATTCTCCACTTCTTTTTTCCGGTTCCGTTCATCTTTTTTGGTATTATAAGTAATGGGGAGTTATAAGGTGATGAGGAGGGGGCAATAGCTCCTTCTGAAGTCTATCGATTACTTGGCGCGATCTAGCTTGTATTACTAAATCTTTGTTTTTATTTTCCTTAGTGCTAACTAAAGTGTCTCTAGCTTGTCTAGATTCATTATCTATGAATAATATAGGTTTTACAGGGTTAGATACTGTCACGATGGTATTGTGCCAAAATGAAATGGCTGCCTTCTCTTGTCTGAGGTAGTCTCTTCCTAAAATCCCGTCAGATTGTATAGGAAAATCTGAGGGTACTACTTGAAAAGTTACTAACTTTTTATCTAGTAATATTTGAGTTGAACCTAGTGTCGATATTTTTGTTGGGGTTATGCCTGTGATTTGAATGGATTTGTCTTGTTGGACAATTAATTCAGGCTGTAAGACGCATAATTTAATGAGACTTATATCTGCTCCGGTATCTATTAGTAGTGAGGCAGATAAATCGATGAAGTTAGGAGATTTTAGAGTAATTACTGGGGATTCTTTGTGTGTTCTGGTTTGCAATATAGTTCTTGTTTGCGAAGCATCATTACATTGGATTGACGCTCTGGTTTTTCTGTGCTTGTCGTTGCGTCTGATCGTCGAGCTACTTTGAAGTTTAAATACTTTTCTACAAATGGAGTAGGAGATTGTGAACGAGGAGGTGTTCTAACACCGCCATATTGATTTTGATTATATCCGTCAGCTCTTGGAGGAGGCGGATAAAATGAATAAGGGTTAAATTGCATATAAGGATAGGGGTTAAAATGAGGGGGATATTGAGGGACTGAAGGGTAATAATTTGAAGATGAAGATTGAGGGTTATAAGGAAGTTTTAATATTCCTTGGGGAATAGGAGATTGTGAGCGAGGTTTAGGAGATTCCTCGGGAGGATCAAAATGTACCTTTGGGCTGGGACTTCTGTCCCTTGATTCATAATTCATGTTTCTCAAACGATAATCATTTGAACGTGAATAGTGATAGTTATTACTGTAATTATACAATTGTTGTTGGTGTCTAGCTTCGTATTGAAGAGCAGCTTTAAAAGCATCATCGAGTCTTTTTAAATCTCTAGCCTCTATTACACTAGAAATTTCGTCAGGAAGTCCTTTAATAAAGGCATCTAATGCACAATCATTTAAGGGTTCTGTCATGTTATCTATTTTGTCGGCGGCATAGTTTTCTTCCAGAGCATTCTTTGCTCCGGCTAATAAAAGTGTTAGCCTGTCATAGAACTCGCTTACTTTTTCATTACGACCCATACGAATCGTAGAAATTTCGTGTAGGTGCCATGAATAGGTTTGTCTGGGGGCGAATCTTTGCTTTAAATGTTTTACTAAAGCGTCAATGGTTTCAAAATTTCTACCTTGAGTACTATCACGTGCAGCACCTTTTAATTTTGCCATTACAGCTTTTACATATTGATCTTCGCAATTAACAGAGATACTTGTTGCCCCGCTAATTATGTCTTGAATGAAGTCCCTTACAGAAGTGCTTTTACCATCGTAAAAGGTAATGTGCATAGTACCTTGTTGTATCGCGAAACATTCCGCCATTGACGTCACCATGGCGTCATTTAAGGTACGGTTAAATGTTGGTTCGTCTCCCTGGCGGATTGGGAAAACCGAGTTGTAACCGAATTGGGTTACGATTCGGTTACGATTCGGTTACGTTTCGGTTCATTGTGAAATAATATCGTTAATTGACGAAATATGTAGTAAATAACTATTAGTAATGGTTAATATACATTTAGAGAGCTTATTTATGCAATAATAATAATAATAAATTAAGATATAATTAATTAATAATAAGTGTTTTAAGTGTACAGTGAATACAGTTGTTGAATTACCATATACATATATGAGGTAAAATTCCTGAACTGTCACAGGTCCAAAAATGAAGTCTACGGGATCGAGCCAAGATTTTCAGGGATTGTTGTCCTATTGGATAGATCTTCGAATACCAAGTATTGTGAAGTTTTATCAAAACCTGTAGGATGTGGAGGGGGTTGAAATTTCCCACTTTTGATGAACACTCACCTTTTCAAGCCTTTGTAACTTTTTTCCTTTTTGTCGTACAAAAATTTCACTATAAGGTTTTTTTTAGGTTTTTTTACGTACATTTTGATAAAAATTATTAATTTTAAAAAAAAAAATTTTTTGACCCTTTTTTTGCAAAAATAAAAATAAATTTGTATTTTTCTCGACAAGAGGTATTTTTAATTTTTTTAAAAATATTTTCATTCGAAAGCTGAGATTTTTTCCGATGAAATATGTAATTTCCAGGAGGGCGTTTTTTTTTCTTCGAGTAATGAAAAAAAGAGTAAAGAGGTGCACCAAGTATCTCGCGCAACTGATGCGACGCGACATCTGTTTATTCATTGGTATATACAGCATAACTTTACGCTAGTAAATTTCATGAAACATTATTATTTCTCTACTTAATTAATATAATATGTGATTAAGAATATCATATTTTGTTGTATTTTAATAATTGAACAAAACTCATAACGACTAACCGGATTCACTAAAAGAGTTTTGTCACTCAAAATGTTTTAGTTATATAATATATTTTATTTACTATTTTATATTTTTCTAAATTGAGTTAATATTTCGTTGATACCAATTGAGAGTCATTTATAACGTTTAAAAGATTCATGTTTTCGTGAATGTTATAACATGTAGAACATATAGTCCATTCCAAGTTTCTATAAGGCAAGAGTATCTGTACTCGATCTATTTGCATTAACTAGTTTGTACTGTTTATTCCTATTAACTGTCGATTAAGAATTTTCAAAGTTTAGGAAAGGTGTCTTTCTGAAAATATTATTTTGACAATGACGTCAAGTCTGATAAAATCCTGGCGAAGCCAATGCTTTAATCCTCTAAATAAATTTCGGCACAACTCGGTTAATTTGCGTCAGGTTTCGAAAAATCTAATTTAGACATACCAACAGACGCAGTAGTGTGCGTCTCGTGTAGAGTTGAACTTTATAAATTAGCGAAAAAACGGTCGTTAGATTCTCCTCAAGCTGAAACCATTCCTGATCCGCATCAATCGGATAATGTTGATGAAAATCATGAAAGAATTTTTGAAACTGATATTTCTGATGATGAAAGTGATTATCTTCTTGGTTCCACTTTAAAAGTAAGATTACTTTTCTCATTGTCAGTTCCCCGTTTAGCTCAGTTGGTTAGGTTGTTAGGTATATACTTCGGTCCCGGGTTCGAATCCTACTCCTCCCAAATTTGTTTTCAAAACTTTCTGCGAAATGATAGGTTCCCAAAATAGAATAAGGCAAAAGACAAATTTTTTTATTGAATATTTATTTATTATTAATATTATTATTTGAATATAACTTGCCTTACCTTGTAAGCTTACCACAACCTTACCTCAACCTTACAACTTAATAATAACCTTACCACAGCCTTTACTCATAAGCTTACCTCGACCTTACCGTGTAAGCTTACCTCGACCCTACCATGTAAGCTTACCTCGACCCTACCATGTAAGCTTACCTCGACCCTACCATGTAAGCTTACCTCGACCCTACCATGTAAGCTTACTGTAAGGCGGACATTTTAGGTTTACTGTAAGTCTACTATGGGCTTACGATGTTACCTTACAAACCTTACATGTAAGCCTGCTGTAGGCCTGGTGTAAGATGTTGTGCTGTGTGGGTAGTCGTTATGAGTTTTGTTCAATTATTAAAATACAACAAAATATGATATTCTTAATCACATATTATATTAATTAAGTAGAGAAATAATAATGTTTCATGAAATTTACTAGCGTAAAGTTATGCTGTATATACCAATGAATAAACAGATGTCGCGTCGCATCAGTTGCGCGAGATACTTGGTGCACCTCTTTACTCTTTTTTTCATTACTCGAAGAAAAAAAAAACGCCCTCCTGGAAATTACATATTTCATCGGAAAAAATCTCAGCTTTCGAATGAAAATATTTTTAAAAAAATTAAAAATACCTCTTGTCGAGAAAAATACAAATTTATTTTTATTTTTGCAAAAAAAGGGTCAAAAAATTTTTTTTTTTAAAATTAATAATTTTTATCAAAATGTACGTAAAAAAACCTAAAAAAAACCTTATAGTGAAATTTTTGTACGACAAAAAGGAAAAAAGTTACAAAGGCTTGAAAAGGTGAGTGTTCATCAAAAGTGGGAAATTTCAACCCCCTCCACATCCTACAGGTTTTGATAAAACTTCACAATACTTGGTATTCGAAGATCTATCCAATAGGACAACAATCCCTGAAAATCTTGGCTCGATCCCGTAGACTTCATTTTTGGACCTGTGACAGTTCAGGAATTTTACCTCATATGTATATTACCATTAGCGGCAGCTGTGATATGCGCGTTAAACCCTAGATGGCGTTAAGG
Source organism: Leptopilina boulardi (assembly GCF_019393585.1). Taxonomy (NCBI): domain Eukaryota; kingdom Metazoa; phylum Arthropoda; class Insecta; order Hymenoptera; family Figitidae; genus Leptopilina; species Leptopilina boulardi. The sequence continues at coordinate 298,459 of NW_026137854.1, forward strand.
ATCACTTTTTCGAATGAATTTCTAAAATTATGCCCTTGAGTGTCAAATGTGTAAGTGAATATATAAGTTTTAAAAAAATAGATCAATTTATTAAAACAACTTTTTTGATTTGTACAAATATAAAAAATAAATTTTTATAACGAACAAAAATTTTTTTAATGAGAAAAAGTTTTTTTCAAAATTAATCTTTTCTATTTTATTGAAGAAAAAGAAATTTTATTAAGAAAAAAATGTTTATTTTTGTTATTTGTTTAATTATTATTATTGTAATTATTATTTAAAATTATTTTTGTTATTTGTTTAATTATTATTTTTATTTTCATCAATAAAATGAGAAAGATTAATTTTGAAAAAAAATTTTTTCCAAAAAAATTTTTTATTCTTAAAATAATTTTTTTCCTCAATGAAATGAGAAACATTAATTTTGACATAAAAAAACTTTTTTTCCCTAAAAAATTTTTTTTTTCTGAATAAAAAAATTTTTTTTCTCAATAAAATGAGAAAGAATAATTTTGACACAAAAAAAACTTTTTCTTATTAAAAAAATTTTTGTTCGTTATAAAAATTTATTTTTTATATTTGTACAAGTCAAAAAAGTTGTTATAATAAATTGATCTATTTTTTTAAAACTTATATATTCACTTACACATTTGACACTCAAGGGCTTAATTTTAGAAATTCATTCGAAAAAGTGATCCTTAACGCCATCTAGGGTTTAACGCGCGTATCATAGCTGCCGCTAATGGTAATATACATATATGTATATGGTAATTCAACAACTGTATGCACTGTACACTTAAAACACTTATTATTAATTAATTATATCTTAATTTATTATTATTATTGCATAAATAAGCTCTCTAAATGTATAATAACCATTCCTAATAGTTATTTACTACATATTTCGTCGATTAACGATAATATTTCACAATGAACCGAAACGTAACCGAATCGTAACCCAATTCGGTTACAACTCGGTTTTCACAATCCGCCAGGGCTGTCATTTTGATAATTTTCATAGAATTTTAAGAAGTTTAGTAATATTCGTTTATGATATCTATATTAAAAGGAAGTCCTAGGATACCTATTATACTTGTGAAACCTTGATAATTTACAACTTGAAATTCGAGAACACTTTTATTTATGCAAATTTGAGTTTGACCTTCTGTTATTAGAGTTCTGTCCCTAAGAGAATATGTTATGGAACGATTTATTCCGAAAAATGAATTTAATTCTTTCTCTTTTATTATATTTATAGGCAAAGACGGGTCAATAATAAATAATCCTTCAAATTCTTTAAAGAATCGAGATTTTATTAAAATTTGAGGGTATAATTCTTTATATCTTTCGAAAAAATAGAAGTATGAACTCATAGAATTTCTGTGTGGTAGCACCTTTAGAACCTTAGGTTCGTTTCTTCTCCCAAAGTGGTATGCCTGACGCGACGCGCTTTGAACTACTGTATCCCGGCTTAAAAAGTGGTTTAAGTCAATGTTGTCGATCAGGCTTCTCTTTAGGGCGGTTTACTTTGAATTTAATTACGCGGACTATTACTTTATTTTGAATTATTATTTTTAATCAAATATAATTTTAGATATATGATCGAATTGATTCTTATAACGGTAATATATGATTGACCAATAGAATATAGAATAGAATATTACAATAGTTATTACAGTTACTATTATACAACAATACATTAATAATTAATTATTAAGATTAAATAATTTAATGCGAACGATTATTGAATTTATTTATTATTTTTCAATAGGTTATATATGTGTTAATATAAGTTAATATGATTAAAATTTTAATTACAAGAACATTTATAATAATGCTTTATGTACTTGATTAATTGCAACGTATGCAATAGTTAATGGAATTAGAGTTTTGAAAATAATTTGGATAATTTTTGATCTCAAATTCTGGTTTTTTGGAAATTTTGACCTTTGAATTGAAATTGAAGGTTTAGAAGATTCAGCTTCAATTAATGTGCGAGTGAAAAATTTTGTTTTAAATAAGCTATTTAAATATGGAGCTCCTAAAATACCAGCAATACCAAATTTGCTTGAGTAGGACACAAGATGAAATTCAATGTTGCTTTTACCGCAATTTAATTTTACTTGTCCTTTGGTTAAAAGGGACCCTTTTTTCAAGGAATAATACGTAGGTTCAGTTAGTAAATAAGGTACTATAGCTGATTCTTTTATTATATTAATTTCTAAAGAAGGATCAAGAATAAAATTACTTTCAAAATTATTAAAATCCTTGGATTTTAACGAAACAATAGGATATTTTAACCTTTACTTTTCGTGATTTGCAAAGTAAGACATTAATAATATTTTAGCTGTATGTAATAAGGATTATTGAGTTGTGACAATGACAAGTTAATTTTTAATCCAAAGGTTTATAATTACGTTTATAGATATAACTTATTAATTTTTATGTGAATTATGTTACAAATGAAATTCTCTAGGGTTAAGATTTAGGAAATCTTGACCTAAAACACCGGCTAAATCAGGTTGAGTGTCACAGGCGATTGTGCTAAATTTTACTAATTTTTTAGCAATTAATATATGTACTGTTCCTGTGGTGAAAATATATTCTGGGGTTAAAATGTAAGTTTCAGAGCGATCGATAATCGTTTCGGAATTTAAGTGAGTTTCTTTAATTAAATTAATATCTATGGCCTTATTTATGATGAATAGACCTCTCGAGTTTTTTATATTACTTGACGAAATATGAATTTTTGGATAAATTTCAGTATTAAAAATAATATTGTTAGTTTGATAGTTCATGAGTTTAACAATTTAACGAGGGAGACTGTAAAAGCGATGGTTGCGAAAAAATTGAGTAATGCGTCTCGTAATTCTCTGTCGAATTGTTTCGTCTTGTCTCTAAAGGGTCCTTTCGTGATCGATTGCCCAATTCAGAAAATACTCTGTTTTAAATAGTTGATTTAAAATGGTGCCCCCAAAATACCAGTAGTTTCGGTGTTACTTTGATAATCAATAACTCCAAAATCTAATAAAAATTCTGAAAATTGAATTTTAACCTCTCCTCTCATATGTATCGATTTTTGGAAATATACTGATATTATGTTTCTATCAATGATTGTAAAGGGTGAGATTTGCGATTCTTTGATTAAATTTGTCGTTAAAGTTAAATCGATAAGAAAATTTCCGCGGTTTAATAACCTATGATTTTGCTATTTTATTTTCAGAATGAATTTTGCTTTTATCATTTAATCTATTTGAGTTTTTAGACTTTTTCGCTGGTTTAAAGAAAATGGAGATATCTTCTTCTATTTTTAATTGTACGCTAAAAACATTCAATGGGGTTTCTATTAATTCTATAGATTCCTCATTTACTTTGCTTTTCTTACAAAGCTATGCACAATTAATTAAATTTATTTTCAGAATATTTAGACAACAATTATTGTTCATTTAGAAACAATATTAAGGGTTGAAATTTAAAATATTGTGTCCACAAAATACAGATATATATACTATGCACAAATGAAAAGAAAACACATTAGTTTGATGTAAAATTTTCAGTTTAAAAGGCTTATGAATTTTTAGGAAAATGAAATGATTGCAGAGCAGTGATATTTAATTACTCTTGTTCTAAGTATTGAAAATCGTCAACTTGCACCTTTTAAGGAAAGAATTAAATTTTCGAGAACTCCGAACTGCGAGGGGAAAATAAAAAGAACAATTGTTAATTTTTATTACTGGAATTTTTTTACAAAAGTGGCAATCCCACCGCTGCCACCAAATCAGCTGTCACGTCCCGAGCAATGGTAGACTTTATTTATTGTTAAATAAATAATTGAGAAGCAAGTTTAGCTGATTAACAGATTGGTAAGATCTGCATTTATTTTTAATGTAGGATCGCGTCACTTTGAAAGAACTAAGAGTTCTCGTTAAATAAATTATATGCACATTCCCTTTTTAAAACGATTTATTGTTTAAATATTTCATAGAATAACAATTAGATATACTTACAGTTATTATCTTAGATTCAACTGACAATTAATAAGCTGCAACCGGCTGAACACGGCTGTCACACAGATTGCAATTATAAGATTCCAGTTCGTTAATATTCACTCATATACACGACTTTTACACTTTATTACAATTATTAATGTTTTTGCTTCCTCTGGAGGAAGCTATGTAGTCCTTCAAATTATGAAATTATTAGAAATGCACCAAACAAATTTTTTTCTATTTATAAATGTCATATATAAGTCCCTGATCAATTGTCCGGATGTATGTATGTGTGTGTGTATGTGTGTGTGGATCCATTTTTTTGTGAACACGATAACTTTAATACGTTTTAACGGATTTGGCTAAAATTTGGTACGTATATTTGTCACATCAATATCTCAAAATGGACACAACAATTTTAGAAAGTACCCCCTAAAAAAAAATTTTTTTTTACTTTTTTTCAAAAAATCGATTTTAATAAAAAAATTGTTTCAAAGCTAAAATAAAGGCAATACATATAATAATCTTATTCCTTACGTCAAAAGAAACTGATTGGTATATATATAAAGTTTAGATTTCATTTAAATTTAAAGAATAAATCTTTAAGGAAGAATTCCATTATTCTTCTGATCTTTTAAAAAATTTCACCTCGTAGAGGATGTAGAAAAAGTTTTTCATTTATATTATATTAATTAAACTTAATAATTGTTTACAGTAATTAACTTAATTAATATTATAATTAGTTTTGTTATAGGGACCGTCCATATACCACGTGGACAATTTTTTAACGGAAAAAGCGATTATACCGGAATCAGTCGATAACAGCAATAAAACGGTTGAAAGAGTGGAAAAGGTGGAAAAAGATATATTTTTTGAAATCATTTATCATATTTTAAAAATAATATGTATATAAATTATTAATTTATTGCTTCCTCCAAGAGGAAGCAAATCTTTTGCTTTGCGCAATGAGGAAGCAAAATGTTCATGAAATGAACATAAACTTCTTTTATAAAAAGGGACCCCCATCTTGTTCTAAATGTTGCATTCACGTTACAGTACCTTGATACAAAAGAAACTCGTTTCTTTATAACGGAATTAACTTGCACCGAATTGGAAAGAGAAACAATTAATATAAAGAAATTATACGACAATTATGTAGTATCGAAATTAGATTCAATTATACAATTTTATTCCGTATTTTAAGTAAAGAAACGAATTTCCTATGATAATTACACTGACTCTAACTGCAATATACACGATTGAAGGGCCGAACTTAACAATGAACGTATTACAAGAACGCGTCGAAGTTAATGACATTTGTTCTTCACAATTCAGGGGTTTATATATTAGCTACTTGCATAGAATTTAATGGGGGTAAAACACGTGCAAGAGCCAAAAAGTAGAAGGCACGTATTTGAGCTAAAAGATAGAAAGCACGTACAAAGTATCAGATTTCAGTAATAACTAATACATTTTCAACTCTTGAACAAAGGTTGATTTATAACATTTGAATTTATGTAACTATCTTATCGACAGTAAACTTAAGACAACTTCTCTTTGGCTACTTATCATTTGTCTGAGTAATAAAGTTTAGAAGCGCGACAATCGGACAATTATCATATGCTTAGATAATTTACCGACCGCTGCTCTAATACCTACATGTCGCTAGATTTAAATTGAATTTTAGTCGGATCTATAATCAATAATAAGGTTTTATACTTTATAATTATTAATTATACTATATAGTTGTATTTAATTAGGTATTAAGTGTTTTATTAATTAAATTATATATTTATGATAATTGTTTTGCATAAATGAAAAGAGAAATTAAATAGAAAATTTGTTACCGGGATGTAACATTCATAGAATCATTCTCTTTAATACAACTAATCAATAGGACAAAAACAAAAATTTTAGATTCCCAAAATTTAGGAGAAATTTAGGTTTAAATAAAGCCCTCTTGAGAAAATATATCAGGCGAATATACTAGCATAAGAGGTTGCAGTTGTAAACAGGCGCGAAAGTTTGATTTTATACTCTCGCACTACTGTCTAGCGCCAAGTGCGTTGGTCCGTAAGTAATACAAGACGAGTTGTGTCAGACAGACAATAGTCCGATAACACTAAAACTCCCTAGTAGCAATACGGCTATACGGTTCCAAGCCGCCATTATCCGTATTCCCCTATGAACTCATACTTTCATTTTATTGAAAAACATAATCAATTATATCCAAAAATTCTTTTGGAATCATATTTCTTCAAGGATCACGAGTGTTTATTCATACTTGATCCATCTTTACCAATCAATTTAATTAAAGAAAGTGAATTAATTCCCTTTTTAGGAATAAATCGCATAATTAAATATTCCTTAAGAGATAGTACAGTCAACACTATCGGAGAAGCAAAAGTTTGCATCAATTACACAGTTTTAGAATTCCAAACTATTAATAGTGAGAGTAATTCTAATATTGTTGGAATTTTAGGGTTACCATTTTCATTTGATATAATTAACGAGATATTTTAATTATTCCTTCCGTTTTTAGTAAACTTATAATCATGGCTACAGATAGACCACAAACAAGTAATTTATCCGGTAATATTGATAGAACTTTAAATGATGCCATGATTACATCAATGGCTGAGTGTTTTGCGTTGCAACAGGGCATAATGAATATTCCTTTTTATGATGGTAAAAACATTCCGGTAAGAGATTTTATAGAAGATATAATAAATGGTGAGTCTGATATTCCTATTAATTGTGAAAAACAATATTTAAAGGCAATTCTTGCCAGATTAAAAGGTGTAGCTAGAGATTCTTACAAGGTAAGAATTTTAATACCATAGACGAACTAATCCAACATTTAAAACAAAGATTTGCTCATCGCAAGTCATATACATGGTATCTACAAGAAATATCTACAATTCGTATGGGCCGAAATGATAACGTTAGTGAGTTTTACGACAAAATATTGCTTTTGATGGCAGGAGCTAAGGCTGCTCTTCAAGATAAATATGGTGTCGAAAGATGAAATACTATGATGGAACCCTTAGTTGAATGTGCATTAGAAGCATTCACCCGAGGTTTACCAGATGGTATGTCTAGTATTCTAGAAGCTAGAAATCCTACAACTATTGAAGAAGCATTAAAATTTGCTTTGGAATTTGAAACCCGATATCAGTATCATAAAGCGGAATATAATGCATATCATTATTCACGAAATTCTCAATCAAGTGATTATGGTTCCAGAGAACGAAGCCCTAGTCCTAGAGTACGATTTGCTCATCCAAATGAAGCAATGAGACATCATGCTCAATCTCCTATTCCTTTTGGTATATTGAAAAATCCATATCAACCATACCAACCATCTACCAGTCATCAACAACCATACTTTCAACACCCAAATCATTATCCTCCAAATGCATATGTTCCTTATAATCCTTACCCTTATTTTCCTCATTCTTCATCACCACAAATGCACAACGACAAACCATACGAAGGGAATAGAACGCCCCCTCGTGCGCAATCTCCTAAACCTTCTGAAAAGGATCATTTAAACTCCAACATCCCTCGACGAACGGACGCGACGACGAGTGTGGAACAAAAGGAGCGTCCTACAAGCGTGAGAATTTTGAACAATCTTGCACGCCAAAAATAATCGAGAATCCCCAGTAATCACCATAAATTCCCCTAGTTTCTTGGAAACAACAGCACTTTTATTAGTAGATACTGGAGCAGATGCAAATTTAATTAAATTATGTGTATTACAACCAGATTTAGAAGTCAAAGAGGATGAAGCAATACAAATAACTGGAATAACTCCTATAAAAACATCTACTTTAGGAACCGTAAAAATAGAAATAGATTCCAAATTAATTACTTTTCAAGTAGTACCTTTCGATTTTCCTATAGAATCAGATGGTATATTAGGAAGGGAATATCTTCGACAAGAAAAGGTAGAAATATCCTTCTGCCATAATACACTTGTAACAGCTTCTAATCCTATAAAACCAATACTATTTACCGATATAGAATCATCCCTAGCAAGAGAAAATTTAATTAATAATAAAATCATAAAAAACCCAAATTTAATAATCAAAGCCAGAACTAAACAGATAATACCTGTCAAGGTTTTAAATACTAATTTAAAACAAGGATACCTGCCATTAATAAAAACTACAGATGGATTATTAATAGGCGAAGCAATAGTAACAAATAACGATGGAACATGTCATATTTTTGCAATTAACACCACATCGGAAGATATCGAAGTTGAAATACCTCCACAAGAATTAATACCCTTTGAATTCTACAAACTACCGGGCGAAGATTCAGATGAATATGAAACATATGACGAGTTTATACCTCCTGAAGATAGAGCTTCAGCTGTAATTGAAAATTTAAGGCTAGAACACCTAAATGACGAAGAAAAACAACACGTAATAGAAATCATAAATGAGTTTCCAGAAAGTTTTCATCTTCCTGGTGAACAGTTAACACCTACACATTTAGTACAACACAAAATACACACTAATGATGAAATACCAATACACACTAAACAATATAGATTTTCACCATCGCAGAAAGAAGAAATTGATAAAGTAATCGATAGAATGATAACAGAAGGTGCTATAGGACCTTCAAACTCTCCATATAACTCACCATTGCTAATAGTACCGAAGAAAATAGATGGAACCGGAAAGAAAAAATGGCGGATAGTAATAGACTTCAGAGCTCTAAATGAGAAAACTGTGGGCGACTTTTATCCGCTACCCAGCATTATTTCAATAGTCGAAAATTTGGGCAATGCCCAATACTTTTCAGTTTTTGATTTAGCTAGCGGATTTCATCAAATTGAGTTAGATCCAAAAGATAGGTCGAAAACGGCATTTTCCACAACGCATGGACATTATGAATATATCAGAATGCCCATGGGACTAAAGAACTCACCAGCAACATTCCAGAGATTAATGGACCAAGTATTATTAGGTTTACAAGGTGTAGAACTATTTGTTTACTTAGATGATATTGTGATTTTTGCTAAAGACTTGGAAGAACATGGTAAGAAGATTCGAAGATTATTGCAAAGATTAAAGGATGCAAATTTATCTTTACAACCGGAAAAATGTGAGTTTTTATTCAAAGAAGTTGCTTATTTAGGACACATAATTAGTAATGAAGGAGTAAAACCTAATCCAAAAGCAATTGAAGCTGTAGCAAATTTTCCAATACCAAAAACACCAAGAAATGTGAAACAATTTTTAGGATTAGCAGGATACTACAGGAGATTCATAAAAGACTTTTCAGGAAAGGCAAAACCTCTTTCTAATTTATTAAAAAAGGATGTAAAATTCGAATGGAACAAAGAACAAGATAACAGCTTTAAAGAATTAAGAGCAGCATTGTGTAAGGCACCCATTTTACAATATCCTGATTACGGTAAGCCTTTCACATTGACAACAGACGCTTCAGATTTCGCTATAGGAGCTGTATTAAGTCAAGAAAAAGATGGATTTGATCTACCTATTGCCTATCTTTCTCGAGTATTAACTGCGCCTGAAATAAATCACTCAACAACAGAAAAGCAATGTCTAACAGTTCTATATGCTGTGCATTATTTTAGACCGTATATATATGGAAAGAAATTCACTTTGGTCAGCGATCATGAACCTTTAAGATGGATAGACACCATTAAAGACCCAGGACAAAGATTAATAAGGTGGAGATTAAAATTGCGAGACTATTTATACGAATTTAAACATAAATCAGGTAAATTAAACACTAACGCAGATGCCTTATCTAGAAATGTCTACACAAAAGAAGAAAAACCACTTGAAACCGAACATACACAATTCAAAATATTAATGAACAAACAAACAATAAATCCAAAACCAAAAATAAAACCACCTCCAACATCTATTGTCACAACAAGCAAAACTGGACAAAATTCAAAAATAAAAACACCTCCAACATCTGTTGCTGCAGGAAGTAAAAGTGAAAAGGAATTAAAAACATTTAAGCCAAAATCGATATTAAAACCTCCAAAAACTTTAGACCTAAGCACAATTGCCTCAAGAGTATCAACAAGAAGGGCAACACAAACCAGAACAAAAATAATAGAAAAACCAACGGAAAGTGAGAATTCCGAGGACGTCGATTTTGAAAACATTAATCCTCCTATTCAAAAGGCTAGTAGAAGTACACTCCCTAGTTTAAAACTTCCACCAGCTGCATTAAAACTTCCCCCTGGACCAAAAAGTGCACCTCCAGAATTACCTATTAAAAATGATTTGATTCTACAGCAAGAAATGGAGCTTATAACTAACATAGACCCACCAATAAATTTAACTGAAGAAAGTTCTGAAGTAGAAGAAAGAAATGCATTACAATTAACTAAAACCAAAATTGCAGAAAATTTAGAACAATCGATATCTCGATTTAATGATTCTTTAGCACAGCATAAAGATTGGTTAGCAGATACCTCTTTATCACCCAGAAATTGGCGAACTAATTCCGATGGAGATGATGATGAAGCTATACACAAAGCAGCTAATGAATGTATTGCAGGAGATCATGCTGAATTTTCAGAAAAACTTGATTTCTATTGGGATTATGCTAAAGGTGAATCCATATGGCAGGACAATAAACAAGAAATACTCCAAAATTCTGACTCAGAAAAGGACGACATGAATCAAGAAGAATTAGAAATTTATGACTCAGAATATGAAGATTCAACTAATAATGAAGACATAATAGAAGAGATGTACTTTCAAACGCCCCTGAAACGAAGAAAAAGAAAGTTTAAAAAAAGAAAAGTAACTTTCAAACCATATTTACAGGAAATAAACACACCCATGCAATTCAACAACCCTACGGCAGTATCTACACCTTATTATAATTCAAATAAAGAAACAGATTCTGAGGAGGAAATTATAGAAGTAGAAGAAAAGGAAGATACAAAGAAAACATGTAATAAATCGAAAATTAAAACATCATTATCAAGTATTCCTCCAGAAATACCTATAAATTATTCCAAAATAAAAGCAAGAAATTCTAATATAACGAGCAGCAGAGAAAACCTAACATATAATCGAAGTAATTATATTCATTTCTTGTCACGATATTATCAGCGAATACCACAAAAGCAAAATAGCAGGACATAAAGGCATTACAAAAACATATAGAAGAATAAGAGAAAGATTTTAATGGCCTCGAATGAAAGATGAAATAACGGAATTTGTAAGAAAATGTATAACATGCCAATCTCAAAAACTTGTACGTATTAAAACCCGAGAACCAATGCTTATTACTGATACTCCTTTAGACGTTTTTGATAAAGTTTCTCTTGACACTGTAGGTAAATTACCAACAACCCCAGATGGAAATTGTCATATCCTAACTATGCAAGATCATTTATCTAAATACTGCATAGCTGTTGCAATACCTGATATTTCTGCAACCACAATCGCTCATACTGTTGCAAAAGAATTATTTTTAGTATATGGAGCACCAAAAGTAATATTAACTGACAAAGGTACCTCATTTATAGGAATGTTAATGTCTAAATTATCAAAATTATTTGAAGTACAACAAGTCACAACATCAGGTTATAGGCCTCAAACAAATGGATCTTTAGAACGAAGTCACGCTGTTTTAGCAGATTATATAAAACAATATGCTAAAGATTATGATGATTGGGATAGATTACTTCCTTTTGCTATGTTTGCATATAATACTTCAGTACATGAAGCTACTAATTTCACTCCATATGAGTTAGTTTTCGGTAAAATAGCCCGTACTCCTAGCTCATTTCGTGAACAAGAAAAACTAGAAACATATGGCTCATACTTATCAGAATTAATAACCAGATTAAATGAAATTCGAATCTTAGCAGCAAATAATTTAATAAATGCTAAATTAAAATCAAAAGAAAATTATGACAAATTAATGAAACCATTTTTAGGAAAAGTAGTAGATAAAGCTTATGTAATAAAAGAAGGAATGAAAAGAAAATTGGATCCTTGTTATCATGGTCCATACAGAATTGTGGCTATATTGGATAAAAATAATGTAATATTAATAATGAAGATGGACAAAGGTTTCAAAAACATGTAGATAAATTAAAAATTGCTTATGAATAGGTTAATAACATAATTTTCCTGTTTTAGATGACTGAATCATTCCTATTCACTGCACCTCTACAAGGAGAATTAATTGGAGCTTTCATTTTCCCAAAAGGGGATATTTCATCAATTGCTTACCCTAAGGGAATTCTTGAGGAACTAACTGCCGAATATAATCTTAATAAACCCATTTATATTATAGAACCGGGCACAGGCCCTTCATATAAAAAACCCTGGCAAGTTAGGTGTACTGTGACAGACTCTAAAAATAATAATACCTTCATTGTATTAGGGGACGGATGTTGCAAAGTTAGAGACTCTGAGCATTCAGCAGCTCGAAAGATTCTAGAACATTTAAATAAGAATTACTACTTTAGTGAAGAAGAAAAAACCAAAAATGATCACCAATTCGACATATGTAATGTCAAGACAAGAACCAACAATAATAAAATTAAAATTATATAAGTGGGAAAATTGCTGCGAACTTTGTTATTCAAAGGGACATTTAAAAGAGCAATGTCACGGCGTAATACGAAACAAACGTTTTCTAAATAATACACAAAAACCAGACGAAAACAACTATGACGAAATTGATGATTTTTGGGAATTGCCATCCCCTACAAAAAGCATTAAATAATATTTAATAATATGACAATTAAACAATAATCACTTTGCTTATTGTATATGTAATCATTCCATAATAGTCATATTATTTAATTATCCTTATTATATAATAATCTTATGTTTAATTACACTATCAATATTAAACATGTATGCTATCATAGTATTTTGTTAATTATTGATTAATATTTTAATAATTATATCATTAAATAACTATATAATCACACTAACATTAATGTATATTCAATTATTTAAAAATTTTATTCATTATTTATATAAAATAAATTATAAAACTATATCTAGTATAAATAATAATTATAGTCATAGAATCAGAAAATTTTTGAAAATTTTAAGACTGTAAAATAACAAGAACATTGTGAAGCATCCTTTATAGACGTAGAACGACGCAACAGCGGCAACGTAAAACAGCCTTAAAGCTTACGCATCGATCACATACATCGACCGGAGAGTGAAGCTATTCTCCAAGTGCGCATGTTGCACAGCGATGGCCGCCTGCTGGATGCATGCAAACCATTAACACCACTGCCAATACCTCCAGCTTCTATTCACGTATGCATATAATACTCATCATTAAATAGCGGCAAAATAATTTGAATTTAAAATTTACACTGCTATTAAATGATGAAGAATAAATCATATATATATATTTTACCTATATAAAATAATAAAACTAATCCATTAATAATTAATAAATTATACATATATCATGCCTTATTATATTATCAATTGCTATTAATTTATTAATAAATAAACAATAAAGCAATGCATTTATGTGTGCACATATATATTAATTATTATGTGCATTTATATATGCTTGTTTACATGAAAATATAATTAAATAAATAATAGAAGCATTGTTAATTTTATTGTTATTATGTTGAATTAATATTACATAATCAAAATTCACCATATTGTAATTAATAAAATAATAAGTTTGATGATTTAAAGAAAAAGTGACAGTAAAGATTAAGATAAATAATAATGATTGTTATTAAAATTTTCAACATTAGTATCAATAAAGTTAATAATAATAAATAAACTAATTTTAGTTATCATTAGCTAACAAATTTATATTAAAAAAATTAAAACGCTTCAATTATAATGAAACTAAGTCTAACATATTGAAATATATTAACATAAAATTTTTAAACTAATAAACAATTATAAATAAAGCAAAAATAAAGGCTTCGAGTTGAGCCTTGAGTATCAGGCAAGCATGAGAATGGGGGAAGGTACTCGTTGCGCGGAGGAGTGGCGAGGCTCACGCCTCCCGCTAGCCTCCCGCGCGCTGGGTCCACGCCTTCCTTCTCATGCCAAGCGGCGGTCGAGTAGCTAGACTCGCCATCTTGTCGCACCGTGTATGGCTGCCATAGCGTACTCGCGGAACTTACCTCCGAGCGCATTCTACTTCCCTAGCTATAAATATGAATATTTCGCGTTGGATTCATCGATTTAATCAATAAATCGATGGACCCAACACCTAACAATATTGTTCTTTATCTATATATATATATATATATATATATATATATATCTAAAACCATGGTTCTAGGCCTAATCTTAGGCCTCTCTTCATAGTCTGTAACAAAAAAGAAAGAGAGAAAATAATAACGATTAAAACGTTAAATATAATAATAAAATAAAATAATAAATACACATATAAAATACAAGGACAAACTTACTGGCTCTCAGAATTGCCTGTGCTTCTTTTGAAGGAGGCAAAGGGATAATACACTCGCCACAAAAGCAGCCGATAGGACGCCCAGGGCGACTATAACAAAAGAAAAGAGAGTATATATATATAAACAATAATATATATATATATACTAGGGGCTATGCCCCCTGCGCGCTTCGCGCGCCAACCCCCATCCCCCCTCCTCTCTTCCTCTCCCCCACCCTAAATTTAAAGGTTAAGATCGTTTCAAGACTCTGAATATAGCCGCAAGTCCCCCCCTTCTCTTCTACCCCCCTTCTCTTGACTTGCGGCTATATTCAGAGTCTTGAAACAGCGGCTTCGCGCGCCAACCCCCATCCCCCCTCCTCTCTTCCCATCTCCCACCCTAAATTTAAAGGTTAAGATCGTTTCAAGACTCTGAATATAGCCGCTAGTCCCCCCCTTCTCTTTTACCCCCCCCCTTCTCTTGACTTGCGGCTATATTCAGAGTCTTGGAACAGCGGCGGCGGCGTTGGCGGCGATATCTTTTTGTAATATAGGTAGATATATAAAGAAAAGAAAGATACATGTAACAAACACATATACTTACAACAAGGAATTAAACATTGATGTCATCGTCCCTGAATTTTCTTTTAATTCCTGCTTCAGCCTTTTCAAATGCTTAGCCCTTTCCTTCTTCAAGGCGTTGTCCTTGATAACACCTCTCCTCGGACGACCTGGTCTCGACATTCCTTCCAATACATCAATCTCTTCAGCGGAATAATAGATTGACGCTGCCAAACCTTGCAACGTCAGGAAGAAATTGATGATGTTTGAACCGCATTTATTTTCTTTTGGAACTAAAAACAGAGAAAAGAAAATAGTCCATAATTAACTGTTTTGATCACTTATAACACTATTTAGCACTATTTCCGAAATCACTTATTGGTGATAATTGACGACCGATCCTCGTTGACAAAAGTGAACAAACTGATGAGATCTCCAGACCTCCTGCATCTTAAAGGGATGAAAAGTGCTGATCTAAACAATTATGATACACGCACACAACAAACAAGAGGTCATTAACTGTACCACGAAAGAAGAAATTCATACCTACCTCAAGAAGATAGCCATAACACTTTGAATACACAAACACGCATCACAACATTGTAGATTCATTTTGATGTCACTTCACCATTCTTGTCTTCATATTAGCTACTACAGATAAGCTCAAGGGATATCAATGTCACAATGAATGTAGGTCAGTAAGCGTAAGGACTATTAAAAGATAGTCTCAATTTCAAAAATTCCAGTCTTATAATCATGTATCTGCGACAACTGGAAATAATTTCATCGGGACGATGAAAAATCTAAGAGGGGGAGACTGTTACATCCCGGTAACAATTTTCCCTAATTTTCCTTAAAATTATCATTAAAATAAGACATTTTATATAATTCTATGATAATTTTACAATACTTAAATTATATGTCTTATTTTAATGTATTTATTTATGTATATATTGATAGGATAGAGTGTGGAAACGAAATCGATCTCAAAAGAGATATGACATTCGTTTTCACCATAAAAGTTCAGAAAGTTGAAAAGCTAAAAATAGGATATATGTAAGCAAAATGTGAAGCAAGTTCGAGCTTGTTTGTTTATACGCGTGAAGAATGTGAAGGTTGTGAAGATCCAAGTGTAATATGATCTTCAAAAGCCCATTGTCAGCATATAAAAGAGAGAATTCAGAAAGAAGAAGATTCAATGTCATACGTGCGATGTAGATCATTACCATATAAGGAAAGTGATTCTATTTATAGATCACCCCTTCCTCAATAATATGACATTTCTCCCACTAATTACCATAATCGACTAGTATATAAACAAGAGCTTTTTCCATAAAGCTTGTCAAAAGTTCCGGTGCAATCTCTAACATCGTAGAGCGACCCTTCAGTTTACTTTCGCCCTAATTATTGTATTCTTTCCTGATAGCCAATAGGTGCAAGAGAAGCAAATTAACACTTAGAATTAATAATTTAATAGAAATAACTGTCGTATTTATAACTATAAATACTAAAGAAATCCTGCATTATCTCTTTTTCTAAATTTGTCAATTTAGTATATGGGCATATCTCTAGAACTTTTAAACTTTATGTTATCGCTCATTATGATACCTTAAGAATTTTTTAAATAATTTTTCAATACCATAATTTGACCAATTATAGGGCTTTTTAAATGTATCATGCGTTATATAATTTTTTTAATTATGTAGAAAATGACGAACGTAAGTTAAAGTGGTGAAATCGACAGTTTCTAGTGTGTGATATTGACTGTTTTTTTTTAGTTTATAGACTGTAACTTTTTTAACGAAACATTGTGTGTCTTGTGGTTTGCAATAGAAGTAGGTGGGAGTGTAAAGAACTAAAAAATCCATGAAACAATGATGTGCCTCAAATTGAATAAAAACTATGTAGCTTCAAACTTGCGAGACAACTTTTTCAAAATTTCTACAAGTTAGCAGTTAAACTGATATAACTTTTTTAACGGAGGTTTTTGAGTAACGGCACAACGGGATTATATTAACTACCTAATAAGAAGTAATTTGAACCCATACAGGAATGTGTGCCTCCTTTACACAAAGAATGCAATGACTTCAAACATTAAATTTTAAAACGTAACTCATATCAAAAAACCACATATTTGAAAAGCACATGTTGAATTTTGCTTCTAAATGCTCCCAACTCATTGTAATCTCTTCTCATGCATTATAAAAGTCTACAGAAAAATCGTTCACCTTTGCACACTTCATTAAAACTTTATAATTAATAATGAATATAAACCTAAACTGTCCGACGCATAGTTTGTGAAGAAAAGTAAGTATTAACTAATAGATGTGTTTAAATCTGGCTGATATTTCTCACTCGAAGGTTTTTGGGGTCGCTGCGACTACTAATCTGAATTTTAAATTTTCCAAAATTCAGAATGGCGAATCCAATATGGCGGACGACTTTTTAAAAAAGTGATCCCATTGGCCTCAAATTTTTTACTCGGGGGTTTTTGGGGTCGCTGATTATGAATCTGAACTTTGTTTTTCAAAATTCAAAATGGCGGATCCAATATGGCGGATGACTTTTAAAAAAATTGATCCAATTGGCCTGAAATTCGTTACTCGGGGGTTTTTTGCGTCGCTGACTACGAATCTGAACTTAGTTTTACAAAATTCATAATGGCGGATGACTTTGTACAAAATTGATCCCATTGGCCTAAAATTTGTTACTCGGGGGTTTATGGGGTCGCTGATTACGAATCTGAACTTAATTTTTCTAAATTCAAAATGGTGGATCCAAAATTGCAAACAAAATTTTTTAAAAAATTGAATAATTGAAAAATATCTTTCTGACATATTTGATACACCATTTTAAATATTAGTAATGGAACTTTAAATTTTATGTACATGGTTACAAAAACTAAGCTACGAAAACCCCCAAGTAACAAATTTCAGGCCAATTGGATCAATTTTTTTAAAAGTCGTCCGCCATATTGGATCCGCCATTTTGAATTTTGAAAAACTAAGTTCAGATTCGTAATCAGCGACCCAAAAAACCCCCGAGTAACAAATTTCAGACAAATTCGATCAATTTTTTAAAAGTCGTCCGCCATATTGGATCCGCCATTTTGAATTTTAAAAAACTAACGTCGGATTTGTAATCAGCGACCAAAAAAATCCGAGAGTAACAAATTTCAGTCAGTTTTAAACACATCTAGAGATTTTGGGCAGGTTTTTTGTAATAAGGCCCACTGTGCTGCGTAACAATGTGTAAAAATGAGTTACGCAAATTTTTGTATAGTATTTGATCAATACTGAAGACAATAAAATTTGTTTCACGAATGTGCCCTGAAAGAAAAATTAATTTTTCTAATATCTCAAAGTTTAAAAGTTCTAGAGATATGCCCATATGTTGCTTCTCTTACACCTGCTATAAAATTCATTCCTGTCAAAGGTGCGAGTGACGAGAAATAACAATAAAGAATATTGCAATTCTTTAAATAGTTATAAAACAATTTAAGTTGTTAAAGTTACACAAGTGCAACCAAAACGAACTATTTCAAATCAAATGAAAACCAATTTATAACGACTAAGCTATAATCATCGATTTATCCGACTTCATTGCTAAAAGTAAGTAAAAGAATTGTAAACTTGTATCATTATTGTATAATCATTACAATATAATTATTATTTAATCAATAAATGTTATAAAAGGGAATATTTGACTTGTTATTGTAACGCAAAACCCGTAGTTTTGACAAGTGACCACGATCCTACATAAAAATAAATATCAGGCTTTACCAACCTGATTAATCAGCCTTATTACATTCAAGTAAATAAAATTCATTTATTTAAAAACCACGCCTAGTTTGGAACGTAACATTAAAGATGATTAATAATAATTCAGAACAATTAAAGGTAATTAACGTAAATTGGTAAAATTAAGAATGTATACATGTGTATACTTAAACATATATGAGTTAAACTTTGGAATTAAAAATAAGAATAATTAATAACAATTAAATTATCATAGGTATAGGTGTAAATTTTATAAGTTTCATGTCATGTCAATGTATAAAATATGTATTGTTTCTTAATTAGAAGCTTTTCGATCACATCCCGTTGCTCATCTTCAGTAACACTAAAATATTAAACAATCGATTAGTTGTTATTATTGTGAAATTAAAAAATTATTCCTGTGATATTGCGTTACAAACTTACAAAAGTTATGGAAAATATTGCACGATGGTGACATTATGTAATATAAAAAAGTAGAGAAAAATAGTAAAAGTGTCAAGCGTACACACAGCAGACGTCACTAAAGGAGTTTATAAACACATTGATTATGGTGGGGAGCTAAAGTGTTATACATAGTCTACGTAGACTTAAAGTACAGATCACAGTTCGTTGGTTTGTTTTTATTTCTATGTTATAAGTTAATGTATTCTAGTATTAATAATGAAGTTCTTATAAGATCTATTCAAAAAATTGCGTGTCTGTTTTAATATTAATGGAATTAGAGTTTTTCATGATATAAAACATTTCTAGAAAATTTCTTTTATACCAATTTGATTCTGAATCTAAAATTTTTGTATTATTAAAGTTGAACGGGTGATCTAAATCATGGGAGTGGCGAACCAGCTCTGTTACATGTGTATCTTTAGCACAATCTCTTTTGTGTTCATAAATT
Organism: Leptopilina boulardi; assembly: GCF_019393585.1. Taxonomy (NCBI): domain Eukaryota; kingdom Metazoa; phylum Arthropoda; class Insecta; order Hymenoptera; family Figitidae; genus Leptopilina; species Leptopilina boulardi. The sequence continues at coordinate 318,102 of NW_026137854.1, forward strand.
CTCTTTTTTAATTTTCTACCATTTTGACCAATATTATTCCATAAAGACGAATATACACTATCACAACTACAACATGGTATTTCGTATATGACATTCGATTTGTGGAGAAGCGGTGTCGGATCCTTCATGGATCGGAAGATGTCAACATTATTTCTTTCTGTTTGCTAAACTGGTGTTAGATCGTGTTTTTTACAAATTTTACTTAACTTCTTATGCAATTCATGCACGTATGGTAAAACTACTATTTTATCGAATTGAAAAGTGTTTTTAACTTGATTATTTAGTCCGTTATAGTTAACAATTCTATTTAATCTTTTATGCATGTGTTTATTAAAAAATTCTATAGGGTAGTTGTTTTGGGTCAAAATTTCCTTTATCAAGTTGATGTTTTCTTGATCAAATCTATTATTCGAAAGCTTTATGGCACGATCAACTAGACTGTTAATAGTACTGATTTTAAATTTAATAGAAGTGTTGGAATGATAGTTGAGGTATCTTCCGGACCATGTCGGTTTCCTGTACCAGTTTGTGATAATTCTGTTGTTTTCAATTATTAAAGTGACATCTAGAAAATTTATTTTTAAATTTCCGATCTCCATGGTAAATTGGATCCTCGGATGACATTTATTAAATTCGTCCAAAAGATAGTTAGTTTTGCTTCTAGGTATAACTGCAAAAACATCGTCGACATATCGTTTGAAAAGAACTGGTACGAAATCAAAATTTTCTATAGCATTGTTTTCAAGGTGTTCCATGACTAAATTCGCGATGGCCGATGATATTGGGGAGCCCATTGGGGTACCGTATATCTGCGAGTACCATTTATTATCAATAGTACAGTATGAATTATTAATACACAATTTAATCAATTTGATGAAATCATCGTGGTTTAGCTTCGTGAATTTTTGAATCTCGGGCCACCTCTTTTTGATGGATTCAATAACCAAGGAGGTCAGAATATTCGTATATAGTGAGACAGCGTCTAGAGAGACAAGTATATGGTCGCTGGGAACATTAATTTTACTAATCAGTTCAATTAAATGCCATGAATCTTTAACAACAGTTTTTGTTCTTCCTATTACTTTTTGGATAGGCTTAGCTAGAAAACTCGATAAATTGTACAATGGCGAGTTAATGAAGGACGTAATCGGACGGCCAGGATTATTAGGTTTATGGGTCTTAGGTAGTATGTAAAATTTTGGTGAAACTCCATTGTTAGATTTGAAATGATTTAAGTTTAAGTTCACAATAATAACAACTAATCGATTGTTTAATATTTTAGTGTTACTGAAGATAATCAACGTGATGTGATAGAAAAGCTTCTAATTAAGAAAAAAAACATATCTTATACATTGACTTGACATGAAACTTATAAAATTTACACCTATACCTATGATATACTCAGCCACAAGTCGAAACTAAAACTAACATCTAATTACAACAATTAAATTAAATTAGTAAGTGTGATGGCCGTCGCTACGTTCTAGTAATTTTTCTAGGGAAATTTAATTCTGATATAAAAATAATTCGAGGGATGTATTTTTGTTTAATTCTAATTTATGAGCAATTAAAAAAAACAAATAAATCTGATGTGTCAAGAAATAATTAACTCTCTCTCTCTTTCTCTTTCTCTTTATGTATTATTATTGATTAAGTAATAAAAGCCTTAATTTGCTAAAACGTATTTTAGATCTGTTCTTAGGGTGTAAATTTAAGGGGGGAAATTCAGCGAAAACAAGAAATTCTTAGAATTATTAATGAGATTTAAAATATCAAGGGTAAAACAACGAATTCTTAGAATTATTAATGCGATTTGAAATATCAAGGGTAAATGGGGAAGCCGTATATTGTTAAAATAAGAGATGAGACATCTCAGTCCCCTATTATTAAAGTAAGGGACTCATTTTAATTTGAACAAGTGCACCCACAGATGTTCTTAATTTAGAATGTAATTTACAGGAATATATATATATATATTACAAAAAGATATCGCCGCCAACGCCGCTGTTCCAAGACTCTGAATATAGCCGCAAGTCAAGAGAAGGGGGGTAGAAAATATGGTTGAAGAAACATCAGATAAGAAAAGAAAAGGAGATTTAGTAGAAAATATGGATGGAAAAAGATTAGATAAGAAAAGAAAAGGAGATTTAGTAGAAAATATCGATAAAGAAAGATTAGATAAGAATAGAAAAGGAGACTTGATTGACAATATGGAAATCAAACAAGTATTGAAGAAAAGGTTAAAGGATAGAGTAAGTTTCATGGTAGAAGAAAGATTGTGTAAACGAAAAACAAATCAATTAGTTTCCAAATATTGTAAGTCAAAAACAGATTTTTCAGACTTTGGGCTAATGAGTTTTCAAAAAAAGTTGTTGCCATGGTGGTAAAATAAATATTTCACCTTTGAAAGATTACGATGAAAAATTAAAAGCTCTTTTATATAACAAAGATTTCCGACCATTAATTAGATATTACAATAATTCGTTTTCTTTTGTAACTTTTCATGCAAATACGGTAAAGTTTCTAAATAAAGGAGTTTATAATTTAAAAATTTAGGGTCAAATTTATCATACCACGCCTAATACTATTTTTGTTAAGAAAGGAACAAAACCTTACTTAGGACAAATATATATTTATGATGATTATACTGCATGTTTAGAAAGATTAAAAAATAATAAACATTTGGTTCAAAAACATATAGAATTGTTAACAAATATTTTAAATAAAAATCCATATGCTATTAAATATAAATCTTTATATCAGTTATCACAACATAATTTGATTTCAGAATATTCGTTGTGTTTTGTTAATAAAATTAATTTAAATAAAACTGTATATAACAAGCCAAAAACTGGTGAATGTGCAGCATTAATAGTTTCAAAAAATGGAACAGTTCCAAGAGAAATAGATTTTAAAGTATATCTAAAAGATATCCCGAATGGAACACAGAATGATACAGTGTTAAAGAAATTATCGTTTCATTTAGATCCAATGACATTTTCTATTATGTTTCCATCTGGTGATTTAGGATGGAGTCCAGATTTTAAACAAAATTTTAAAAGTAAAAAAAGATTAATAGCTCTGCAATATTATTGTTACAGATTAGCTTATCGTCCTAATAAAAAATTTAATTCTATTTTATATTGCGGTATGTTAACTCAGCAATATGTAATTCAGGCTTATATAATAATTGAAAGCAATAGATTAAATTTCTTCCGTTTTAATCAAAATATATTAAGAATAGAATGTTACCAAGGATTAGTTGATCATATCTCGAATAGGGCCCTTAATAATTCAAAAAATTTTGAATATAAAGAACGTTTAGGAAATATGTTTGTCTTACCATCTACCCATATAGGTAGTCCTAAGTATATGCATCAACTTTATCAAGATGCTATGACTATAAACCGCGAAATTGGTAAACCAGATTTATTTATTACAGTTACATGTAATCCAAATTGGCCTGAATTAAAAAGAGTGCTGAAAAATTTTCCACCAGGAACAACATGTAATGATATTCCGAATATTACTGTTCGTTTATTTCATGCAAAATTACGTTGCATAATATCCGATATTTTAAGTGGAAAGGTATTTGGAAAAATTTTAGCATATGTTTATACAATAGAGTTTCAAAAAAGAGGATTACCTCATTCTTATTTGTTATTTGTTCTAAATTATAAAAATATTAAGTACACGGAAAAAATTTTGGTGCACCGGTTGTACTGGTTAGTTAAAAAATTGTTATATTTTAAAAAAGGACATCAGTTATCCCGGTTTGCTGCAACCTATGTCCCGTACAGTGCATCTGATGGCCCTTACAGCGCTTCCGACGCGCCAAATCAGGATAACAGTTGCCCGCAACCCATAGTACAACAGTTCTACCGTAGATTGCGCATCTAATGCACCAAAATTTTTTCCGTGTATTAGCATATATATCAGTAAATAAATGAAACGAAAATAATAATTTAGACTACGAAATTAATGACGAAATTACTCAATATGAAAACTGTCGATACGTTAGTCCTATGGAAGCTGCATGGCGAATATAAGAATTACCTTTATCAGGACGTTCACATTCTATTATTCGACTAGCTGTCCATACAGAAAAACAGCAAAATATAATTTTTGAAGAAAATAAGGAACTAGAAGCTTTAAAAAAGAATAATGACACTACACTAACTGCTTGGTTTACATTAAACAAAAACGATAAAAATGCTAAAAACATTAAATATTCTAATATACCAAAATTTTATTTTTTTGATAAGGATAACAAAATTTTGAAAAAACGACAAGAATTTTCTAAAGCTTCAGGTAGAATGAATAGTGTCAGCCCAAAAGATATTGAAAGATTTCATTTAAAATTAATTTTAAATAGGGTTACCGGAGCAAAATCTTTTGAAGAATTAAAAAAATTTGATAATGTTGTTTATAATTCATTTAAAAATACAGCAATAGCAATGAGATTAGTGGAAAATGATATTCAGGTTTTTAAAATTTTTGAAGAAGCGTGTAGTATTATGATGCCAAGAGAATTAGGAAAATTTTTAGCATGGTATCTTATTGCAGACAATACTCATGTAGTTACCAAAATTTGGGATAATTTTAAGAAATATTTTTGTGAGGGATTTGAGGATAAATATGAACAAAGAGCTCTGCAAGATTTTGCATTACCAGATCCGATATATACCGAAGAAAAAAAACAGTAGAGGAAGAAAGATTATTTTTACTTCAAAATAAAGAATTAGCTATTGATTTAATAAACCAATTAAACAGTGACCAAAGAGAAATTTTTGATATTATTATACAAAATATGAATTCAATGTATGTTATTTACGGGCCTGGAGGATGTGGAAAAACATTTCTCTATAAAACGCTTATATATTATTTTTTGGGAGAAGGGAAAAAAGTAGTATCAATGGCATGGACTAGAATAGCATCAATTTTACTACCTGGTGGTATGACCAGTCACAGAACTTTCAGATTGCCATTATATTTATCCAATATTGAGACAACTTTTTTAAAATTAAAGTCAGATAAAAAAAATTACGTGAATGTGATGTAATAATTTAGGATGAGGCTTCCATGATACCTAAAAAAGCTTTAGAAATCGTTGATCAAACATTACGAGATTGTTGCAAACTTGAAAATTTACCTTTTGCTGGAAAGTTAATAATTTTAGGGGGAGATTTTAGACAAATTTTACCAGTTTTAAAACATGGATGTCGAATAAATATAGTACAAGATTGCATTAAGTATTCACATTTGTTCAACAATTTCAAAAGAAATTGATTTGTTAGACAGAGTAATTCTTTCCAGTCACAACGAAGACATTTATAAATTAAATTATAAAGTATTAAATAAAATAAACAATAAAGAAAAAATTTATTATAGTATCGATTATGCCAAGAATAAGGGGGTAGATCAAACAGACGATGATGTGCTATTAAATTATCAAGTAGAATATTTTAATTCATTAAATTTGCCAGGGTTACCGGTTCATAAATTAATTTTAAAAGTGGGAGCTATTGTAATGCTTATTAGAAATTTAAGTATAAATGACGGTTTATATAATGGAACTAGAATGAAAATTATAAATTTATATAAATTTAATTTAAAAGTTATATTGATTACTGGAATAAAAGCTGGTAGCACTGCATTTATACCAAAAATTACTTTAAGCTGCTTCTACAATAGGTACAATTTGTGTTGCACAAGTGCAAATAAATTGTACTTGGTTGCGCGCGCATCGTAGTACCAACTGTCGCGAGTTACAGCAAGAAATGGTTGTCTCCAGTTTGGATTAAAATGTGCAGAGTGTGTTGATTGGAAACCAAACCATTGGAGTTGTATTTATTTTTTAAAATTTTTTAACGACATGGATGAAATATAATTTTCATGGAATAATGATGTGCTCTTACCTCTGAACCAAAAAAAAAGACAAAAGAAAAAGTTAACGGAAATTTAACAATTGATAGTTTTTTAAAAATTATCAGGAGAAAAATGATGTTGATTTTATTCCTCAGAATTTTTCTTTAAATTTTTTTAGACAAGAAAATATTTACAATTTAACGTCAAATTTAAAAAACTAATTTTAGGTAATTTTAAAGATGACCCTTTTTTTAATCTTTTTTTCAATTTTGGGGATACTTTTCTTTAAATGATACTTTTTCATACTTTTTTTGTCTCTAACTAAGCCTGTAGACTTCAAATTTGGCACATTTCGTCATCTTTAAATTTTAAACAAATTACATTGTCAATTTTGAAAAGTAAGATTTTCAAAAAATTCATGGTTGCATTAAAGAAATAAAGACGCAATCGCGGTACTTTCCAGGCATAACTAAATTCACGTCGTTGTTCCGGTTTTCTAGTTCAAGACAAGTAGGCAAAGATTTAATTGACTTTTGTAATAAATACATTTTCTTTTAACGCAAATGTAATTACCATGGACACAAGAAGTAACACAAGATTTCTACTGAAGAAAAAAAATTTACTTTCTATTTCAGTACATTTTACTATATTTAGTGATATAAACTTAAGTTAAGTTTTTAAACTGTTATATATAAATATATATATAATTACAACAGAACACAACGACGTACTATATATCTCTTTCTTAAAACATACAAACATATTGAATATATGAAAGTAAATGAAGAAAACACGTATAAAAATTCGACTACTACTTTCTGAGTTACAGAATCACCATTACAGTAGCAAGTGTGGAAATAAACAAAAAATGAACACAAGAAAATAGCGGGTATATTCGAAAATAAGAAAGTTACAGATCAAAATTTGCAAAAGGATATTTCCTGAGTAGGAGACATCGTCCGTGATGAAATGCACTGACGGTGGTTGAAAGTAAGAAATTAAAGAAATGATCAGAGGGAAATATGTTTTACACGTATTGACGTTTACTTATAATGTCCAGGGCAGCGATGAACAACTCATCTTGCTTTTCATCACTCAATAAATCCCACTTATGGATAAATAAATTAAAAAGAGGATCGGCTCTAACTTCAGACTTTTCTCTCTTTCTCCCTATCCCTATGCAACTGATTTTGCAAAACTTGCTGTTGCACAGACATGCACTTTGTAAAGACTGTTATGATTTGATGTAAATCACTTTGTGATTTTAATAAAGTTTTATTTATTCTGGACATTTCGTTTTGCTTTTTCTTTTGTCTCGCAAAACGATCAATTGGTGGAGTAACCTTCGTTTTTTTAGTTAGATCACTTTTAGGAATATCAGCTACTCTCATTTGTCTCCCTAATATAGTAGTAGGATTAAAATGTTTTTTATTTTGATATTTAGCATTTGAAGGTTGGGGATGTATTGTTGAAGATATCTGACGTGGAGAATGCGCCGATAACAGTTCCGCTGATTCCTCAAATATAAAGTCGGCCACTTCGTCGGAATCATGAAAGCGATTCGAAACAGGATTCAGAGTAGCAGGTGGTGGTGGAGGAGAGAATAATCGAAATTGCGATGTAGGCAAAGAGAATGGCACATCATGTTTCGAAGTTGTGGGAATTGATGAGGATTGTAAATCAGCAAAAGGAAAATGGATTGGAGAAGCCGAAGACTTTGATGAAAATGTCATTGCAGATTTTGGAATAGTAGTCATTGTCGAAGATTTTACCCCAGATGATTTAAATGTAGCGACTGGCGAACGTATAGGAGAAGCTGACGATGCTGGTGATAATGGCACATAAGGTTCTGTAGTAGTAGAACTTGGAGAACTTTTTACTCCTGGTGATTGCAATTTAGCGAGTGTCAAACGTATAGAAGACGCCGGCAATGCTGATGATAATGGCACATTAGGTTGTACAGTAGTAGAAGATTTTACCCCTGCTAATTGCAATTCTGCAAATGGAGAAGGTATTGGAAAAAATGACGATGTTGGTGAAAATGGCACAGTAGGTTTTGGAATACCAGAAAGTGTAGAGGATTTGACTCCTGATGCTTCCAAGTCTGTTACGGGAAAACGGATTGGAGAAAATGACGATGTTAGTGAAAATGGCACAGACGGTTTCGAAATATCAGTAATTGTTGGAGACTTAACCCTTGGTTACTGCAATTTTGTGTATGGCGAACACATTGGGGAAAACGCGGATGTTATTGAAAGTGGTACAGTAGGTTTGGAAATGACACAATTTGTTGAAGATTGTTCCCCTGAAGGTTGCAATTCAGCAGTTGGAGATAGAGCCTCATGTAATGATAAAAATTCAGAAGGATGTACTTTTGGTGGAAAAATTGATGTTTGTACAGAGGTTATGGGAGACATTTTAAATTTTTTTGGTATCTGTTTAGACGACTCCACTTAAGAGAGCATTTGTGACGTTGGTTGTTCCTCGGGAAACGATTTGAAATTGTGAGACAAATAATCAGAAGTATTTGACGTTTCTTTCATATTTTCTTTATGCGATGAAATAGAATCATTTGATTTACAGCTATCGTCCACTGCAATAAGTTCGCCATCATACTGAAGTACGTCATATTCGGAGTACGATTCCATTTTTATGTCCTCATCATTTTCGAGGAAATTATTGTCTTCAACATACTCTACGTCACAAGCTATAGCGGATTTTCCCATATTCTCATAAGAATCTAATGACATCTGTTGAGATGCTTCTGACGATTTTGCGACATTCTGTAGGTCACATAACTTTGGAGATTCATCTGAACTGTCATAAAACTGTGATGTCTGATGCCATGAAACATTTGGTGCCTGAGGCAAATTAAAATCTGTAAGAAAAGTGTAGGTATATATGTCGGTTATAAAATGAATTAATTTTCATTAAATATGCCTCGGATAGATTGTATTAGGGTTCAAAGAAATTGGTTTTTTAATTCTTAACAAAGTTTAGTAACAAATTTTATTTTATGAATTTTAACTATTAGTATTAAGGATTCAATAAATAAACCAATCCGACATACTTCTTAAAATAAAATTGAGTAGACAAACGTCGTATTTTATTAAAGAAGTCGAAACATCTTTGAAAACTTTTAAGCTCGAGGCCTCATTTTCAGGGTGTCTAGTAATTTAACCGTGTAAAATTCCCGGGGTTTTCCCGGTTTTTCCCTGGGTTTCAAATAATTTTCCCGGAAATTTTTTTTAACCAAAACAGTATATTTTAAAGTGGTATATCCACTTTTACGGTTTTTTTAAAACTAGATAGTTTTTTTAAACTACATAAAAACCATTAAAAACATATAAATAAAATTATTTATTATATAATAATTAAACATTTTTTCAGTAAATCACGATATACATATATGTGTGTGTGAAAAATGAAATTAAAGATTTCAGTACAAATATCTCGGTTATTTCTAACAAGTTATTCAGGTTATAATTTTTTAAGTAAAAAACATCTCTCTGATGATAAACCAATAGGTTTAAAATTTTTTTACTTCCGGTTTTGAAAATAATGAGATATTAATAATAAACCGACAAAGTGGGACCTTTTATAAAAAATTCGATTTTTAATTAATAAAGCAAGTTTTTTTACGAAAGTTAATGTTTGGAAATGATTGTATCGATTATTTTGACATTCGTTTTCACCATAAAAGTTCAGAAAGTTGAAAAGCTAAAAATAGGATATATGTAAGCAAAATGTGAAGCAAGTTTGAGCTTGTTTGTTTATACGCGTGAAGAATGTGAAGGTTGTGAAGATCCAAGTGTAATATGATCTTCAAAAGCCCATTGTCAGCAAATAAAAGAGAGAATTCAGAAAGAAGAAGATTCAATGTCATACATGCGATGTAGATCGTTACCATATAAGGAAAGTGATTCTATTTATAGATCACCCCTTCCTCAATAATATGACATTTCTCCCACTAATTAGCATAATCAACTAGCTTGTCAAAAGTTCCGGTGCAATCTCTAACATCGTAGAGCGACCCTTCAGTTTACTTTCGCCCTAATTATTGTATTCTTTTCTGATAGCCAATAGGTGCAAGTTAATTTGACGTTTCACTTAGAACATAGTTCTTTCCTGATAGCCAATAGGTGCAAGAGAAGCAAATTAACACTTAGAATCAATAATTTAATAGAAATAACTGTCGTATTTATAACTATAAATACTAAAGAAATCTTGCATTATCTCTTTTTCTAAATTTGTCAATTTAGTATATGTTGCTTCTCTTACACCTGCTATAAAATTCATTCCTGTCAAAGGTGCAAGTGACGAGAGATAACAATAAAGAATATTGCAATTCTTTAAATAGTTATAAAACAATTTAAGTCGTTAAAGTTACACAAGTGCAACCAAAACGAACTATTTCAAATCAAATCAAAACCAATTTATAACGACTAAGCTATAATCATCGATTTATCCGACTTCATTGCTAAAAGTAAGTAAACGAATTGTAAACTTGTATCATTATTGTTTAATCATTACTATATAATTATTATTTAATCAATAAATGTTATAAAAGGGAATATTTGACTTGTTATTGTAACGCAAAACCCGTAGTTTTGACAAGTGACCACGATCCTACATAAAAATAAATATCAGGCTTTACCAACCTGATTAATCAGCCTTATTACCTTCAAGTAAATAAAATTCATTTTTATTTAAAAACCACGCCTAGTTCGGAACGTAACAGTCTTTTTACTCTGTTATGCTCCGCCGTGAACAGCATATCCTCGTATAAGTACCATCCTGTATTCGAATTTTTATGGTGTCCATTAAACGATACTTTTAATTGCTTCCACCGATTTTGAGGATCTATAAGTTAAATGAAATTTTTTTTATTAATTATTTCATTTCATGAGTAACTGTCAGGCATCATTAGGTAGTCATCTATTTACATAATTTTGATTACTTTTCTCTTTTACCTACGTTAATGTTATCTGATTTATTTCTTTGTCATCGAAACTGCAGAATTTTCATGTAAATAATTTAAAATATGCTCTTATTATTTGGAGTTATTAAAATTAAAATTTATAAATTCTTAATTTGATAAGAATTGCAAAACCTAATAAGATGACAAAACAGGGTGTCTAATTGAGGACCAGTGATGCCTATATACATAAATTTTGTTGAAAAATACAAATGTAGTAACTTAACCCCTGGTTGGAAATTCATGCGCATGAACATTTCCATGAACATGTGCCATGTACCTGACCACACTCAGTGTCTACCGCGTGTTCATGTGCATGGTTTTGGACCATGTCACATGCACATGATCAGGTACATATGTACATACTTCAAAAGTCTTTTACTCATGAACACGTAAATGATCATCAGCATGAACATTTACATGTTCATATGTATGCAAAATTGAATTTTGACATTTACATGAACATGCACATGTTCATGTAGATTCAATTCATTTAATTTATTATTTACGTTGGCTCATACTTGTCATTGCGCCTTTGTATATTTAGCCTTCTAAAATTCTATTATTTCTAAAAAAAATCTTAATTTCAGCTTTTTCAAAATTTAATTATTAAAAAAGTTTGTCATTTAAAAATTCTCTAAAATTCAATTATTGTGAAAAATTCAAAAATAATCTTTAGCAGTTAAAATTTACAAAAATGACATCTTCAATTCTACTGAAACTCAATTATAGAATAATAATCTTTGTATTCATTCCTTCATTCATTCACATTTTCTTAGTACTTGAATTTTCTCATTATTATAAGATTATATATACATATATATCTTTACTTTGATAATTAGGGTTCTCGAAGGTTTCTACCTGAAATTTTTTTTGTCAGAACAGCTTTCGGTTGAGGGTTCATAAGATGGTCCATGACCTTTTAAATACTGTCCTATAAGGCGAAGTTGTGTCCCCCACTTTACCAGCCCGGCCCGAACAATTACCATGTGGTTATATGTACTGGAGAATAAGAAGCAAGAAGAAAATTTTTGGTGCCAGCACCTTTGGGTTAAATCGGTTTAAAACACATCATGTAGGTTTATTGAATTGAACTAAAATTATAAAACTTTTCAATATTAACATTTACTATTATTGGAGCAATATATGCTCCTCGTAATCGTGAACTTCTGAGGAAAACGAATATGTCAAAATAAATTAAACAATGTTTATAATTAAAAAATTTTTAATTTTTTTGAAAAACTCATTAAGCATCATAAAATAATATTGTCATTAAGCCCGAGAACGCCACACAGGCCCCCGATGTAATTGACTTACTCGAGGTCTGAGCCCGGGACAGGCCGATAGAGTGAGGATATACCACTTCCCTTTTTAGGACCCAATCTGTGATCGCTCGATTCGTCCTAACAGCCTTGGGTTGAGGGAAATTTTTTTTATTATTGTATATGCGATATAGATGATAACCGTTTAATCCCCGTGAGTGGAAGTGGTGTATCCATACTTAACTTACCAACATCTGTCCCCGAGGACGCCACTCAGACCTACCGTAATATCTGCCTCACGCGAGAACTTAACATAGGCCCGGATTGGTAGAGTAGGGGTATAACACTTCTCCTCAATGGAGTGAAACGGCTACTGCTGATTTAAGATGCTGATGTTAGTCTACCGTTGCAACAACATTGTAGTAGTGTCGTTAAAAAAGCTTCTAATAGTCTCAGGTAACTTAACTTGATTATTATATAGTTTATAATATTTTTCTGCAATTTGTCGATCAATAACTGTGTTGAATCTTCTTATATTATATTTGTCTTTTTCATTTTTGTATTGGGCCCAAAAAATATATTCCTATTTTTGTATAGTATTAATAATTATATATGTATTTTGAAGATAAAACATTGATTATTGAATAATTTTTTTATGCATAAAATATGGATATTGCATAATATTGGTATAGAAAATATTTGTTTCTTTTGGTTGTCTTAAATGTTTCATATAAAAAATACTTCAATCCATTTAGTTTTCTTGGTATTCGATAACATTGGCATTAAAGATATTACGATTTTGAGGATAAAGAAAGATATTTGATAACATTAGTATTGAATATATTTTGATAATGCAACAAAAATATTGATTGTTTGTGTAATGAATTTAATTAAGTTAAAGGTCAAGAAATATTTTCTTTGGGTCGACCTAGTTAAAAATCAAGGTTTAAATTCCTTATCCTCAATTCATTTCCGGGAACCGCTACAGAGCCTCGCTCTGCAGCGTGATACTCGACACCCAGATTACATTTAACAAGTCGGCAATTCATTCAGCGTTGAGTTTTGACTCGACCTAAGTCGAATATAAACTATTAGGTTTAAAAGTTATTTTTTTTTCCTTTTGTATATGTTAAATGGCGCAACATACTTGCAGCCCCTTCCCGATTTATATAAAACATATGTAACGCAATAGGCGACAATTTTAACGATAAACAATTTTCTTATGAGCGTACCGTTAAACTGTAAGAGAACCCTGCGTCAATATTCCCAATCGAAATAATATATATTTATAATATATATATTTATAATATATATTATATTATAAATATGTGTAAAAACGAGAATGTCATTACGACCATACGCGAAATGTAAAAGAAATCATAAAGCATTGGATCGAATGACTGCCTGGAAATTAGATAATAACATAATTAAGCAAATGTCTCGAGCCATGGGTCAAACATGCATTGGGCGGCTATGGTAGTATGCGCACAAAGGGACTCTCCGTCCGTGAGTACCAATACAGTCATGAGGCTTGCACTACGGGCACACTTGAAACCTACTGCACGCAACAACGTTACGCCAACACATCGCATGTCTCCGCTTGTTGCCTTGGTTTTCTCTTTTCCTTTCTCCTCCCCCTGAAAGCTACCGGCCTACGGACTACAGCCTTTGAAAACAAACGCACGTGCGTTCGAAACCGATAACTCACTGCTGGTACATAAATGCACTATGCCAAATGTATGCTACAGAATAGACATTGGCTCAAAATAATTTAAATTTTATTGCAACCCCCAGTTGACAATAAGATGCTGGAGGAATGCGAGTTGCGGGTATATTCAATGTACTTGTAACTTACAATAATACGAATGTGACTTGTATGATCACATTAAATTAAAATAAAAAAAGAAGTATATATTAAGCCATAGTTGTAAACTAATAAATCAAATAATATATTGTGATTTATAATTTTAATAAAAAAAAATTTTTTTTATAAACACACAAATGTCGGTTTCTAGTAGCATTTCCGTTCCCACGGAACCCAGAGTGAGAATCAAAAACGTCAGCAAAATGCAGCGTCCAATGAGCCGTGTGCATCTTCCCCTCCCCCAATTCTTTAACTCCCCCAAAGTCCTAATTATCCCACCTAGACCATAAGGCAAGGACTAGAGGCATGTCGCGAAAATTCAATTAATGCAGTACTACTTTCTCAGCTCATTAAGCAACACTTCTCCTGGTTCTGACCTGGCGAGGAGTTTCTTGAGCTTGGAAACGCCGCGACTTAGCCCGTCTGCGCGTCGAATCCGGGTTAAAAAGTTAGTCAATAAAACTTGGGCGGACGATAAATCTATTGAATACTCCAAATCGGCGGAGTCCCGTGGAAGCTAATTTGTGTGGGAACCTTAATTAATTATGCAATTAATTAATTAGGATTCCCGTTGCATAACTGGCCAGTTTGTGCCCGAGGTACCTGCGTCAACCCAATTTGGTGGACCCACAGCACGAAAGCGCTAACTTCTATTTCGCCCGTTTTCGACATAGTAAAACCACTGTGTATACGTCGAATAGCGGTAACATTAAGCGTCGTACCGTAAGTAAATAAAACATGTATCGTTTCCAATATATTGTCTACTATTAAAACTTGATTTATAATAAACGATCTATTATAACCTAATTCTCTTAAGAGTTTTTCTTTTCTCTCTTACCTTCTTCTCTCCCTTTAATAATAGTTTCAATTTTCTTTACCTACATGGTGGTTTGGCGGAACGTTTTAAAAGGATAAACGACCCACAGAATTAAACAGAATTGGAGTTACTTTTGCTACACACTTTCGATTAACTTTAAATTCTGGCAGCTTGGTGCCTCCCTTACCTCAAAATTGATAATTTTATATAAATTAATTTTCCGGTTTGTAACAAGCTGATGGTGGCAGCGGTGGGATGTTTCCTACGTAGCTGCCAGCCACGTTACTTTTGTTACAGAAAAATTGTTGTTTCTATTTTTTTTTGTGTTATGGAATGCTATAAGTGATCACGACTATAGTGGAAGCCTTTTCCTATTTCCTTTTCCTACTCGTAATAATTGTGTTTATGCTTTCATTTCTGAGCTTCCTGAAATGCTACTTTAATTCCTTCTTATTAGGACAATCTATTTTTCCAACGTGACTAGTGGGAATGACAAGTAAGACCTAATTTATTTAGACTTGCTATATGAACCTTTGGTAAAAACGCTGGTAGACGAGGCTCCGTGATTCGCTCATTGGCAGACACGGCTCCGCGACTCACCATAAGGTTCGAACGCGACCCAACTATTATTTTGGAGATTTAATGTCCTATGTCTAATTTGAGCATTGACTATCCTTAACTGAGTTGGGGGCTTTCCGATTGGCAGGGAGAGACAATCTACAAGGGAGAGAGTTCCTTTGCTGATTCAGTTGTCTTGATCCTTTGTGAAAAGTACTGGTAGACGAGGCTCCGCGATTAAGTCGCTGGCAGACACGGCTCCGGAAATTCACCATAGGATTTGAGAAGCATCTCTTACTGGGATGGGGAATCCTGTTGTTCAGTTTCGGGTACTCTAATTCTTTCTTTAGTGTCCTCATTTTGACTTACAATTGCAAACGAGTTGCATTACTGGTTGGCGAAAAGTACTGGTAGACGAGGCTCCGCGACCAAATCGCTGGAAGACACGGCTCCGGAAATTCGCCATTATATTGGTGAAAACTGTTTGCAATCAAATCCAAGAGAATTTCATCTGCTTTGGGACTATCTGTCATAATGAAAAGTCGCTATGCCAGATAACTCTCGAAAAAGAGGAAAAAGGTCACGAAGAAGGGGTAGAGCTAGAAAGACAAAAGGCTCAGGAAATTCTAGTTCCCACAACCAAGCTGTTCAGATACCAAAAGAAATTTCTAATAGTAAAATCGACAACCCAACAAAACCTACTACTCCAGAAAAAAAGGACAAAATAAAGTATATAGATAGGCGCCGCGCAACGAATGATCAAACGAATGCACACTATTTCATAACCTACAATCCGAAATACCCTCTCCTAAACGTGGATTTAGTAAGCCAAAAAGAATTGAGAAAACTCTCATTGACTCTTGTAAGATCTGCAGACATTGTCAACCGAAAACCCGGATCATTTCTTCTCGTGAGAAGCATTGAAACTGTCAGTTTTCCTTTGTAGATTATCAAAAAAAAAATTTTTTTTTTTGTCAATTCTTTAGATATCTGTTAGGTCATTCATTTCTGTTAATATGGTTCCGTACAATGGCTATATCTAGATGCAATAACGGGTCGCAAACTGTTACCGTGAGTTCGGAAAATCTTATTGACTGCAATTTAGAAATTCCAATTAGCCCATCTACAAAACACAACTACATCTGTCAATCAACACTTGCACAAGATTGCCTTATTCTGGGGTTTCCGTCAGGAGACTGCATAAACAACGAGTATGCAGAAATTTTGGGCGTTGTGTACCTCGCTGTCAAAGAAACCAAAATCTGTTTCCACGTGGTACAAATTTCTTTCTCTGAGAATTGTCGCGTAACTCCAGGAATTCTGGGAATAAAAGGTATTTTAGAATCAGGGATTACTGACCACGATCATACTAATCATACTAATCCTAAATAGAAATAAAAAAAAAAAAATAATAATAATAATAAAAAGAAACGATTTCTCATTTTCTAACAATGCATCCTGAAAATGGAAAGAATAGACTATCTTGTGAAATACAATTCCAAATTCCCAATATCCGATTTTGAAATTCTGACGCAAGACGAGATAAGAAAACTCCCGTTGACTCTTATGGAATCAGCCAATATCTTAACGCCAACAATCAAAAGCACTCTTCGAATCAGAAGAATCGAAACCGTTAACTTCTCCATTTTAACAATTCCAAAAGAAAATTTTATTTTAGTAAATATTTTGTCCTAGACAAACAACCACAGAATAAGATATGCTTGTCTATTCCTATTATTCCAAATGTTTCCTCGAACGGTTAGGGTTGTAACGGGTTGCCCTCAAGAGCGTTACTTAGAATTATCTGAAAGAGCGGAAAATCTAGAAATATTCCATCAAAATCTTTACATTCATCACCTGTCTCTACGCTGTAGGGCTGAGCGATTGGAAGAACGAACCAAATTCCTCTCCGGATGGTTGGCTACTCTTTCCGATTCTAATTCCGGATACCTTGAGAAAATTAAAATCCTAAATGAAAAGCTATCCGAGCAACAAGACATTATTACTTCTTTGACAGACGAATTTAACCGACTGACATTAGATTAAGACATAATTATAAATGTCTCCTGACTTGAAAATTGTAATTTTTGATGACACACAAGAGGAATTAGCAAGAGTTAGCAATTTTTTCCAGTCTCTCGCTATAGACAGTCTGGAACTGAGGGTGAGAAACTTTCAATTACAAAAACGATTAGACAAGGTAGAACGAGAATTAGATTTCTATTTTCGGTTAATTCGACTCGAAAGCGATAGAACTACACAATTAAAAACAATCATTTCCAAATTAGAATTCCAAATAAAAAAATTTGATGTTGGAATAGCGCAATACCCTCACCCCTGAGTTATGTAATATGGATTTGGTGGGTTTTGAACCAATTTCCCCTTTTCTAATACCTCTGGAAAAGGTGTCTAAAAGGAAAAAGGGTCGATTTGTTTTTGAGTATAGTAAATTGAATAAAAGGGTGGAATCGCCAAAGTGCAAGAAAATTCCACACTGGTGCAAGAGTTTTCTACGGTGGCGATAATCATACCCATTGATATTCCGCTAGACCACAACATTTGCATGTTTAAACAAATTAAATGAGAGTTGTAAAATCACTGGGATAATTTCGCTCTATCATTAATCTAGTTTTTTTTTCTCTCTCTTTCTCTCTCTATTTCTCTATTTCCAAAATGTCTGACGACGAAGCTAACCCTCAAATTCCCCGAGGGGGTGTTAACCCCAATATTTCTCTCGAGCAGCAAGCAATCAACCATGACACAAGTGCGGCCATGACCTCGGTTCTCGAATGTTTGACCTTGCAACAGAGTACCTACAATATTCCCGTATTCGATGGAAGAGACCCTCCATTGAGAGAGTTTCTCCAAGATGTGGCGAACGGTTCTGTTTTTATTACGGATGCTACGGAACCCGCGTTTGTCAAGGCCGTGTACAGTAAATTAAGGGGAGCTGCTCGCGAAAGTTGCAGGGACAAGTGTTTTAATAGAATTTCCGAGTTAACGGACCACCTTAACAAACGTTTCGCTCCCACAAAAAAATACCAGTGGTATTTTGAAAGTATTATGACCTTGCGGTTGAGACAATCCGAAACCGTGGGTGATTACTATGATCGCCTACGGGGGTTAATTAGCGGCGCGAAACATGCCCTGGAATCAAAATACAACAAGCGTTATGTAGAGGTGGGAGAAGAAGGGCGCCCACAGCAAAAGCTGGAAAGTACCATCATAATGCAACCCGTAATTGATTGCGCTCTTGAGTCATTTATAAGGGGCTTACCGGAAGAAATGTCGATTTTTGTAGATACGCGAAATCCTGCCAACCTGGAGGAAGCACTAGAGCACGCTATCCGTGCTGAAGAACGACAGAAATATTCGGAAAAATCTCGAGCGTCTTCTTATCACATCACGCGAGCAGAAGACCGTCCACGACCAACCAGCCCTTATTCGCGACAAGTAGAGAAAACCAGTAGTACGGAAAAACGTAAAATAGAACCTGATCGAGAATCAACCTCGCCTAACAAGCAACGTCATTCCACTTCAAACATGCTGCAGCTCACCCCAGAGCAGTTGGCTCAACTTTACCGATTCATGATTCCTCAAATTTCGCAACCAATAACGTACCAACCCCCTCCACCACAATCGATGATTCCAGTACCAAATGCTCAGTACCAGCATGTACAATACCATCAACATGCACCGTATCCCAGACAGAGTCACGATTACAAGACAAGCGTGACACCTCCCAGGTCAATCTCGCCAGCGCCCCAAGGAAATTTAAACTTCCAATCGGCTCGTCGTTCGGACGCGGCAGCGAGCCCAACTCCGCAGCGTCACAAGACCGTACAATTCGCGGAGAACACTGTAGGATCTTTAGAGCAGGAGCAGAAACCGAGGACTCCCCAGTAGTTAATTTGAAGGCTCCCGAATTCCGACACGACAAAGCCAAATTTCTAGTGGACCCAGGGTCGGATACTAATCTTATTAAAATCGGTGCATTGAAACCTGAACTCTCGCTTGTTAGAAGCAAGTGTGTAGAGATTACAGGAATAACTAATCACGCTGTCAAGACATTGGGAACCATATACCTTACTATCTGGAATGTCCCTGTGGAATTTCATGTAGTAAGAGACCATTTCCCAATTTCCACACACGGAATTCTAGGACGACCCTATCTTCGACAAGAGCAGGCCCAGATTTCTTTTAGACACAATGCTCTTGTCACAGCATCCAATCCCGTGACCCCTATACCTTTCGTGGATAATGAATCACTAGAAGCTAAAGAAATGCTGAAGTCCGAAATAAAACCATTCCTCAGGGTTTTTCGAATAAAATCAAGAACCAGAACTCCCGTATCAATAACGGTAATTAACCCAGAATTAAAGGAAGGGTATCTGCCACGATTGGAAACTCCGGAAGGACTTTACCTAGGCGAAGCTATTGTGTCTGCTAGAGACGGTGTTTGCCATGCTATGGCTATTAACACCACAGAGCAAGACATTGACATTAATTTAACTCCTCAGAGATTAATCCCGTTCGATTTCTGTAAGTTTCCTGGAGAGGAACTTACAGACTCCGAGGTGGAGAACCCACAAGTTGACTCGGAACAATCTTATCTAGACAGAGTTATAAAAGTTAAAAACGCGTTATATGTTTCGCACCTAATCCCCGAAGAAAGGAAGATTGTGAATGGATGGGCTGAAGACTATGCGGACATATTTCATCTAAATGGGGAAATGCTTTCATGTACTCATCTCGTCCAGCACAGGATTCCTACCATTAGCGAAAAGGTTATTCACAAAAAACAATATCGATCCCCAAATGAGGCCTTAGAGCAAATTGATACTCAATTGAAAAAACAATTTGACAGTGGAATCATAGGTCATTCCAAATCACCGTACAACGCACCTCTTCTAATCGTGCCCAAAAAACTTGACGCATCAGGTGAAAGGAAGTGGAGAGTGGTAGTGGACTATCGGGCCCTAAATGACAACGTCATAGGTGACGCTTTTCCGCTCCCGAATATTGTATCGATTCTTGATAGGCTTGGGACTGCCCGGTATTTTACGGTCTTCGACCTTGCGAGCGGTTTTCATCAAGTTGAAACGCACCCAGAAGATAGGCATAAAACTGCTTTTTCCTCCCGAAACGGACACTTTGAGTATCAGCGGATGCCTATGGGTATAAAAAACGCTCCCCCCACCTTTCAACGATTACTGAATAGTGTTCTAAATACAATGCTCGATACAGAAGCATTTGTGTATTTAGACGACATTATCATTTATTCGGACACTTTGGAAGAACATGATAAACGAGCCCGAAGACTCTTTAATCGATTGCGAAACGCGAATCTAAAACTCCAGCCGGATAAGTGCGAGTTTTTAAAAACCGAGGTAGCGTACCTCGGCCACATCATCAGTGAAAACGGTGTAAAGCCCAATCCGAACAAAATAGTTGCAATAAAAAATTTCCCACAACCAACAACTCCAAAGGATATTAAAAGTTTCCTAGGTCTTTCCGGATACTATAGGCGATTCATTAGAAATTATGCTAAGTGGGCTAAACCCTTGACAGAACTACTAAAAAAGGACGCCCCGTGGAAATGGGGAAACCCACAAAAGAAAAGTTTTTCGCGATTAAGAAAGTACCTTTGTCGTGAACCTATTTTGCAATACCCAGACTTTAGCGCAACATTTAAGCTAACCTGCGATGCGTCCGAGTATGCTATTGGAGCAATGTTGACCCAGGTGAAGGATGGCATCGACTTGCCGGTTGCCTATTATTCCAAAATATTGAATGCAAATGAACAAAAATATCCAAAACCCGAAAGGGAATGCCTTGCGATATTGTATGCTGTTGAACATTTTAGACCATATTTGTACGGCCGTGAATTTATTCTTGCCTGCGATTTTGAACCTGTTCATTGGATGACCTATATTGATAATCCGGGACCTCGAATTCAAAGATGGAGAATTCGCCTCCAGAATTACCAGTATAGGTTTGAATATAAACCAGGAAAGATTAATCGAATTGTCGAGGCTCTGTCAAACAATCCCGTTGACGAAAATAGAAGTTTGGTAGACTCTAATTCGGAATCCGATTGGTCCAATCTATCTACCCCAAGTTCCGAGGCACCCGAGATAATTAGCGCAACTCCTAAAGGTACCAGCAATGACACTGAGCAATCGGAAAGGCAGTCGAAAACCTATCGCGCCCTACCCATAACAACCCGTTCTTCCTTTAAAAAGACCAAAGAAGAAAGTGCGCGAGTGAATTCCGATAACCCCAAAGGTGAACCCCAGGACTCTCAACGACCTTCTGCTTTTCCAGAAGTTAAGAGAAAAGGAAGCTTAAAAGAAGGATTAAGATCAGTAAAGGCAAGGGTAGATTCGAATCCCCCTCGAAAGGGCGCAAGACAAGGCCCAGCCCTCGACGCCAAGGACGCAAAGAGATCAACGACCCCGTTACAATGGACTTCAAGGTTAGGAGGAGCAAGGAAATCATCCACAACCGATTATCCTCCCGAGATAAAGGTGACTCTTCTGAGAAGACCATTGGATGCAGTACCTAGCACCAGTGCTAAATTAACTGGAATAAGTTATCCAGTGCCTGATGCAGCCTCCACCCGCGCTCCTTCCATTGACGAGGCACCCAAGACACGAGGAAGACCGAGAGGTACAACGAAACCCAAGGAACAGGACAATGAAGAACCTTACACTCCCCCCCAGGACTTTCCAGCCACCAGTATGAATGAAAGCTGCATTGCTCAACGCCTGAGGAAACGGAAAACTGCAGAGACCATCCCTGAACAAAGCGACATCTCCTCCTCTTTAGAAGAAACATTGGACGAAGAAGAAAGTGCAGAATCAACGCCCCCGGTATTTCGAAAGAGTTACAGTGCTTTCCCTGACCTACCCACAACTCCCTTTCCAACCAAAACCTCAGTCCCAATAACCACCAGCATCCCAATTCATCACCCCCCTCTCCTGACGCCATCAACTTCTGACTCATATACCGAAGTTTATGTAGACGGCGCTTGTGGTGAAAATGGTGGATCGAGTCCAAGAGCCGGCATAGGAGTATGGTTTGGACCCAATAACCCTCTCAACATCTCTCGACGATACCGTGGCCGACAGACAAACAATGCCTCTGAAATAGAAGCAGCCGCAGCTGCTGCTCGTCAAGCTAGAAGAGCAGGTATTCAAAAGCTAAGAATCAAAACAGACTCTCAATACCTTATTCATAGTGTGCAGGATTGGATACCACGGTGGCAACAAAACAACTGGATGACTACTGACAATAAACCGGTAAAGAACAGAAAAGCCTATGAACGTTTAATCAAATCCATCGGACCATTAGATGTAGTCTGGGAACATGTTCCAGGCCATGATGGCATAAATGGAAATGAAAACGCTGACCGTCTAGCTCGAGAAGGGACCCTAATGAATCCTGCACCAGACTCGTCATTATCCTCGGAGTCTGAAGAGGAAAAACCTCCCGAACAGATCATTGTACAGGGACAACCACTGCCAAATGACAGCGATGAAGAAACCGACAATGTGGAAGACCGGAAACAAGTTCCTTCCTCAAATGAAACCGACAATGTGGAAGACCGGAAACAAGTTCCTTCCTCAAATGAAACCGAACAACTAATTACGGAAGTAGGAAAATCAATAAGTAGATTCGACGAAACGATTGCCAGTCGTGGAATGAACATTTCTAACCCAACCAATAACACTCTATTGTGGGATTATGAAGGACTGGACTGTGATCCAAGAAAGGAATATGTGTCTGATGGCGAAAACGACGAGGAGCATCTGAATTATCTACAGTCGATTGACCCGATAACCGAAATGGAAGATGAACTCCCAGATAGGATAAGTAAATTTCTGGAAAACTATCATCGTAGACGCTCAAATTCCCAAATTGGGAATCTTCCATCTCTACAGGGTGAGAACTCGCTTATGGTCCCAGAATTACCAAAAGATACGCCCCTGACCACCAGACCACCCGTAGAAAGAAGAAGTACAGTTAGGTTCAAGGACACCCCGGAAGTATTCGAAGAACTCGACTACAATCAAACATTTCCAACTGGGTTTCAATTCCCTACACCAAGACTGTCTAACATCCCAAATGCGCAATCTACCCCATTTTCCAAAACTAAAGACCAGGAGCCGGTGCAGGAACAGGCAGGAAACAACAGACTATTAAAAATGATGCCCCGGAAGTTGCAACCGAAGGAAAATAACACTAAAGTGAAGTGTGCGCCTTTATCGAATTCTTTCATAAACTTTCAGGCCCCTCATTGCGATCTTTCCTCATGCTCTGACCCTGAATCTTTAAATGACGAGAAAAGGG
The DNA here is from genome assembly GCF_019393585.1 of Leptopilina boulardi. Classification (NCBI taxonomy): domain Eukaryota; kingdom Metazoa; phylum Arthropoda; class Insecta; order Hymenoptera; family Figitidae; genus Leptopilina; species Leptopilina boulardi. The sequence goes on from NW_026137854.1 coordinate 341,804, forward strand.
CGTCGCTAGAGTCAAAGATTTCAGCCACGAGTGTAACCCCCCCCATCGTTGTGAATCAGTGGACCCAACCCCTGACATATGAGCGAGATAACGTGGCTCATTTCATTTCCGAGGATTGCGAACCGATAGACTCAATCTCCAAACTTTTAATCGCCACCGAAAAAATTGATTTTCAGGACATTCGGGACAACAAACCCTTAAAAGGACAAGTTTATATTACCCCGTGCGGCAAACACAAGGTATATTCCATGGTAGTAAAAAGACGCCATTTTGATGAAATTTGCTGGAAGGATGTAGTCGTGGGGTTAAAAAATTTACGAACCGCCCTCGAGACCGACAATGAGAGATCTTGTCGGATAGCCAATTCCGGCGACCTATTAGGTGCCCTTCCTCAACCCAAAATGTCGGAACTTGTATCAGGAATTTTCCGCGGTGGTGATATAACCATTACTCTCTGCCACGGGAAAATAGAAGTACCCCCCACCGAGCTACGCCATAAAATAATTACCGAATTCCATTCTAGTTTGATAGGAGGTCACAAAGGTATTACAAAGACATATCGCAGGATTCGTGAACGGTACTACTGGCCCAGAATGCGCGACGAGGTCACACAGTTTATAAGAGGTTGCAAAAGTTGTTTTGAAAATAAACTCGTCAGGGCACGTACTAGAGAACCCATGTTGATCACCGACACGCCAGCCTTACCTTTTGACAAGGTATCACTAGATACGGTAGGAAAATTGCGAACTACCCCGAATGGTAACCGGCATATTCTTACGATGCAAGATAATTTTAGTAAATACTGCATCGCCGTCCCTATTCCAAATATCGAAACAAAAACCATTGCTCACGCAGTAGCAACAAACCTATTTTGCGTATATGGAGCACCCAGATGCGTGCTCACCGATAGAGGTCCGAGTTTTATAAGTTCCCTGATGCGAAGGTTAGAGAAACTTTTTGGCGTCAAGCAGCTTACAACATCAGGCTATCGACCACAAACAAACGGATCATTGGAAAGAAGCCACATCGAGCTGACGGATTATATTAAGCATTATGCAAGGGATTTCGACGACTGGGATCGTCTTCTCCCATTTGCCATGATTAACTATAACACGTCGGTTCATGAAGCCACAAACTTCACTCCGTTCGAACTTGTGTTCGGTCACTTGGCGCGAATTCCGAGCTCCTTACCGCAAGGTCCCGAACTTGAAACTTACGGGTCCTACTTAAAAGATCTTATAACTCGAATGAACGAGCTACAGAATATGGCAGCCAAATGTCTGATCAAAGCGAAGGAGAGATCAAAAACCAATTACGACACAAAAACACGCCCTCTAGACGCGAAGATAGGTGACCAGGTTTACGTTTACAAAGAAGTTAGAAGTAATAAATTTGACAATCGGGCCGATGGTCCGTTCACCATCGTAGGATTCACACAGAACAATAACGTGATCCTTGAAAATGAATTAGGAGAGAGATTTTCCAAGCATAGGGACAAGGTCATGGTTGCCCACTTGTAGTAAAGGTTCCCTCCCCCTTTGGAAATAAGACAAAAATTAATAATTAAATTTTTAGGGATTGGATGGAAACGATGATGATTGGAATCATGACGACTCTAACTTTGCTATGTTTACTCCTGACCTCCATAGCACTACCAATACAACGAGGACCCGACCAATTCAATGAGTCCCCTAGTGACGACCGCTACCAGGTCACCCCATTCAGTTCCAGCAGTGGAGCATATTACGAGTACGTCGGCGAGATGAAGCGATCCGTCAGCAATTGGAGAATTACAGTTTTTCTTGACTTTGGACGACAACGTAGACACTTCGATGACCTGCAACTTAGGCTGGATAAGCTGATGCAGCAATGCGAATCTGTGAGAGAGTGGTGTAAAACTTTAATAAGGAATTACCAATGGGAGGACAAGTGGGAAATGGCTTCGGAATTACAATCGCAATTCCGAGACCAAATCAACGAGTTAGAAAATACTAAAAGACCATTACCTGGAAAACTGTCATCACAGCTCCGGATGCGAAGGAGTGTTCCATTACTAGGCTTCTTGGGAAAAATCGCCGGCCCCATTGCCGGTGTGCTAACATATGACGATGGGGAACACTATGACGCTGCCATCCAAAACCTCAATGAAGCTCAAGCAAACCTCTCTCATCTAGTCGGCAAGCAAACTCATGTGATGAGATCGCAACTAGACACATTGCATTCGCAGGTCCTGCAGCATGGTATATTGCTAGAAAAGGTCCATCAGGACCTGCAATCTTTTCTGGACACAGTATCGGGAGGGGCCACCATAGAAAACGTTATGAAGGAGCGGCAACTTATGGACAATGTAATGAACGCGTTGAAACTTGGTTTAGATCACAATGTTTTAGCAACATCCACCATGCTAGAAGCTGTACATCATGCAAGACTCGGCCAGCTTCATCCAGGTCTCATCAAATCTCAACAATTAGAGCCAGTCCTACGAGAGATTCAAGATTCATTAAAGGACGTCACTTTTCCAGTGCGGGGACCAAAAGTCAGTGTCGACGAACTAACAAAAGTCTCCACCATAACCATCTCGTGCGAAAATCATCAGTTGAAGGTGCTCGTAGATGTCCCACTCCTAGAAAAGTATAATTATCAGACTTATAGAATGCACCCCCTCCCAATCGTTCAGAGTGCGCTCGGAAACGGAACCGGAAGAGCATATGTACATTCGGATTATAATTACCTTGTAATCGATGAAGAGCAGCGAAGTTATCTCCTCCTAGAAGAACGTGACTGGAAATCCTGTAAACCAACGACCACCTTCCATGTGTGTCTAAAAGGAACACCAATATACGACCTCAAGGAAAGGCCTGCCTGCGAGCCTTTATTACTGACTAACCCAACCATCGATGTTTTGAAATCTTGTAATATTCGACTGACAACCAGCCTAGAATCCTACTGGAAACCATTACCAACCTTGGCAAGTTGGATGTACTCCATGGCAGTACCCGAATTGCTCACGATAATTTGCCATGCTAAAAACCCTGTGAAAATCCATCTTGAAGGAGTTGGAATTTTGAAACTATCCCCTGGATGTTCAATCAGGACGAAGGATACAATAATACCAGCCACTACGTCACAATCAGGCCAGTCCGAAATAATTTACGAACCAGAAGTTCATCTGAACATTTCAATGCTATCCCCTACCGTATCAAACTATGCTCAGTTTTTACCAATTGTCGGTACTAGCTCGCTCAAGACTCCTGAACCGACGACAAGGTATTCCACCTTCGAAACCAATTCTAGGACTCTGGATGAACTCGAGCAGGAATTGCAAGAATTCGCATTACGGAGGCACGTTCATAATAATCAATTTAAGCTTATTTATGGATCCTATGGTTGGCTCATTGTGATGGGTATAATAATCTTATTTTTCTTATGTCGTCAATATTTAAGATCCGGTATGTTTCTGTATTCTAAATGGGTACGGAGAATGAAATTTAACTCTGAAAATTCCAATGCAAAATATTCAAAAAGAACGGATGAAGATGTACAACCATATGAAGAAATTGACGCTCCCCAGATGCAGAAATGTTCATTGAAAGAGGCAAGACTGGATAGTCCAACGGTAACGTCAGAGCCCTCCACCTCCGCCACTACATTAGAAGGCGGAATAAAGTCTGTCACAATTGAAAAACACATGCCACTGAAGACCAGATGACTCAGCGTCACCCTGGATTCCCCAAGTTCTGAAGTGAAGCCCAAACCCATAATTAATACATTTATCCCAGACGAATGCAGTTACACTATATCAATCATCAATGAGGAGGCAAACGCTTTTTATCGGATCGGATATGATGAAATAATGCGAACATCAACAACGCCAACGACTACCCTATCATCATCAGGAAGAATCCCATCAAAGATCGTTACAAGAAAGGCGGTGCGACTGCCGATCCAGTACCTCCAACCGATATAAGTAGCTTCAAGTTAATTATGCATGTAATTGTTTTTTTTTATCTTTTATTATTATTTTATTAAGTTTAATTTTCTCTCTCTGTGCCATGGGCTTACCTGTGCTCCCGAAACATTTATGACAAATGGTGCCGATCGAATGCATGCACAAGCTAGGTTTCATTATAGCAATTCAAATAAATTTAAACAAGATAATATGAAAATTAAAATTTATTCTTTTTTTTTAAAAAAAAAAAAAAATCTTTTTTTTTTGTTGGTATTTCTCTCGAAAATTGATTTAATTAAGATTTTAATGAAATTCTAAAACATAAGTTGATAAATAAAAGATTTATCGATTGTAAAATAAAATTTTTTTTGCAACTCGAATTACCGTCTAGTTTTAAAGTTATAAACATTTGAAGTTGTATAATTTTACATAGGAGATATAGGATACTTCTTCGCGCACCCAACCTATTTTTACCGTACAGTTTTCTTTTTGCAGTAAATAAAAGTAATATAATATTTTCATTTTTGCGCACACATCGCTAGTGTGGAAGAAACGTAGACTTGGCGGCGCTGTGGGCAGAAGAGTTTTGTAAAATGAGCGGGAAAAAGTTTGGATATTAGAAATTTTACTTTTAATCACTTACTCGTTAATTAAAAAAAAATAGTGGATTCTGTTAAATTAAATTGAAAATATACAATAATAAAAATAAAATATTATATGTAATATATAATTTGTTCAAAATTATCTTATTTTGAAGATACTTCATTCAACGACGTTAAAAAAAAAAAAAAAACATAACATAAAGAGAAACTAATTTCTTTCAGTTTTCGGCGTTCCGTTTTCTTCTTTTTTTTTATATATATATATTTTCTAAATTTTTTTTTTATACGATCTTTTTTTTTTGTTGGTAAATTGGCCCCTCGAGTTACGCAAATTATTCATTTTTACTGTTTGTTGATCAACAAGGTTTGAGGTTAAAACTTTACAGCTTACAGTGTTGCCAAGTCTATGCTATTGCGAGAAATACCTTAGTATAAGTATATGTATATATATATATTCTTACATATATGTAGAAAAAAAAAAGTAATAATAAGGACTGCAGCCGGCTGCTGTCTAATTCTCAGGGTTGTCCTCATTTATACCCAGTCCTATTGGTGGAAGCACTTCCACCTCTCCATTGCCCTCGTACTCCTTGTGTTCCTGAGCCATGGGAACGAACATAAATTTATGGTCCACATTCAGTCTCTAAAAAAAAAAAGAGAAAGAGATATATATATATATATATATATGGATAGATATATAAAATCTATAATAAATAAAATTATGTATATATGTATATGTATTTTCTTTATTATTAACGCGCCAATTTTAATTTTGTTTTAATATCCAACATGTGACCTTAATTTGACCACGAAAAAAAAAAAATTAATAATAATAATTTTTTTTTAAATTTTGATAAAATTATTTCGGGAGGTTTAGGAATGTTAAGGGACCGAATGTAACTGAAACTGGTGCACTAGCATGTTGATGGAATATGCCAAACACTAATGTAAGCAATCATAAAAATCACGCTTACCAGTTTCCACCATCCCCTAGTTCTAGGGGATGTCCCCTGCCAGTCATGGCATTGGAGGAATGATAACTTCATCGCGCTGAGAGCCGGTTGGCATCCCACCTCCTGGGGAATGAGCGGCAGGTCCTTGAAGAAACTAAAAAAAAAGGAAGGGGATAACGGGTACATATAATAAGTTCTTTCTTATTGCTGACATTTCTATAAAGTTAATCTTGAACTTATTGAGAGGTTGGAACTAATGGAATTAGTTATATGACTCACCACGTTTGAGGTGCTTTTCCCTGGCCTAGCCCACCGAAGACAATCTTTAAGCATAGCAAGCTATCATGCACCCAAATCGCACTGCGGAAACCTTGCTGAATGAACAAAGAAAGAAAAGGTTACTTATTTATTATATTTTGAGTATTGTTGATTAAGACAAAATTTTGTAGCCTTACCGGTGCCCAGAACCCGCGTACAAAATATTTCTGTGACTCTTCACACCAATGGTATTCCTGATACCATGATTGAGCGGCGTATATTTTGGGCTGGCCAATTGCCAGGGCCGCGTCATATGGCCAAAAATCATCTTTTCTAACTCGCTCTCGAGCAGGCTCCCATTCGCCAAAGTAAATCTTCAAACTATGGACGAGAAAATAGAGTATACAATAGAATCCTACTATAAACATGGATATTTTAAAATCAATTGTTTGGTAATTCCATTTTTATAATAATTGTAATAAAACATTCAGTACAGGTGTAAAAAAAAAATATATATATGTATGCGGGCGGATCCACGGAGCCGGCCGATTTTTACTTATCAAGATGAAAATTTTCTAAGTAGCAATCACACCTTTATTTATGGTTTATTTTCTTTAAAATATATTCAAGAACAATTGTCCTCTTGCGTGATTCATTTTATTTTAATGCCGTTTGAGTTAAAAGCCAAAAACGAAAAATTATTTTTCTTCCGGAAATTATAATTAAAAATGGCATTTCTTTTTACATATATTGTTTGAAATAGGTGCAAAACATTTTGAATAATAAAATATGATAAAATATAAATAATTTATTTTGATAATTAATATTTACGTGTTTTTGATTAATATAATAATATTAAAATGTTTTAATTAACTTTTAGCCGAGGGGCGAACAACGGGAAATTTAGTGTACACCTAATACAATAATTCAGGATAATTCATAGTAATTCACGGTAATTCATTGTAATTTTCACGGTAATTCATAATACAGCAATGTATATCACAATATATTAAGAAAAAATTCATATAGTTTTAAATAATTTAAATATTTGAGGATAATCCTAATACTTATGTATAATTCAATTATTGTGGATGATTTATGTTTTTAAAGAGAAAAGGTTAGGAATGGCTGCGTAATAATAAAAACTCAAGAATTAAGTGGAAAACACAAAATTTTTAATACTTTTAATGATATTTTCATTGTGGTAAGGTTCAGCACTATTCAACACTATTTACTACACCCTGAAAATATATTTTTCAATTTTTATGATTGTTGGAAAGTGAAATTAAATTATTTGGTATTTCTTATTATCATTAATTTTATCTATTCAAATTATCAGCCTTTACGTTACTCTATTCTTATAAGTAACAATTATAATAGTTTGTTTCAAATTTTCAGTTAACCTAATTTTATTTACTCAAATATTCATCTGTTAAAAGTAGGGTTAAAAGATTTATAATAAACATAATTATTTATCGCAATCTTTTACCAGTTTAATCTATACTGTAAAAATATGTTGCACATGCAGGGGAAACAATCTTAAAAAAAAAAATAGGCTAAGTGGACAATTTTTCTTCAACTTGACAAATAAATTTTTAGCAAAAACTTGGAATTAATTTAGTTGAATAGAGTAAATGTAAAGTATGTTTTTTTTTTAAATAAAAAAAAAATGTGTATACAATTGCTTTTTTTGCTTGTGCTGTCAGTGGTCGAAATGCGCGCAATAATATGAAATGTTTTTTTTTTTAAAATGAGGTATTTTTAAATTTTTAACTAAAATCTGTCATTGCTTTGTATAATTCAAGATAATTCATGATAATTCATCACAAGTGTACACCTTAATTCATGAGTTGTTTGTCCCTCGCTTTTAGCATTTAATTTTATTTCTGTAAATTAAATTGTTTACTTACTATATTGATATTAACTATTTTAACCAACAAACTGACATTATTGACATCAATTCTGATAAAACAAATGAAAGGATTATTCATTTTCACGATTAACTAGTTAAATTTCGATAAATTTTATTATTTTTGATTTTAGACGTTATAAGTTGAAAATATAATTTGACGTTTGCATACAAGAATTATAATAATGTTCACAAGCAATAAGCTCCAATTTGAAGAATTCAAATCGAATAATCACCGTAAATTTCATATTTAAGTTACTTCGATTTCAATTTTTTTTTTATAAAAGACTAGGAGGTTCACATTTATTCAATTTTTTTATTTTCAATAGGTTTTCAGAGATATTACAAAATGGTTGAAGTATGAAAATAATTAATATAATACTTCTAAAATAGAAAACATGTGAGTAACATGAAGTCGGCCGGTTCTGTGGATTTGCCTGTAGTGCTTTAAGTCGGTTGTATTACCGAGAGAATATTACCGAGAACGAGAATATTACCAAGAATATAACCAACGTTTGAATTCTCTGAGAATTTATGAGAATTTTTCTTTTTAAATAAGACAAATTAAAATGCAGATAATATATAATAATTTTTAAAATTTTTCATATATTGCTTAACTAATTCAAATTTTCTAATTAACTAAATTCAGAGCATCCATTCATACATACAATTAGAATGGAGGCAAAATAGAAATAAATAAAAACACAACATAACCTCACTTTCCTTTAGGCTTTGGCACGTGCGTTAGTCGGTTCTGTTTAGCATTACCCATATTGTACTTTCACAATTATTTTTATTGATTAATGACTATATATTTATTTATTTTTCAAAAATGACAAAACCTAAAAGTGCAGTTTGGAAATACTTTAAAAGTATTGAGGATAAATAAAATAAAAATTTAATAAATTAATAAGGTCGTAATATGATATAATTAAATATAAGACTTATCTTTATTCCAAATTTAATTAAATTTATTCGCATACTAAATTTTTGTTCATACTAAATGAGGGCAATTTAATCAATGTTCATAAACATAAGTTTTTAATTAAAAAAAAAATATATATGATATTATTTTGATTCTATTACTCGGTAAATTTAATAACCAAAAGGATATAATATTGATCACTTCACTCAAAGTGATCGATATCGTCTTTTTGATTATTAAAAAAAAAAAAAAAAAAAAAAAATATAAAAAAAAAATATTAAAAAATATGATTTTAAAGATTTTTTTTTTCTCATAGAATAAAAAAAAATGTATTTAGATAAAAGCAATTATCTTAATTATCCTAAAATATATGTCTTATATTAATAAAAACAATAAATATACATTATTTACGTAAATAAACTTAAATTCTCAATATTCTCTTAGATTCTCTTAAATTCTGTTAAAAAATTTAAATTACCGTAATTTTCCTGGTAATATAACCCCAGCTTAAATTTTCGAGAATTTAAGAACACTATTTGCCTGTATATGTGTATGTATATGTATGTATACATATAATGGCTATTTAATTAGAAATATAAATCTTAAGTAGCGCAAAAAAAAAAAAAAAAAAAAAAAAAAAAAAAATGCTAACGAATTAAAAACGCTGCAGGTGGTGACTTCTTTTGGTCTGTGCGATGATGTGAGACCTTGTATTATGACCATATCTACATTGCATTAGTGGATTCCTAAGGAATGTATGTGTGTATCCCTGCAAGAGTATTGGGTTTCGAAGCACCACAGATATTTCCCCCTCTACCTTATTACTAATCTTGACTAGAGCTACGGAATGTTATTTTTTTTTCTTCTCTTTCTGCCGGATTGTGTAATGATTATTCAATTACTTTATAATCAATTAAGGTAAAACTCTTCACAGTTATTTAAATAATTCCTCCTGATTCAATCAACTGAAAACCCTTGATCAAAACAAAGAAATTTTTATGTTTCGTCTTCCAAGTAACCAATTGGAATTCTTCGAAAATAACATAATTCCGAACATTCGATCTTTATTCTTTTCCTCTTATTTTTCCTTTTATACAAAGAATTCAATGATACTCCCTAACAATTTCGGCCATTCAAAATAACCACAGAGACTCTCTTTAATAAGAAATGATTCGAGAGGCTCCTTAGTTTGTTTAGATTCTTAAGCTTTACTTTTCTTGCTTGAAAACTTCAAAGACTTGAAACGGGATATAAAAACGAAATAATACTAGAGATCAAAGTGGAATTTTCGTTCAATTTTATGTAAACAAAAGGTTATTTGGCTTGATTAAAAAAAAAAAAGAGGGGGGGGGAATTTTTTTTTTTTAGTTTCAAAAAAAAATAAATAAATAAATAAACAAATAGAGGAATAAAAAAAAAGGGGGGGGGAATAAACCCAAATGGATAAAAATCTTTAAAATATATTGATAGAATTGCAATTTACACAATACGTGCCTATTTTAAAGATAAAATAAATTTTTTTTTTAGAAAATTAAAATAATTTTGTGGATTACGTGCTATTAAAAAAAAAAAAAAAAAAAAAAAAAAAAAAAAAAATTTTTATTTTATTACGATTTTTTGATTATTCCAATTTCATTTAAGATTTATTTAAAATAAATTTTCAAATTTAATGAGTTATATTGCATTTCTATTATTTCAGAGTTCTTTTAAAATATGCATTTAAATAAGATTCCTTTTATTTTAATAATAATATTTTAAAATAACAACTCTGCTTACCTTTTTTGAGGTTTTTGTGTATTAAAATTATAAATTTCGTGAAGGAGTTTTTCCACCTTCCCACTTAAAATATATTCTACTAGCGTAGGCTCCCTTTGTTGTTGGAGATTCAACAGGACCTGCCTGTCCTTTTCTTCTCGGAGGGTTTCCTCCCTCAACCTCTCCAAAAGGCTCCTTATTCGGGGGTTATTGAAAATCCGGTCGGCCCCCTGTAAGGATGATCCGCCCACACTTGGAAAATCTTGACCACTCATTTTATTCCTTTTTGCACCACTACCACCACTACACTCCCGAACTTCACCCAAAAAAAAGGAGACAATAAAAAAAAAAAGACTTTATATTAAAACGAACGCGTGTCGTTACTTTGGGGTCCAGCAGCAAACTAACTTGCAAGTGCAGGCTAATCGCACCATACAAAGAGTCAAAACTCCGTCAAAGTAATCCTATACTCGAGATTAGAGCCACAGGGGTGCTCATGGCGGTTTGAGAGAGGAAATGTTTGAACAAAGAAATGTGTGAATAACGAAAATGTAAAAGGAAAAAGAGGTTCTCTTTCCCTTTACTGTTAAAAAAAAAAAGAGGTTCTCTTTTCCCTTTACTGTTAAAAAAAAAAAGGAAACACATTTGTAACAATTCTTTAAGCGAAATAATGCGATCTTACCGCATTTGATTGGACAATGATAAAATTGACTATGAATTACCTTTTACGCAATTTTACCTTGTTTTGTATTAACCTACCATTTCTTTCATTATTTTAAATTAGATGTTATGAAGCCTACACTGTAAAAGGGGCCAATGTTGAGTTACAATCGGGTTGTAATTAAAAATTTTTTTTTTTGTTGTAATTTCACTATGATACACCTACTAATTGATATGCTATAGTAATTTTACGATTAAATTGTAGATTTATTATGTTCATGATTGAAAGAATGTCGCCTGCTAGAAATTGTACAACCCGATGTTGAATCACAGCATGAAATGTTCGGGGCTTTCCGTTTCACGTATAGCGTCGCAAATTAACATTTGAATGAAAATTCCAAATTCTGTTGTAATTCTACATACATGTTGTTCATATACTGCCGTTTGTAATAGCCACAGGCGGACAAGACAAAAACTGACCTGGAAAGCATCTCAAATAATTTTGTTCTACTTATGTTTGATCTTATCCATTTTTATTCAATTATTTGCTATTATCTAGATTATAAAAAAAATTTTTTTACGAATAATGTTATTATTTCAATTGTTAATTTTATTTTATAAGAAGAAGATATATATATGTGTATGTATATGTATATATATATATATATATATATATATGTGTATGTATGTATGTATGTATATGTATATGTATGTATAATGTGTATGTATTCCGAATGCAAAAAAAAAAAAATATATTTACAAGCGGCGGGTTATAATGAAAACAGTTGCAAATCAGCATTCTGGCTGTTAAAATCCATCGTTGCGCGTGGATCGAGAGGTTTTCGACGTGATACGTTGTGGATTAGCGTTGGGACTTTTACAGTATATAATGAAAGGGTCAAATTCATTGATTAAATATAATATTATAATATATTAAACATAAAAGTTATTATAATTTTCTTCCTCGCTCGTTCTCTATATGAATACAGAGATACTTACACATATGTGCATTTCGATTATTAATGCATAAATTAATATAAACACCTTGAATTATAGGTACGAAGGTACGGCTTATAAGTATAATTCTTTAATGTTACACTACATCATACAGAAATTACATCGACAAAATTGTAGAGCGCACATTATATATTTTGCGGTTAAGTAATTCGACTGTCTCGAGCCAAGATTCAACGCATCAAAATTTTTGGGGACAAAAATGGGAATTTTCACGGTGGGTTGTAATGAATTTAATTAAGTTAAAGGTCAAGAAATATTTTCTTTGGGTCGACCTAGTTAAAAATCAAGGTTTAAATTCCTTATCCTCAATTCATTTCCGGGAACCGCTACAGAGCCTCGCTCTGCAGCGTGATACTCGACACCCAGATTACATTTAACAAGTCGGCAATTCATTCAGCGTTGAGTTTTGACTCGACCTAAGTCGAATATAAACTATTAGGTTTAAAAGTTATTTTTTTTTCCTTTTGTATATGTTAAATGGCGCAACATACTTGCAGCCCCTTCCCGATTTATATAAAACATATGTAACGCAATAGGCGACAATTTTAACGATAAACAATTTTCTTATGAGCGTACCGTTAAACTGTAAGAGAACCCTGCGTCAATATTCCCAATCGAAATAATATATATTTATAATATATATATTTATAATATATATTATATTATAAATATGTGTAAAAACGAGAATGTCATTACGACCATACGCGAAATGTAAAAGAAATCATAAAGCATTGGATCGAATGACTGCCTGGAAATTAGATAATAACATAATTAAGCAAATGTCTCGAGCCATGGGTCAAACATGCATTGGGCGGCTATGGTAGTATGCGCACAAAGGGACTCTCCGTCCGTGAGTACCAATACAGTCATGAGGCTTGCACTACGGGCACACTTGAAACCTACTGCACGCAACAACGTTACGCCAACACATCGCATGTCTCCGCTTGTTGCCTTGGTTTTCTCTTTTCCTTTCTCCTCCCCCTGAAAGCTACCGGCCTACGGACTACAGCCTTTGAAAACAAACGCACGTGCGTTCGAAACCGATAACTCACTGCTGGTACATAAATGCACTATGCCAAATGTATGCTACAGAATAGACATTGGCTCAAAATAATTTAAATTTTATTGCAACCCCCAGTTGACAATAAGATGCTGGAGGAATGCGAGTTGCGGGTATATTCAATGTACTTGTAACTTACAATAATACGAATGTGACTTGTATGATCACATTAAATTAAAATAAAAAAAGAAGTATATATTAAGCCATAGTTGTAAACTAATAAATCAAATAATATATTGTGATTTATAATTTTAATAAAAAAAAAATTTTTTTTTATAAACACACAAATGTCGGTTTCTAGTAGCATTTCCGTTCCCACGGAACCCAGAGTGAGAATCAAAAACGTCAGCAAAATGCAGCGTCCAATGAGCCGTGTGCATCTTCCCCTCCCCCAATTCTTTAACTCCCCCAAAGTCCTAATTATCCCACCTAGACCATAAGGCAAGGACTAGAGGCATGTCGCGAAAATTCAATTAATGCAGTACTACTTTCTCAGCTCATTAAGCAACACTTCTCCTGGTTCTGACCTGGCGAGGAGTTTCTTGAGCTTGGAAACGCCGCGACTTAGCCCGTCTGCGCGTCGAATCCGGGTTAAAAAGTTAGTCAATAAAACTTGGGCGGACGATAAATCTATTGAATACTCCAAATCGGCGGAGTCCCGTGGAAGCTAATTTGTGTGGGAACCTTAATTAATTATGCAATTAATTAATTAGGATTCCCGTTGCATAACTGGCCAGTTTGTGCCCGAGGTACCTGCGTCAACCCAATTTGGTGGACCCACAGCACGAAAGCGCTAACTTCTATTTCGCCCGTTTTCGACATAGTAAAACCACTGTGTATACGTCGAATAGCGGTAACATTAAGCGTCGTACCGTAAGTAAATAAAACATGTATCGTTTCCAATATATTGTCTACTATTAAAACTTGATTTATAATAAACGATCTATTATAACCTAATTCTCTTAAGAGTTTTTCTTTTCTCTCTTACCTTCTTCTCTCCCTTTAATAATAGTTTCAATTTTCTTTACCTACATGGTGGTTTGGCGGAACGTTTTAAAAGGATAAACGACCCACAGAATTAAACAGAATTGGAGTTACTTTTGCTACACACTTTCGATTAACTTTAAATTCTGGCAGCTTGGTGCCTCCCTTACCTCAAAATTGATAATTTTATATAAATTAATTTTCCGGTTTGTAACAGTTTGATAATAGTGGAAGCTGGCTTTTGGAAAAATTTTTTGGTATTGGATAATTTTGGCATTAAAGATATTTTGATTTTAAGGATAAAAAATGATATTGCAGAATATTAGTATTGAATATATTTTGATATTGGAAAAAAATATTGATTATTTGACCACAGTGGAAGTTGGTTTTTGGAAAATTTTTTGGTATTGGATAAGATTGGCATTAAAGATATTTGGATTTTGAGGATAATAAAATATGATATTGGATAACATTAGTATTGAATATATTTCGATATTGAAAAAAAATATTGACTGATAATAGAGGATGCTGGCTTTTGGAAAAGTATTTAAATAGAAAGAGGTTTGAATATTGTTTTAAGGGTTGAAGTTGTTTTATGGGTTAAATAATAGTTTGTGAGTTGAATATTGATTTGAATATTAATAAAAAGTGCAGAGGAAAATAAGTCAAATAATAATCATTATCGAAAATAATATAATATGGAAAAAGATTAAACAACGCTAATTCACGTTCATGTAAGACTATCATTGTTGCATTAGTTAGCTGAATTATAGTTAATGAAATATTTTATAGGTGAAACACATGTAAGTAAATTTTTTAAAGCAATAAACTAAAATAAACGATTTGTTTTGAAAAATGGCTTTATTAACAGTTTAAAAGTTGAAGAAGGATACCATGTCGAACATAGAAGAGTATTTTATTTTAAGTAATGACGATTTTAAAATTATTGAAAATGTAAATGAAATGTTAAATGATATGAATATGTATAAATTTCAAGAATTATTAAGAAATGATTCAAATTCTTTTTTCATTATGCAAAGTACTTTGTATTTACAAATGCTTGATTTAATTGTTCCAATTAGAGAAAGAGTTAAAAATATTCAAATAGTTTATAGCGGTAATAACAATTCTGGTCATTGGATTTGTGTTTATTACGATAGAGTAAGACTTTATATTTTTGATAGCCTTAATGCAGGGTGTTTGAATATTCATCAAATAGAATATTTAATTAGATTGTTCCCTTTTAAACCAACAGAATTTTTTGTAGATGTTGATCAACAACCGATTAATACAGTTAAGTGTGAAGTATAATGCAATAGCATTTGCAACATCTGTACCCCACTGAAAATTCCCACATAGGCTTCCATATGGGAAACCACATGGGTCCCTATATAGGAAACCATATGATTTCCTATACAAAATCGTATACGTAATTGAAACAGGAATTTGAATAGGAAATTAAGTCGGAATTATCATATGAATCCACATCCACACAGGAATGTACATTCCTATGTATTTTTTAAAGACTTTTCCCAGTAAAAATGACAACAGAGTTCTGTCTACTGAAACTGAGAATGAAAAGAAAATACACAAAGAAAAAAATTTGTCCTGTAAGATGAAGAAATTATCTACAGTAATTGAAGAGGGATTTACATGTTGATGTAAATTCAGTATGCACAACAGAAAATAATAAGAAAATAATTTCTAGTCTTATTGTTAGGGGAAATTTTGATCCCATGACATATCCTACAATGTTTCCTTCTGGTGATCCTGGATGGACTGTTAACCTTAAGCATACTCAAGGTACTTGTAATTTAATTTATTTACAATTTTATATGTATCGTCTTTCATAGAGAAGAAAAAAGCGTGGATTGCCACATGTGCGTTTAACTATATGTTTACGTACACAAATTTGCGATTCAGAAACTTTAAATAAAATGATATGTGCTGAAATCACAGACGAATTAAAGAATCCAGAACTTTTTAACATTGTAAAGCGATTTTAAGTTCATGGGCCTTGTGGTAAACAAAATAGGAATTCACCCTGCATGGATCCTGAGATGGGTGAATTAAATATATTGCTAACAATTCGATTATCGTAGCATATAATCTTTATTTGAGTACAAAATTTAAAGGTCACATTTACTGTGCAATAATAAGTATTATATTATTATAACACCATAATGTTGAAATAGTAATACAGTAACGATTTCAAAAATAACATTATTAATTTTGAGAGATCAAAATTCCGATAACTTTTCGTCAAATAAAAATAAATTTTTAATTTTTTATAAAAAATTATAGATACCACGCGCGTGTACGCGCGTTTCTTTTAGCTAGTTATATAAATAATATTGTAATTTATTTAAATTTGGAATAACTGAATTTTAAATTCATTAAAATTTAAATTACTTGAATTTTTATAGTTTAAAATTTTTCGTCATTAAAAATTGAAATTTATTCACATTTGGAAAAACAAAATTTTTATTTAATTGATATTCGGAATAATTTAATTTCAAATTGGTTAACATTTGGAATAATTGAATTTTTATTTAGGTACTTAATTTTCGGAATAATTGAATTATTAACTGCGATTAAAATTTAGAATAATTTACACAGTTGATACCAAAATTTTAGTTTCTTTTTCCTTACTTTTCCCTCAATTCGAGACGGAATTTTATCTTTTTCTCTAACCCAAATGCAAAAGTTTCAAGAGGTTTTTAATTATAAAAAAATTAAAAGAGAATTTTTAAAAGTTAAAATTTGAATAAAAGTTTTCAAAAAACAAAAATTTTGTAACATAGGTATTTCTATAAATATTATATTTTCCCAGTAGTTTTGACACAATTCTCTGACTTTCCCCTGACATTTCCCTGATTTTCTTGATCCGCGGAAACCCTGTTAAATCTTTCTTAATTAAAATAGAAGTATTGTTTGATGTTTTTGTTAACTTTATCATTTTAAGTATTTATTAAAAACAACAAACCACTTGAAAATAAACATTTAAAAAATTGCATATAAAAATTTGATTTAAATAAAAAAAATTCGATTTTCTTGATTTTTAAAAAAAAATCATGATTTTTTAACAGCCCTGCTTTGCTTACATATAAACATATGTACCTGAATAAGTACCTGATCATGTGCATGGCCATGTTTACGGTTACAGTATATGACATAACCTCACAACAAAGACATTTGTTATGTGCGGGAAGTATACATATAATAATAAAAAATAAGAAATACCTGTAATATTACTGCCAAACTTTTGTAATTCTTGTGCAATTCGAGCCCACGTAGCTGCTACAAATCCCGGTGGGGAAACACTTTTAACATAATCAATATATAAGCAAGGATTTGCAAAAACCATCTTCACCAACAATCTATCGTTCTGTTCTTTGATTAATTTATCTCTACTTTTAGGAATGATAATAGTCAGAAATATAGAAAAACATGCAATAAAAAAGCCGGCCGGCCGTCACCTAGCGTGTTTTGACTTGTTTTCTTTCTTCAGTGAACGAAATAGAAATGCACTTGTGTTCGTGCGTATGTAGCAATGTGCTGACCTGCGCAATGCATTGGAGGTTTGTCTTACTTGGGTGGAAAGGTTAGGCGCGAAAATTGAAATTCAGTTGTGGGAAACGAACAATATAGGATGCATGTATGACCGAAGTAGCGCGCGCTTATTTAAAATATAATGTCCATTATAAAAAGAGACATTCCTAAAAAAAGGGTGAAATTTATATTGAATATATAACAAAAAAAATATCGCAATAAAAGATGAGTATTTAAAATGTAAAATCTCAATAAAGGGGCGAAACATTGACAATATTTAAATTGTAATCGAAAGTAAATTAATTACTACACTACTATTTTGTTTCCTAAATGAATTTAATTAATTATAAAACGATAATTATGAACTAAATTAATAATTTAAATATAAATATAAAATTAAATTATTTTAATTAACATGAATTTAAAACTTGGATACTTTTTGCTGATTTTTCTATTAAAAATAGAAAAAGCAATTTTCATTTACTATGAATATAGAAAGTAAAATAAATAAATTATAAAATCGTTCAAATTAACAGAAAGCAATTCAATTTAAAACAATTTTTAAATATAAGGAAATTAAAAGGTTTTTTTTTATTTTTATTTATAAAAAAATATGAATATTTAAAATTGAATTTTATTTAAGAAATAATCATTTCTTAAAAAAGACTGGGAGAAAAGATCAAATGTAAAATATTGTTCAGGTTGGAAATTAAATTAAAAAATGAATTAATAGTTTTATGAATAGAAAATTAATTTGTATCTATTGAAATTTTCTTAAATTTAATTTTGTATCATTTCAGATTTGGATTTATTAAATTGAAATTTCAATCATTTTCATCACTAAAAATGAGGAATAATAAAAATTTTTGTTAATTGGAATTTGGATAAATTGAATAAAAATTTAATAACTTGAAGTTTTGGGATGATTAAATTTAAGGTTGATAAAAATAAGAAAAATTGGAAATTTATACCTTTTAAAATTTTAATGAATTAAATGTGATCCCTGTTTCAATGAATTGAAAATGAAAAGTGGATGAAAATTTCCATAAAATAAAATTTGTATCGTTAAAATTTGGATACATTTGAAATTAAGTCAATTAAAATTAGGATAAACTGAAAATTAAGTCGATAAACATTTGGATGAATTAAAAGTTGATTCGATTTAAATTTGATAAATTGAAAATTAAGTCAATTAAAATTTGGATGTATTAATAAGAATTTAGAGAACAAACGGAAAGTAAATTATTAATCACAATTCAAATAAAAAATATAAAGCACAGTGAATCGGACATAAGGAAGCAAAGGAGACAGCCGCTTGCGGCCGTCGACTGCGCTAGTGATTATAAATAATGCTATTTAACAATAGTGTGATGTATATTAATAAAGCGCACATGATAAGGGTACTACATACGAAAAAATGCAGCCAAATTGGTTGTTCTATCGTTTTGCCAATTGATTCAGAAGAAGCCTTCTATAAAAAGAAAAGTATTCTCGAGTTTTCAACCGAAAAGTTTGAAATTAATTTCGAGAGTCTAATTTACATACCGTTCAGAGATAAATCTTTACCTGGCAATGACGATTATATTATAATCTTTAAAGCTAAAAATACAAAAGCAGTTTTTAAAAATCGATTTGTTGATAGTTCCAGCTTTGAAATAACTGCTGATGAAAAAACTGAACGAAATGAGACTGAATCTCTTTCACTATCTGAAAATAGTGATTGAAAAACTACGGAAGATAAAAATTCAAAACCGAATCCAGAAAAAGTTACCTCAGTTTCATCATTCTCGTCTTCAACTTCTAACATTCTAATTAGAATCCGGAAAAAATTTATCTGAAACAGAGGACGAAGAAAATAAAAATGTTAAACCAGAAAAATATCAATCTTTATCAAACTCTCTGGTAGATGATTGGAAAACGAATACAAGTAGTGAAGAAGAAAATATAATCGAAAAAAGTGTTGAATCTAATGATGATTCTAATATCGAAGCAACTGAAAATGAACAGTTAAGGCAAGTGACTGAAAATAAGTCCAATATTAAAATAATTGTAGAACAAAAAGCAGATCATAAATCGCTCTCCCCGTCTACGTCTGTAAGTTGTTTCGTTATTATTTCAGAATCCAGGGACGATGATTTTAATGCAGAGAAAAATATAAATAAAGACTCCGAAGAAGATGTTATTGAAAAAAATCGCAAAGAAGAAGCAAAAGAAAAAGCTAATAAAAATTGCCGAGCAACTACTGTTACCATGGAAAATTTCGATAATAATGGTGAAATTAATTCCTGACAGTCGTTCCTAGTAAAAAACATTGAATATCTTAAGAATCAAATCTCAAAAAAATTGTAATCACTATATGAAACTTTTATATAATTTTCTAATAAATCTTTATAAATAATTTGTTTTTTATATTATTATTATTACTATTATTATTATTACAAAATTATGTTTCCTCAAGAAATTTTTTCAAGTTAGTATTTAGATTATACTTTTATTCCCGAAATGCTATCAGATTTAAAATACTGAAATAAGCTTATATTTCATACAAAAATACATAAAATAAAAAAATACAGAAATACATACAAAATCACAAATTATTATCAATAAAGACATGTATCCGACATAAAATTGTATATAATTTGCCACAAGTATTAAATTAGAAACACCGATTTCACTTCACCGTTAAGTATTGAAGTTATTCTTTGAGATCTTTCGTCACGAATCGAGTCAAGACTATCAGCTTCGCGCTTTTCTTCTACTGCTTTCGTGCCTGCTTTTAATGGGATCCTGATTTTTGCCTTTATCGCATTATTATAATGAAACAATGTCTTGTAATTTAGCTTCATCTAGAATTCGTTTTTCGATGTCACTGGATAACAATTTTGTACGTTTTTTTTCGGATCAACTTTTCCAGACGTTTCATGTCGTTTTCAGCCTTCTCAACGTGAAATCGTTTAACAATATGCCGCACTTTCATCATTTATAATTACACTTGTAATTATTAGTAAATTATTACAAATCAAACATTCATTAAATGTATTACTTTAAATGACATATAAATAGATTTTGCAAAAATTAATACAAATCTCAAAATAAATTTGAAATTTTTTATTTATATTTGTGTTTGATTTGTTTACATTCCCATTGTTTACATTACACAACTTTGACATATCCCATTGAAATTTTTTTTTAATCTCTGCAAATTAAAATCAGTGTTTATTAATAATTTTAGTTCCAATGACGACTTCAATATCAATGATTTATATTAATACTTTTGTCATATTTTCATTTCAAAAACTACAAAACTATTCCATAGTTTTTTGCTTCTAAGATCCTTTCTCTTAGTTCCTATCACAATATATTTAGTCATATTTTTGCTGTACAAAAATGCTGCTAAAAGTACTTTTTCTCAACATTCTAAAATTAGTGGGGCAATGTAGTGCACCACTTTCTTAGTGTAATAAAATCGATATATATATATATATGAAACGATTTTTATTTATCTAAATAGAATATTGAAAACATGAGAAATTTTTTAAATTATGAAGAAGGGATTTCTTTCGTTCTGCGTTAAATAAAGGTTGTAGAAAACAAAAATTATGAAAAAACGAGAAGATGAGGAAATCTTTGCTTTGTTTGATATTTTAAAATATTTTCATCAACATTCTCGTTATTTTTCTAAAGATTGAAAATGCTGGAACAGCTGCGATTCCGTTTTATTTGAATCTTAAGCATTGTTTTTTAGCTATTTTCTCAACAGCTTTTTGATGCTTTAATACACCTTTATTATACCTATATTTCAAAAAATGAAGAGTAGTTTTTGAAAAATCATAAGCTAGGTTTTCTTATGTCATTTTATTCTTAAAAGCTCAAAAAATATTGTTAAATAATATATATTAACAAAACTTTTTATATTGCTCCGAACAAAATGCACCACAATGCCCCAAAGCAGTTTTCTAACGCGGACTTTAGTATCAGAATAAAAACAAAATGAAACATCAAAAGAATACAAAATTTGTGTTCAGCAGTAAATTCTAAATAAAAAAATCTCCCATTCGCTATTTTTTATGAATCTTATATTTTATTTCAATTCACTAAAAGCAAAAATATCATTTTCAAAGCTAGTGTCTTCAAAGCGGAGCCTTAATCTTCTTTTAAGACGCACAATGAAACAACAATGATGAATATAAACAACATTTGTCACCCTAAACTCACTAAACCAACGGCTTGATGGGTAGAGACAGTGCACTACATTGCCCCCTGCACGAATTTTACATGTACAGAAATGTGTTTTCTAAAATTTCGTAATTAAAAAAAGGATCTCTAGATTCACAAATAATCTCATTAACATACACATTCCAAAACGAGAAAAATTTGTTTAAATCATTATTAATAATTTAATACTTTCAAAAATCACAAAATTTTCGCCATGAAAAAGAAAAAGTTTTTAATCATTAATAAAGCATCTAAACAAAAGTACATTTGATTACGCTTATTTTAGGAGACAATGAAGGATTCAATGAAGATCTTATGAATCTACCCAAGTATGAGACCTTTGATAATATAACAAACACAGGACAGAAGGTAAAGTTTAATAGCATGATACAATGGTTTTGAGCCATGTTTAATATAAAACAGACGACGTTTCGGTGTTCAGGTTCGCTACCATCATCAGGTCACTATAATAAAAAATTTTTTTTAAATTAGAAAACATTTTTGAAATATAAATCACTAAATTAAACAAAAAACAATTTTTTCTTCTTTACCTAATTTTTACCTAATTAGTTAGTCTGACTAATTACCTTCATTTAACATGTTGGTGATTTGTCCTTTATTTAAATGTAATTTTTTTGACGTTATGTGAAAATTTGTTGATTGTAATTAGGTAAAAAAGAAAAAATTGTTTTTTGTTTAATTTTGTGATTTATATTTCAAAAATGTTTTGTAATTTAAAAAAATTTTTTTATTAAAGTGACCTGATGATGGTGGCGAACCTGATGAAATATTAAAATCAGATCAAGTACTTACTTTTAATTATTTCTTAACAAAATTTTATAAATTTTTGTCTTCATCCCAGTAAATAAAAATTGTGAGTAAGCGAAACCGAATTAGGAGTGACCTAAGCCCAATTCGTTTTGGGTGGTTGCACCGGGCGGACACTTTAATATTACAGTAATATCACAGTAACATTACCTGGTAATATTACGTACTACTTGGGCACTCTCATGCAGAGGGCTAGAAATTTTCTAGTACTGTATTTTAAATTCTTAGTCCGACACACGGGTCTAGCCAGACCCTTTTCGTTTTTTAACGTCATTTAAAAATATTTCTAGTCTTGCTAAAAACATGACATTTTTGGTAGCTTTATAAAATTTTAATAACTAACAATATGTAGAAAAACAAATTAAAAAATTCAATTGAATAAAATGTTATAAGAGTAACATAAATAAATATTAATAAAAACTTGATTTTTAGCTGGAAAATATGTGTCGAATGGAGGGTTAAAATTTTAGAATTCTTATAGTATTTAATGCCTTATCCAAAAGTCAAGCACTGAGTCAATCAAAATTTCACGTACTTTTTTCCGTGTAGATAATGCATCGTTATGTATCGTGTTCAATTCATCAATAAAATCTGTTCTGCTTGTCACATTCAACTTTCCCACTTTTTAACAAAATTTTTATATTTCCTGTTTGTAATTAAGATTTGTACACTTAAGAACAATCACCGTTTTCAGTTATAATGTCAACTTGAATCAAAAAAGCGTAAATTCAAAAGATTCAGGTTAAAAGTATTCAAGGTATGAAAAAAAAAGAATTCTTCAAAGCCTCCTATTTCGGTTCATACACGAAACCGAATTAGGCTTAAGTCACTGCCAATACAGTTTTTTTCATTAACATTTTCTTATACTGGAATGGTGTACTTGAAAGTGTTCAACCCAGTAAAAAAAAATAATTGGGAGTTAGCTTACTTTGTATCCGGTTTGGCGTCTAAACCGTGTAGGGACATCACGGCCAATTATTTTTTCTTACACTGAATTCTTTTCATCTGGATTGTTTGAATTGATGTTTGTTGATCAACGTTTGCATTACAAATAAATAGAATGCATGTTCCGATGTGTCAAAATGCCGATTTGGAATAAGAAATGTGAAATTTTACGAAAAAGACAAAATGTGAAATATGACTGATTTATCGACAATTTTATCATGTGAGTAGTGCTCGTATGGTAAATTTATCATATGAACGCTACTCACATGGTAAAATTCTCGATAAATCTGTCATATTTCACATTTTGTCGTTTTCATAAAATTTCACATTTCTTTTTCCAAATATTAATTCAGGGTAAGAAAAAATAATTGGCCGTAACGTCCCTACACGGTTTAGACGCCAAACCGAATACAAAGTAAGCTAACTCCCAATTATCTTTCCGCACTCCCAATTATTTTTTTTACTGGGAAGCTGACAAACAAAATAATTTATTTTTTGAATTAAACAAAAAAAATTATAAAATATATTTAATTTTTGGCCTTCCAGACCCATGTAACCCTTTTATACATCCAAGTGTTTATCCATTTTCTAGATCAAATGTGTCCATCTTGGAGAAGGATATTTTATTACGGAGGAAGCGTGGGACCTCATCTCCATCCAGAGGGACCACAGCAAGTTTGTGAAATACTTGGCGGAGAGTATGTGGAAGGCCCACATCCTGGCCAATAGTTATATCCTGGATAACTCCACACTTATCCAGATTCCAGGAAGATCGCCAAGGCGCAAACTTGCTTCGCCAAAAAAGAAAGTCCTAATAAGTTAGTAAATATTTTTATTCAATTAGTTATGGGGGACATAAATTGTGAAGCAAAAGGTCTTTTCAAATAATATTTTCTTAATATACCATGAATTTGTTTTCAAAGTATTATTTATTTCCTAATAGTCCAAGAATTAAAAAGTTAATAAACTTTTTAAAAGGGAAAATTTTTTAATAATAAATATTAAAAATGAATTTCAGAATGCTTTGAGGACAGATTAATATCGATGCAAGTCTCCAATGTTACAAAAGTGCTGCAACTAAGGGAGACGGGTTATTATATAAGCCAGCACATAAATGCATTAAGAAGGAAATTATACCCGGAGACGGTCAAAAGTAAGTTTTTAAAACCATGAATTTAAAAAAATACTAATTGTAGCATGAAAAATCAAATAATTTTGATAATATATAGTTAATAAACAACTCTTATTTTTTCTTCACAGAAAGAAGACTGAATGTTGACCGTCCAGAGGAGTAGCTGGCAAAATAATAACCCCCTCCCAAAAATGTATATTCTAATAAAAATATTTGAGCATTAACTTTTCTTCTGTTTAATTGTTATTTGTTTAGAGTAGAAGGAGGTAATATAGTGTACAATATTAGAGGCCCCCTGTACTACATTACGCTTTTCTACTAAAAAAAATCCACATAGAAACATTAAGTTCTTATTCAACTATGCAATATTACTGAGTTTGTAAATTTGCATATTAGTGAAAAAATTATAATTTTCTAGATGATTTTTTAAAAAGTTGGTAAATAGCAACAATTATGTGCTTATATAATTGGTGAATAGTTAAAATCATAGAATATCTCAAATTCATTCAATCCACCTTGTTAAATTCAAAATTAAGAAAAAATATACTTCTCTAGTTGTTTTTTGACAAAAGTTTGTGAGTAACAATAATCACTTGTTTTAAAATTTTTCGAATTGTTAAAATGTAGAAATATTTTAATGTTACACTAACCAGCTTAATCAAATGTAAAATGAAAAAAGTCTGCAACTTTCTTGGTGTTGTGCGTCAAAAGTAAGTAAAAATATACCTTTGTTTAAACAATTGTTTGATTGTTACAATCAACAAAATTATCTTAATTTCATTCGTACTCACCTTTTAAATGGCTAAATTACGAAAAAAAACTCTATTTTTTTGTCAAAAGTTTGTGAGTAACAACAATTATTTATTGAAACAATTGCTGAATTGTAAAAATAAAAAATTATTTTAATCTCATTCTACTTACCTTGTAAAATTGCAAAATTAAGAAAAAATAGACTGTTCTAGTTTTTTTTGTCAAGTGTTTGTAAATAATAATAATAATTATTTGTTTAAAAAATTGTTGAATTGTTAAAACCATCAAATATATTTATGTAATAGGAAACATCTCATTTAACTGCAAAATGAGAAAAAATCTGCAACTTTCTATTTGCTGTGCGTCAAAAGTAAGTAAAAGTGAACAATTATTTGTTTAAATAATTGCTAAATTTTTGAAATATAATAATATATTAATGACATTCTACTTACCTTATAAAACTGCAAAGTTTGAAAAAGTAAACTTTCCTAGAATTTGTTTTTTGAAAAATTTTGTAAATAATAATGAAATGTTTAAACAATTACTAAATTGTAAAATTTAATAAATATCTTCATGTTACATTACTCAGTTTATGTAACCGCAAAATGAAAAAAAATTTAAATCTTTTTAGCAACTGTGTATCAAAAGATAGTAAATATGAACAATTATTTATTTAAACAATTATTGAATTGTCATAATCATAAAATTGTTCAATTTCATACTACTCACACTGCAAAATTGAAATATTAAAAAAAAAAAATTTTTTGAATAATTTTTTATCAAAAGTTATTAAATAACAACAATTATTTGTTTAAACATTTGGAAAATATATAATTTTACATGAAGTAATAATTTATTATTAAAATTAAGTTGATAAATTGCAATAATAAGAAAAAACTACCTTTTTAAAAGTACACTGAAAAGAGAATTAATAGTTAAAAATTATTAATTGTCTTAATAAATATACAGTAAGGAATAAAAAATTTTATGGATAAACAACATAAAAAATGTTCCTCTTTACATAATTGATTAATACTTAAGAAAGAAATAAAATTTTAATAAAATTTTTAATAGAATTAAAAAACATGTGTAAATACATCTAAATCTTGTTTCAAATTCGTATGTAAGATAATACGTGTATTTACACGTATAAATACACGTATAAAAACACGTATGTATACACGTGTTTATACACATGTTTTTACACGTCTAAAAACACATGTAAATACACATGTAAATACACGTGTTTTTTTCAATAGGGACTGGAAAATTAGTTTCTTTCTATGGAATCGACGAAAGGAATAGAAAAAAAAATTCCTTTAAAAAATTGTTTGTTTTCAAGAAAATTACGAATTAATTGCTTGCTTTGGAATTGAGTAATACTTTCATCTTTAAATTCAATTGTTCACTTAGTATAATCATAAAAATATTTAAAAATTAATAACAAAATGATTTTAAAATTGTTTAAAATTGAAAATATATTATTATTATTATTAATTTTATTAATTAAAATATTATTAAAATAAAATTAAAATAAAATATTAAAATAAAACCTAAAAAAATAATATTTTTGTTATTTTGATAATATTATTGACTCACCACTTTCTTTTGTTTTTCAATCAGGTTGCAATAAAGTAAATTTGAGGCTATTTTATTAATTTAATTTTTATTAAAAACTGATTTAAATACGCAATAAACAAGGAAATCCTTCTACAGAAATGTGTAAATGAATTTTCTTGATTTTTTTATGCAAAAACCTCATTTTCGATAAATTGGCGCTTGACCCCTTTTGTCATTCTACCCTTCATTTGATCTTACATATACGAACAGCTATCTACACGGAAAAAATTAATTCAGTAGATTTTACAGAACTATCACGGAGTAGCGGACACAGCTCTTTACGAAACTGAGTGTTGTAAAATGTCACGAAATATTCAGGATAAACTCCAGAAATATTCAGTACAAACAACGAAATTTCTGTAGTTTATCCGAAAATATCCATCACATTTTACAAAACTCAGTTTCGTAAAGAGCTGTATCCGCTACTCTGTCACAGTTTTGTAAAATATACTGAATTAATTTTTTCCGTGTAGATTCTATCAGTTACTATCCAGATTGTACGGAGTAACATCTTGATAGTAGTGGGTAACATAACCACACTTTTTGTAACATCTTTGATAGTATTGAGTAGCATAATGATGGTACCGGATAACATCTTCTTTTTACCACCTTAAGATCATAAATTCTTACCATCTATTTCTCTCCGTGTATACAAATGAATTTTATCATTAATCATATGCAGTTTAAAGTTAGGGACAGTTGGGGTAAATGGGGACAAAATTTACATTTACTCCGAGTTTTCAAATTTTTAGGGTTATTATTAACCAAATTGACAAAAATCAAGAATTCAAGTGAATTTCTGTTATGGGAGTCATAAGGAATAAGAAACAAATTTTGTATGATTTTTAAGTCAGTTTTTTTCAAATGCGAGACAAAATACTAAAATAAAAAAAAATTTAATTGGTTCAACTATTATATATCTACTACAAATTTTTTTCAAGTTTTTCCATCCCTTAATACAGTAATATACGTAAGGAAACTTTTTTCTTAAACCTTTCTTAGAAACTATGCTGTCCCCATTTACCCAAAATTTTTTTTTAAATCTTACGGTAAATGGGGACAGTCAGTTTTATGCATTTAAAGCTTATCTAAATTTTTTCTGCTGCATAAAATTAAACCTGGGAATGTAAATAATAACTTTAAAAATAAATCCGCAAATATTACATTTTAAAGAAACAAACTTACGTAATTTGTGAAAAATAGGGATTTTGTCCCCATTTACCCCAACTGACTCAAACTTTAAACTGCATACGAATTAATGTTAAAATTCATTTGTACTTGTAAATGCAGCTTATATACAGTTTCAATGTATGCATTTAGTTTGTGGGCACCTCAAACTGCCCCAAAAAAATAACGAAAAAATTGTTTTCTATATGTAAAAAATAACAAAAAAAATTATGTAAAAAATAACAATTTTTATGTTTTGTACAATATAACTTTTTTATGAATATTCTTGTGTAGTTTTGATACCGACTCGGGGTTTTCGGTGTCGCTGATTTTGAATTCGAAGTCCGTTTTTGAAAATTCAAAATGGCGGATCTAATATGGCGGACGACTTTTTCTAAACTCGATCGAAATGGCCTGTAACTTGTTACTCGGGGGTTTTTCGGGTTGCTGATTACGAATTCGGGGCAGGCAAAGCAGTAAGTCCGGACTGTTAAAGAGAGACAGAGAAAAAACCAGAGCTTCACGATTCACCTAGAATTCGTAATCAGTGACCCCGAAAACCCCCGAGTAACAAGTTACAGGCCATTTCGATCGAGTTTAGAAAAAGTCGTCCACCATATTGGATCCGCCATTTTGAATTTTCAAAAACGGACCTCGAATTCGTAATCAGCGACCCCGAAAACCCCTGAGTAACAAGTTACAGGCGATTTAGAATACATTTGGATTTTGGACCATTTTTTTATACGCCTTCTGCATTGTGATCCCATTTCTCGTTGCAACGCGAATTTCAAATCAGGATAACTCATCCAAAAAAAGATATTTTTTAAAAATCAAAATTGGAAATTGTTAAGGAGGATATCAGCTTTCATATGCGTATCATGAAAACCTCAGAAAAAATTTTGGTACCGTAATAAAAAATCAAAAAGTACCCTAAAAACGGCATTTTTTCAATTTTCAAGGTCAAATTTCTCGAAAACCTAGGGTGATGGAGCAATTCTAATTACGGATTCGTGTTCAGCGTTGAAAAACCTATAAGAATCACCCTATGCGGTTTCAGAAATAAAAATGCTGTTGCACTGTGTGATTGTCACTTTTGGCTTCGTGAAAATTGCACAGAATTTAATGATAAATGTTCGAAATGTGGTCAGAAGAAGAAAAGAAGACATTAATCACTTTAAATTAAGAATTCTGATAAAGCGAAAAGCCAAAGAATGATTTTCTAGTATTGGCCATCTCTCCCGTACGCCTATGGACATCTCCCCCATACATTCCGGGAGAGATGGCCAAACGTGTTTTTTAAAAAATATTAATTTTAAGATTGTTTACATTTAAAAAATTTATCATTTCTATTATTATTTGTAAGTTAAATGTTCAATGTTTAATTAGTAATAAAAGTTAATACATAAATCACTTTCTTCTTAATTTTACAGGCCTTTAAAAAAACTATGGCCAACTCCCCCTGACTTACCCTAATCATTTAAGGACGAAATGTACAAAATTTTACATAAAGTTTCAAGTCATTTATTATCATTTAAACGTCCTGTGAAAAATTCGGCAATACACATCCCTTATGTATGAAGAACTGCTTTATCAAATGGCGTGCTCTAAAAAATTAATTTATAGATTAGAGTGAGGAAAAAGACACTTTTTTACTTTTTAATATGTAAAATCGGTATTAAATTTTTTTTCTAAATTCCAATCGGTTTTGAAACTTTAGTTCTTCAGCTTCAAAATGTATATTCGACAATCTTTGTCTCCCATAAAAGAGCAAAGTTATATAAGTTTTACCAGAGCACTGCAAGTTGCTTTCTTCCATTACCTGGTGGGGTGAAAAAGCCACTTTGCGAATTAGGCAAATTACTATGCTACATTACGTACGTTCTAAGAAAAGTTTCCTCTTTATTTACAAACGATGACTTTTATTTTTCATCCACTTGAACAAGTCGTAATATGTTCGAAAAGTTAACCAAAATTTTGTGTTTAAAAGATCTTAAAACAAAATTTTACAATAAAAACTATAATATTATAGATACAATGGCCAAACACAGCGTATTACCTAATATAATGTATATTCTAAATGCCTCATAAAAGTATTCAATGGTATATATAAAATATATATATATATATATAACACGTTAAATATATTTAGGCTATAAGATAGGTCTATTAACAAAATTTTAATTTTAAAACGCCTTAGTTTTCAAAAATTCTAAATGTCGGATTTTATATGGCAGATATGAATTTCACTTATAGTAAACTAAATTATAAAATTTTGATTTAAAAATTAATAAGAAATAAAACAACTTACAAAAATTGCAGTATGGATACGAAGAATAAGTTAAAACATAATACAACTGTACATAATTGTAAATAAAATGCAAAATGAAAAAGCATATGGCAAAGGATTTTGATTTATTTGAAAATAAGTGAAAATATATTTTCCAAGGTCGGTGTCAGTTTTAGAAATTTGTTAACTTAATATAATAGAAGATGTTTAGGTTTGAAATAAGAAATGTTAAAATTTTTAAGTTAAAAACAAGTTATTTTAATAACACTTAAAATAAGGCATAATATTATAGGTTCGTAACCAAAAATTTAAAAAACAACAATAAATAATGAAAAAAAACATAAGAAATTGAAAAAAATTGTTTTTAATGTAGTCAACAATGTTTAAATTGTTCATTTACGGCTTAGTTGTATGTACCCTTAATGTACCTGGCCTTCGCCAGGATGAATCACCAATTGCACGAATGCAAAGTAGAGGGGTACAGGTAAGATTTTGTAAACCTTCTACCCCCAAAGTATAGTCAGTACTTAAATAACCTTTACCTAATAAACACGATTTTTGAAAATAGAACGAGCCTCTCCCAATTATTTCATGCCCTATCCATCCTACATTAAGTAACTTTTTAAAAACAGAGTAATTTTATAGGTATATATCAAAAAATTCGTAAAAAAAATTGCTGAAAAATGCAAAATAACCCTTTTTTCGGGTTAAAAATGCAAAATAACCCTTTTTTAGAGTTAAAATTGCAAAAACATGTTACAAAAAAAAGTGTGCAAGATTTTCTAATAGCATATGGCAGAAGATTTTGATTTATTTGAAAATAAGTGAAAATAGATTTTCCAAGGTCGGTGTGGAGGTCACGGTGTCGGTATCGCTTTTGAAAATTTGTTAACTTTAATAGAAAATTGCGCAAAAAAACCAGTAAAAAATAAAAGATACAAAAACCGCGGATTCCGGTTGCAAGCTGAATAGCTGGTAAACGGTTACAAGCACCTTTCGGTATCCGAAATTCTCATAAGCTTGTAAACGCACTGAAACGAACGACTTTTGTAGGCCTTTTAATCAAGAAAAAGCAATTAAATGGATGCAGAAACGATGGAAAATTAAATTAGAAGCAAAAATAAATGATTATACATTAAAGAAACGTACATTTAAGTAAAAAACAATTATTCTTACTAATTCTAACCTCTGCATTAAAAACACTGTGAAAACAGTGTTTTGTTGGTAATTTTACCTTGTTATTCGGAAAATATGGTTTTCTACCTTACCGATATTGGTACTAAAAGTTAGCTACACTCGACTCATAAGAAATATTTTTTGTTTTATACATACAACGAAATCTTTAATCAAATCAATATCCGGTTGTTTTTGTAAGATTATTACAGTTTACCCAGTGTACAGTTTGAGGATTAAAGTATATAAATAGGAATATTAGGAAATGGTTTTATAATAAAAATAAACATGTCAATTATATATTAACATTTTTATTAGTTTATTAACACTTTATTATTTAATAACATAATATAATTAAAATGTTTAAGTCATTAATTTATGTTCACATTACGTCCAAGGTAAAAAATTTGAGAACATAAATGTACCTATTACAATGTAACTTAGAAAATAGCTTAAAATAAATATATCTGACTTAGAGTATTTTTTCTGTGTCAAAAGAAACACTTTCCATTTCGAGTGCAAATTATTTAACTCATCAAACTCTGAGCTCTTACTTTTGTAAGATAAGGCAAATGCACAATACCAAAACATCACAGGACTTGCAGACGCTAATAAACGCGTACTAATTTGAATATGTACAATGAAAATACAAAAGCATGTTAAAAATAAACTATGTATAACAAAAGGAAACATTGAGAGTGGATAGAAAGTTTTGACAGTGTTTTCATTTTTTTCTTTTGTTTTAAAAAAACTTAAATTTACTAAATTTCTTCTATGTTCTTTTAAAAATTTAATATTAAATTTAAGCATGATGTACAAAATAGGAAAGGCGAGAAGAAATTGAGGAATTTGTTTTATTTGATAATACCTCATAAAACCAACGTTCCAGTACCTTTCCTGAACAGACGAATAAGCTATAGGTATTGCCAAGTCACACCACGGTAATTGAATACTTCCAGGTAGAACAAGATTGTTCTCTATAGAATAATGTACAATATAGGGCGGCAAGTCAGTGACGTTTGCCTGAGGAATGCAAAACTTTGAATAATTATAAATTTGAAAAAGACAGAAAGGAACTATTGATAACAAAACAACTGTCACAATCTGGCAAATACTTAGGTAAATGTGTCTGAAGTCAAAAATTATAGACCATTTTGAAGAATAGTATTTATATTCGGAAACAAAATTAGGAACAGCGGTGTTCATCATACTTTTCACCCAGTTATAAACTGGAAAGCCTAAATTAGTTAATCCATTTGAACGAACTAAAGTCGACAGACTTAATGGTAAAGATATATATGGATTATTTTCAACACTAGCTAACATACTTCGAAATGTTAAATAAGCAAACATTGATTCAGAATATGCAGCCGAGAAAAAAATACTTGCTGGATTTAAACAATATAGTATTGTTGCCTTATAGGCTAAAGAAACATCTTTTAAAACATTCAAGCTGAGATCAAATAAAATTACTGCAGATTTAATGAAGAATATTAAATTAATGCCAATGGCAGTCAAGACTATTACGCTATGATCATTAAGAACAAAGAAAACTATTCTTACTAACATAGCTATGCATCTAATTGTCATTGGGTAAAGTGGAAAAAATGCTAAGGTATTTTCGTATGTGTATCCATATTTAGCAATGTGAATTAGATATTGTGCATCCCACCTGGTAAGCCCTTCAAATAAAAAAGTTATTACGTTATCGAAAATAGAATGTTTCTCTCGTGGATTTCGAGGACTAGAAAAGGCATCAGCATCGTGGTCAGAACATAAGAAATTGAAAACAAATTGCAAAAAAATTATTATTATACGAGAGGTAATTGCAAACCACCATACTTTCTTCCTAGGGCCGTACATTGTCAATTAGGTAACCATAAGTTATAATAAAGCTGCCCATCTCCATTAATTTGTATTTATCACCTCATTCCAACTGAAACAAAATTGCAAACATTCTGATAATTTATTAACATATTTAAAAAAGCATTATTCAAACTTCTGAGTGGCAAAATATGGGGTGAAATTTAGCTCTATGGGTGAGTACATTAACCACGAAGTATTCTTAGGTTTTACTAAAAACTGTCGGGGAGGGGGAGTAAATTGAATTTTTTGAAAACTGTGAACAGTGGATTTTCAAACAGGTATAACTTTTAATCAATAAGATGGAAAAAAGTTTGACCTGTACACTGAAAAAAATAGAGCGTTGCAGTATATTTTCAAGTTCCCTTATACGACTCAGTCCTGAGGTCTGCAATAGAATTTTTTAGGACGTGCAGCGTTCCCCAGGGGGTGGGTAGCAAGCTTCAGTAATTTATTACATAACCACTAGAGAACGCTGCGCGCCATAGAAAATTCTATTGCAGGTCTCAGGGCTGAGTCATATAAGGAAAGTCAAAAAAAAATGTGCAACGCTTTCTTTCGATTAATAGATAATAATTTTTACTATTGTACTGGTAAACGAATTTGCATTCTTTCATCAATAGAAAACTACTAATTTAAAAAGGATTACATTGTTACAACTTTTCAATTGGTATTCAAAAAATAATTCGAGTAATCGAAATCATTCCAATACTCGAAAAACTTCGAGCTGTTAAATAAACTCAGCTCGATTCGAACTAAGCCTACTCGACTTAAATCAAAAAACTAAAAGCTCGAAAATACTCGATCGAGTTTCGAGATTTTTACACACCTCTCATTTGAACCAATAATTGTTGTATTTGAAACAAATTTAAAAAATAAAATTACAGAACGTCAAAAAATTAGCCAGGATCTCTGATAGTTTTGAAACTGTTTTTGTTACGATTGCAGTCACAGAACACCACAATAACACCGAAGTCACAAGAGACGCTACTTTTGATTCTCCAAAAATGTAATGCCACAAAAAGTTAGGTTATACTACTAGAAGATTCGTCACGTACGCACACAGGTGGCGCTAGTGTTCTTATTTAAAAAAAGCCAAGTGTCCAACCCTGACAAGTGTCCACCCTGTTGAAAATTCCTATGTGAGAACACATATGGGATCCCATCCAGGATCTCTTGTGAGTTCTTATGTGGGTTCCCATACAGGTTCACACATAAGATCCTGTATGAAAAGGTTCCTGGGATGAACTTGCGTGAGATCAAGCGCACGATCTTATGTCTCTGTAAAAGCAATAACACAGGATCCCATGAGGTTTCCTGTGTAGGTTCCTATATGAACAACACGATAAATAGGAACACACATGGGATCTTATCCGAGATCTTGTATGAGTTCTTACATAGGTTCTCACATATAAGAAGATTAATAGCATATATATAAAAGCATTCTATAAAATCTTATTAAGCTGCTATTAATCTTCTTATATGTGAGAACCTATGTAAGAACTCATACAAGATCTCGGATAAGATCCCATGTGTGTTCCTATTTATCGTGTTGTTCATATAGGAACCTACACAGGAAACCTCATGGGATCCTGTGTTATTGCTTTTACAGAGACATAAGATCGTGCGCTTGATCTCACGCAAGTTCATCCCAGGAACCTTTTCATACAGGATCTTATGTGTGAACCTGTATGGGAACCCACATAAGAACTCACAAGAGATCCTGGATGGGATCCCATATGTGTTCTCACATAGGAATTTTCAACAGGGCAACCCTGACACCATTCCCCTATATATGCACAATTACCCTCTAAAACGATTTTGCAAAAAATATTTTTGTTGTTATTAACAAATTAATGCTTTTGACCTTATTTAAAAAAAAATTTAATTTTAAAGTAATTTATCGATCGATTGAAATTATCGAAACGGCATTCTACTTATCTTGAATTATAGTTTTAATGATATTTTTTGTGCAAAAATATTGATTTTCATTACAAAAAAATTGTTTATTTATAAACAAATAGTAAAAATACATGAAAGCAATCGAATTTCAAGATAAAGAAAATAATTACTTATACTTGATACACTTCCGAATATTAGTCCGTTGAGAAAAAAATGGCACGCATTCGACTGTGCATGCAAAGTACATGAAAATGTATCGAAATATCTCGATGGTCGAAAAAATCGAATGTAAAAAAAATGAACTTTGCTTTCCAGAGCATCTAAATCAATATTTATTTTATGAAAATCACATTAAATTATTGTTCCACATATATATTTTGCATAACTTACTTATTTGTAATAAATATACACTTGCAAAGCATTTATTTGTTGTAAATGATTGCAGCTGTTATATGAATCAGAAACGAACATAACCTACATTTAGTTGAAATCACCTGATTGGCCCACACGCTAAAAAAACTTTGTATAAACTAGCAAAATAATCTCTGGAATAGTTATAAGTATAGTTAATATCGCCTTAGCAATAATCTATTTTGCTAGAATAGAGAAAATAAATTTTTTTATGAGATTTAACTATACTTAATATATAATATGAATAGAATGTAAATACAATATCTCTGAAACAGTATGTATTTTAACTATCATAGAAGATATTCAATTTTCTTAAGAAAATGAAAATAGTGACTATTTTAGATTAAACATGTATTTAAACTTGTCAAACGTTATAATTAACTATTAAATAGATTTCCTTATTCTATAACACAGTTGGCTTTAACCTCGAATAGGTTTTTCGAAAATGTGTCAACATTCGGCTAACGCAGATTTGTCGAAAATTGTGCCAGGATTCCGAATTTTCAAGGCATTAAAATGGTGTTTTTAAAATTATTCTAATTTTATTTGTTTGTAAAATATTTTATTTTTGATTAATTTTTATTAATTAATTAATTAATATCTCGAAAACAAAAAATAGTGTATTTGCCAAATTTGGCACATATCTTTGGCTCATTAAGGAATGTTCATGAATTTTTTCGGCTTAAACGGAGCCCAATAACAAGTTTAAAAATTAAAAAATTTAATTTTTTAAATAAATAAATTAAAAAAATTTAATTTTTTGTTCTTAAACTTCAATATTTTCTGAGCAAAAAACGTTTAAGAAACTTTTTGCTAGGACTAAAAGTGAAAAAGTTATGAATAATTGAAAAAAAAGTTGCACTAATTATTTAATGTAAATATCTCGAAAAATAATAAATATTTTTTTTCAAAAAATTTTTTACTCAATAAGTCCTATAACCGCTACCCAAAAACGTAGTAAAGAAAAAATCGAAGGATAGACCCCTCAATCTCACGTGGAATTGCTCATATATACGTTTATTTTGAAAAAAGGATCTGCTACGATTTCCGGCCTCGAAAATTTGAAATTCTGGGACAATTTCCAACAAATCTGCGTTAGCCGAATGTTGTCACATTTTCGAAAAACCTATTCGAGGATAAAGCCAACTGTGATAAATATTGTACTTTTGTGTGTTTTCAGTTTAAAAAAAAATTATTAAACAATTATTATTATTTTCAGACAAATTTTACAAATATAGTAGATTATTATTTTTCTGTTTAAAACTTTCTCTATAAATTACATGCCTTTTTGCATTTTGTTAACAATATTATTAAATATTTATTAAAATAATTGTAATAAATTATGAAACATAAATTAAAAATTAAATTGAATGGAATTTTTTAACCTATGAATGTGTTATTAAAGAAATTAGAAATTTAAAATCGTTCACGCTTGAACACAAAGAGACAATTATTTTATATTATCCTTATTTTTAAGGGCACACTGTTTAATAATGTCTAAATTTATTCGTTTTTTCATCCGTAATATGCTCATTCCAAAAAATTGAAATTGCGTTACTGCTGAAAGCACAAAACGAAAAAACTTGATGAATTTCTGTTATTCAAAAGAGCGAGTAACACTTTTGAAAAGTTGCAATTTAATTTTAATTAGGGAGCACATATTTTTTCCCACATTTCATACATTTTTCAATTTTAGAACTATCGTTTATCATAAATTCTAGAAGATATCATTTTATGCTGACAAAACTATACTCTTGAAAGTATTGAATATGTTCTCAAATGGCACTGATGTCTATAAATAATATAGTTATTTATCTATCTGTTATTAAAATGGTTTCAATCATAAGTAACATGAAATTGCCCGATTTTATAGATTTACCCTTATAACACGTATGTTAGAAAAGGACAAAAAGTATCAAGGACAGTAGAATCTTCTATGGTTTTATGGCTTTTCATTGCAAAATTAAAAATTGTTGTATTTCAAAAAAATAATTATTATTTAAATGTTATATTTGTAATATACAGGTTATTTATTTTGCGATAAAAAGTCATAAAACCTGAAGGACCCTCGAAAGGACTCTTATATTGGAAGAAGAGAATATAAAAAAGGTAAATTGTAGTACAGGCAATCCCCGCAACCTGACTATTTTCCAGAATTTTGCCCCCTTCTCGAAGTCGCAACCTGACCTACTCTACACAGTGGGCCGTGGACAAATTAACATAGACCCAACAAATTTCAACCGATTTCGACGTTCCTGGTCTTGTTTTAAAGATGATATTTCAGATTTGTGTTTGCTTTAAGTTTTTTTAAAGATAATGTATTTTTTTAATATTTAACAAAATCAATAATTAATTAAACAAATTTTATATTTTTAATAACAATTTTATATAAACAAAATATTTTGTTGTTATTTTTACCAAGTCTCTTTACAGCTCTTTTCTTTATTTTTTAATTATTTCTCTCACATTTTTACTTAATGTAAATACTAGCAATATTGAAACTAATGTTAGTTAACAAATTTACAAAATTGTTGCTATCAGACATTGTAAATTATTTTAACAATACTTCGTGATTAAAAAACTCACCCATAAGGATAAACTTTTTTTCACTTAGTACGGTACAGGAATTTTGCCGAATTTTAACCGAATTTTAAACCTCGACTATAAATCTCACGTGGAATCGCCTATATGCATATTAATTAATTATTATCATTATAATTAATTATTATTATAGTAATGAATGTGCATATTAATCAATTAAAGTTTAATTTAACATCTATCTTCCACAAATCAACTAAATAATGACTAATTTAGCAGTATTTATCTTCTTTTTAGTATACTATACTAATTAGTTGCAATATCAGGGTGTCCAGCGATTCTTGAAAAGAAAATTCATGGACTTTTCAAGGTTTTTTAAGGCCTAAAATTATTTTTTTCAAGGTCCACTTTTTTTCATTTATTTAAGGTCGCTGTTGAACAACTAGGGTTATAAGCGACCACGATCTTACAACATTAATTGATGATTATCATGACAAATTATGAAATAAAAAAAGGAAAATACATTTTTGTTAAATATCACCAATCATATTTATATTCGAAAAAAACTTTTGCACTTTTTTAAGACCTTCATCAGAGTTTAGTGAGTTTTTAATATTTCCAGTTAGAGAAACTTTTCTTCTTTCTAAATTATAGCCATCGCAGTCGCGGATGAGGTGAATGACTGATATTGTTTCATTACACTTGGAACATTTATTTGTGGGGGATTTTGTGATGAGGTGAATGTGACTAAAGTTGGTGTGTCCAATTCGTAATCTGGAGATGCGGTACCCTTCTGATCTGGATGTGGGATTGCCAGGGACCTTCTCAAAAATATTTGATCGAATGTCACGTAGTTTTGAGTGAAGAGATTGCCATTCTATATTCCATTTTGTGGCATTTGTGGCGAAATTGTCAGCGATATCATTTCCTCTTATTCCTTTGTGGAAAGGAATCCAGCAAAGGGTAATTATATTGTTTGTATTTATTAATTCTTTTAAAAGAGATTGAATATTTCGGATAAGGGCTGATGTAGAGTATTTGTTGTTTATTGCTATTAGTCAAGATAAAGAGTCTGAGAAGATGACCGATTTGTTGGGAGTTATTGAATTTTTTATCAAGGTGAGAAGTTTGAAAATTGCGTAGGCTTCACAAGAGAAGATGTTAAATAGTTATAATCCATATATGTTTGGATATGGTCCATGAAAACTTCAGTGATAAAAGAAGGATGTAAGTTGTTGGCTTTATCTAATATAGATAAATCAATTGTTATTGGCGATTTTTCCCAAGGAGCAATTGGATAATACTTGCGAGGATTGCATGTAGGAGTAGAGGTGTTTAGTTCTTTTTGGTAGTTAAATATTCTAAATTTAAGAGGCTTGGGTAAGTGTGGTGAGTTCTCATACAATTTATATTCTGTGGTGGAAATAGTATAATTTGATATTCCAGAGGAATTATAATTTAAGCAGAGAAGCATTCTCCTGTATTTTAGTGGAAAATATACTGATTCTGCGAGAATACTAGATACTGGACTAGTTTTAAAGGCTTCAATGCAGAGTCTTAGGGATGTATTTTGAATCGGTTCTAGCGATTTTAGAATATTTGGGTTTGCTGAGTCATACAGTATAGAACCATAATCTGCTTTAGTTCGAATTAATGCGGAGAAAGAGTTTATTAAGCAAACTTTCCAAGATCCCCATTTAATAGATGCCAGAGATTTAATAATGTTGACTCTCATTTTGCAATCAGCTTTTAATTTGTTTATATGTTGTGTCCAAGAGTGTTTGTTATCGAAGAATAGGCCAAGAATTGTTCACAAGCTACTGGGTTTCTTTTTCTTAAAATGATCTTGAATTCAGTTTTGCTTACTGAGAACTTAAAACCTGTTTGGTCTGACCATTTTACTAAAGAGTTTAGGGTCCTCTGGGCAATATTTTCTAAAACTTTAGGATCTTTCCCTTTTAGGGAAAAGATAAACTTATCAGCAAAGAGTTGGCACTTGATTAGAGGTTTGATAGTGGACGTTCTATTATTTATAATGATGAGAAATAGGACAACACTTTACACTGAGCCTTGTGGTACTCCATTTACGGTTCGACCATTTTAGATTCAACGTTGCCTAATCAGACTTTTAATTTTCTTTGGAGTAAAAAGTTTTTAATAAAAGCTAAAATGTTACCTGAAATTTGTATATTTTTTAGAAGAGAAATCACTTTGTCCTTCCAAACCATTTCATACGCCTTTTCAATATCCATAGAGACTAATAATAGGTCACTGTTTTGGGCGAGGGCTTCACATGCTTCTAATTCAATATTTATTAGGTGGTCCATTGTAGATCTAAACTTTCTAAAGCCATACTGGTGTGGTGAAAGGATATTTAGATTTTCCAGTCTCCATCTTAGTCGTTCAGATACAATTCTTTTTAGGATTTTGCACAGGTTACAAGTAAGAGAAATAGGTCTGTAATTAGAAGGATTTGAATGATCTTTGTTGTGTTTTGGAATTAGGATAACCACAGCTTCTCTCCACATATCTGGGAAAACTTTTTTTGACCATATGAAATTAAATAGATTTAAAACATATTCTGTTCCCTCTTTAGGAAGGTGTTTTATGAATTCATATGGGATATTGTCAAGTCCTGGCCTGATTTTTCTTGTGAGTGAGAGTGTATGTTGAAATTCTTCAAGTGTAATTGGATTGTTGATAGGGTCTGCAGGGTCATCATCTAGTTCAACGCGGTTAATATTGAGATTGGAATTAATTTTGGAGTTTTGGAATCTTTTAGTGAAATTAGAATCACTGGAATTAGATGCAAAAGAGTCTGCAATCATGTCACTCATGTCCTTTAAATCGTTGGTGATATTTCGATTTTGGTCTGAAAGGAGAAGGGGGATATATTTGTATTGTTAACTTTTAAGCTGCGAACTTTTTTCCATATTTGTCCTATTGGTGTGTCAGGAGCAATTGAGAGTGTAAAATTATTCCAGGATTCTTTTTCACTTTCTTTGGCAGTTCTTCGAAATATTGCTCTTCCTTGTTTATACTCTATTGTATTTTCTGAATTGTTTGCCTTCTTCATTTTTCTGTAGGCTCTTTTTGTGTTTTTTAGAGACTCTTCACAATCATAATTCCACCATCAAACTAATTTTTTATTAATTTTGCCGGAGGACTTCGGAACAGATTTTTCGGCTGCTGTTATTTCATTGTACTAGATCCAATTAGCTTTATTGAGTATCTATTTGGGAAATGTATGTAATTGGTTTTTTTGATAGTAATCAAAAACCGTCCATTCAAAATCCAAAGCAATATTTAGAGAGGTGTTACAAAGGTCAATGGCATTGTCTGAGTCAGAGTTAAGATTTAATCTAGTGGGTTGTCCTGTGTTAAGTAGGACTAGGTTCTCTTCTTCAAGTAATTTTTTGATGGTGAGTCCACGAGAATCATTTTTATAAGAACCCCACATTTTACTATGGGATTTGAAGTCACCTAAGATCATGAAAGGCCTAGGTAATTGTTGTAATAGATCCTTTAATTCTTCTATCACTAACTGTTGGCTGTTAGGGAGATAGACATTACAAACTGTTATCTTATTTGGCAAGTAGATGGAAACGGCTACTGCTTCAAGGGACGTTGTGAGGGGATTTCTTTAATAAATAGTTCTGATTTAATGAAGGAGGCTACTCCTCCACTGCTATATTCACTGATTCTGTTTCTGAAAATTGATTTATATCCTCGGAGTGTAGCACAATTATTTTTAAAATTTATTTCTTGAAGACATATGCAGGCTGGTGTAAGATCAGAAACCAACTTTTTTAAGACTCCTCTACGAGGATTATAGCCATTTACATTCCATTGTAAAATATCCATTAAATATGAAAAAGGTTTCAGAACCTATAGCCGAATCTAGTAAACTCTAATTGCATAACATTTAGTGGGTATTGTTTATTAGAGTCTTCTAGAACATTTTCGATCTGTTTCCACTTTTCTGGGTCAAGAGGAAATTTTTGTGATGATTTTGGGGTTTTTTTTATTTTCTTTCGTGTATGTTTCTCTTTTATATTCTGGCTGTTATTAATAGATGAATCACTAAGGCCTGATTCATAATCAGAGACATCGTTATCACTAACATCTGGTTCATTTAAAGTAGGAAAGATTCGGTAATTGTTTCTTGAGTAGTGAGAGTTAAGGAGCTTGTTGAAGATGTCTTTTAAATGTATTTTCGGATTGTATAGGTTTTTGAAATATTGGATAAAAGGTTGTTTCTTTACTGAGTTGGGTAGAAGTGCAAGTGGAAATGTTTTCTTGTGAATTTTCAATAGATTTTAAATTTTCAAACTTATTATGTGGTGAGGTAGTGGTGGGTGGTGATTTTAGATTTTTTGTTTCGTCTTTTGTGTGTTTTGGTTTAGAATGATTTGGGCAATTCTTTGCTATGTGACCAGTTTGTTTACAATCGTAGCACGCAGTAGAATCTGACTAGACATAGATCTAGTAGTCAGTGTCGTCGATATTTACCATCATTCTCGATGGAATTTTTTTAATATCATTAGGTGACACATACACTTGTCGCCGGAAACTTGCGACATGAGCTAGTTCTTTCGAAGAAAAGCCATTGCGAATTGTTGTGATGGGGGACATGATGTTGACGTTTAGTTTATTTAATTCTTTTTCCAGGATACTATCTTCGATGAGCAAGTGAACATTGAAGAAAACAATTCTTTTATTTCGAATGACGTACGGGCGAATGGGAATAATTTGGTGATCCACACGGAAAGAAATCTTGTTAGAATATTTAATAAATCTGAATAGAAATTTTGATATTTTTGTTTTTCAATTGCGAAACATTCTGGTTTGATAATAAAAGTTGGTATAGATTTACGAATACCTTTAATTGAAAACATTTTACGAAAACTGAAATTATTATTTCTTAATCAAAAACTACAATTATCGAATATTGAAATAACTATAGGAAAAAACAGTATAGGAAGTAAACAGTCTAGCACTTTGTTATTTACTAAATTTATACGAAAAATCAGAACCAACATTTCTCAATTTGCTAAAACTATACGAAAAAGCAGG
Source organism: Leptopilina boulardi (assembly GCF_019393585.1). Lineage (NCBI taxonomy): Eukaryota > Metazoa > Arthropoda > Insecta > Hymenoptera > Figitidae > Leptopilina > Leptopilina boulardi. Next base: position 385,335 of record NW_026137854.1, read on the forward strand.
AGCCGTGAAAAAAAAGAACGTCGGAACCACCAATGGCTGTTTTCTCAGGTTTTTTCTCCTTTTTTTATTCGAGGGTACACGGAGAGAAAAAAAAAGTTCCAAATGCTTTTTTTTAAGTCGTCATGTTGATCTTATAAAATCAAGTAGTTATAACCAGGGAGCTGTTTTGACTTGGGTCATTAATTGTAGCTATTGGTGTTCTCAGGCGATACCGACCAAGCGCCTGACCTGTTAGTTTAGCTTGCCGCGAGGCGCTGCATCTACCGATTACACAGATGTGACTCGCGTGCAGCGATTTATTAATTTGTGCTTTACAATTAGTTTTTATTTTGTATATATTGCATATAAATATAGAAATAAGTAGTGAAACATTTAATATGGACGAATATGTTCAAAATATTCTACAGGAATGGACATTGGAAAGCTTCATAGATAGATTTTCCAGTAAGTATACTGCAAACTTAAACCTAACCTATTAATTGAAAAAAGTAACACTTTTAGAAAGAAACAAATATAAAGAGGAGACTGGGACAAACCGGTCATGTGGGTAAACCGGACAGGTGTTAGTTTCTCAGAATTGGTCAAACTTTAAAATATGTTAATTATACATTTGAAAAGACTATATTAAGAATAACTTCTTTCTTCAGTTTGACATTTTTTAATTGTGTTTATGCAATTTTATAAACAAAAGTTTGTTTTTTCGCTTCCGTTAGAAATTTTTACGGATCTGTTCATAAGCAATTTATGAGAAAATCGTGTAATATTTATTAAAATTGTTGTTTAGGTTTAGAAGGTGCATGCCTCAGTTAAATTTATCGGTATATTATTTAATGATTTTACTAAGCATTTTTTTATACAGGTCTTATTGTCAAAATGGGCCTGTGGGACAAACCGGCCTATGTCTGTTTCCCTTGCAGCAGAAATTCACGAAGATTACCTATTGGCTAGAAAATTTCGTGCACGGTTTCGTGAATCTTTGTCCACTTTACGGAGATTTACGAAGATTTAGAAACTTCACCGACAGACGTTTCTTCGTGAACGACAACAATTAGTTGAAAATATTTGTTTTATAATAAATAAGATGTTTCTTTAATTGAAATTTAATCCTATCTTATTATTTTCCTCATTGGGAAGATTGTTTATTGATTTTTTATATTTAGTGACGTTTGACTTGCAATCAATTCTCTAAACAAACAAAAAAAATTAACTGGCCGGTTTGCCCCATAGGGGTTGTCGGTTTACCTCAGGGGTGGGGCAAACCGGCCAGTTTGCAAATTTTTTTAAAATTGATGCAGCAGCTAAACAATACCTTTTAAGGTACATGTGTCTCTAGGAAAAAGTTGCGCAATTAGATGACCTTTCCAACAAGCTATTATAAAAGGTTTGTCATTAGTTTCTTTAGTTACTAGAGCCTTACAACTGTTAACATGGCCGGTTTGACCCCTATATATATATATATATATATATATATATATATATATATATATATAAACAATTGGTTTTGTATTTAGGTAGAATTTTATGGTCTTTGAAGAAATTAATATTTTTAAATACGTCTTTTTATAGAGGCTGGCATTTTAAGAGTCGATTATTTAATTTTTATGTTTGTCACATTTTTTGATATTTTATAACAATACATTTGTGTTTGGATTTTTTGATTAAATTATAATAGACGAACCAAGGAAATGCGTTAGAGAGTTATTACAGTCAACAACTCAAGGAAAGCTAATAACTCAAATTTTTAAAATGGAAAATAGTCTTGACACTAGATTGATTAGTAATTTATTAATAAATTACGAATTCGATTTTACTCGGTCATATAGGTAAATATTCAATCGTGGTATAAAGGTAAATGTTTGTAAATACGTCTTGAGCTGTTAAGATAAACTGAATCGTTTAATAATTTTAATTTACAAAAGTCTGAAGTTTAAAACTTTACAAAATTTGGATTATATAATATAAATTTACATGATAGTATGAATTGTTGTTAATATTACATTTAATACGTTTATTTTTTTTGTTGAATAAATATTAAAAAAATTTCGTTTTCAGAACTTTTAAATGACATAAATTATTAAAAATAATTAAAGATGTTATATATATATCCTATATATATTTTTTAATTATCAGAGATTTATAATTATTACAAGTAACAAAATAATTTTTCAAAATATTGTAATTACTATGCATTAAAAATAATTCTACGAATTTTGTAGATGTTTTATTGAAATTTTAAAATATTGCTTCCTCATGGAGGAAGCATTGTAATACGGAAATTTTGCGAACTTGATTTTTTGATGTATTTTTATGTTTTTCGACCTCAGGAATCCAAAAATCACATTTTTAAAAATTTTCGTGCCGTAGGTGTGTATATTTATTAAAAAATATTTATGTATCTTTAAAATTATTATAAACAACTTGAAGAATATTTAAAAACGAATCAAGTGACCTATTATTGAAACTTTTAATGTGAAATATTGCGAAGTTATTGATGTTAAAAATCTATCTCTACAAATACCCAAAAATACAATTTAACACCTTTTTAAAATTATAATAATGCCAAATAAGTTACCATAAATTGATCACAAAAATCTCCATGGGGAAGCAAAGTGTTTATTTTATGAACACAAAAGTTCATACTTCAACTTGGCAGCGGTATTTAGTATACTTTATTTTCATAAATAAAATTTTATATTAACAGAATCTCCAAGAAAAGATTTACACAGCTAGGTTCAATCTTTGCAGATGATCCAAATGAACCCAAAGGAGCTGCCAAAATAGCACCCAAGTAGCACGATATATCAACCAGATGTCACGGTGATATCACCGAGGAATGTCACCGTGACATCAGGAAAATGTCAAAATGTCCGCCTTACGGTGATATCACACGGTGACATCGAGGTGATATCACAGTCATATAACGGTGATATCATGGTGATATCACAGTCATATAACGGTGATATCACCGTGATATCATATTGATATTTTACAGGGATTTAAAATTTTTTTAAAATTATTATTTTTTTATTATTTTTATTATTTTTTTTATTTATTATTATTTTTTACATTATTACAAATTTTAAGTCCCTGTAATATATCAACATGATATCACGGTGATATCACCATGATATCACCGTGATATCACCTTGATGTCACCGTGTGATATCACCGTAAGGCGGACATTTTGACATTTTCCTGGTGTCACGGTGACATTCCTCGGTGATATCACCATGACATCTGGTTGATATATCGTGCTACTTGGGCAGAACTTTTTTATTATCCATATAAAAAAAAGTACCAAAACCCGAAAAGCTGTTAATGCCGGTGGACCTTTATATGAAAAATATTTAAACTACAGGTAAAAATTAATTGCTTATGACATTGTAAAAAAAACGATCAAGACGAACAAAGTTTGTATACTTACATATTTGCAACTTTAATTTAAAACTTTTTAATTTTTGAATATAGACTTAATCCTGAAAATTATGTAGTGATAACGAAATGTTATTTATCACAATTTACTCATTGATAAAAATTAAGAAGTATAAATTGTATAAATAATTAATTATAGGGGAATAGTGTCAGGGTTGGACACTTGTCAGGGTTGGACACTTGGCTTTTTTTAAATAAGAACACTAGCGCCACCTGTATGCGTACGTGACGAATCTTCTAGTAGTATAACCTAACTTTTTGTGGCATTACATTTTTGGAGAATCAAAAGTAGCGTCTCTTGTGACTTCGGTGCAATCGAAGAGACAAAAAAAGTTTTGTTTGACTTGTGAATAAACCTAAAAAATGTGTAAAAAAAGCAAGAATTCGGCAAGATAAGCTTATTGAATGTATTGTGGGGTACATAATTTAAGAAGAAAAAAAGTGAAAAATCGAATCGCAGCAAAGGTCTAGTTATGGTTAGCACAATTCGAAAATGATGCTTCTAGTTAGGGTTGGACACTTTATACAGTTAGGGTTGGACACCCATATTAATTATGAATTTGACACAATTTATAAATAAATTTTATTTTATTGATATTTCAGTGCAAAATTGTGCCAAAGATATTAGAAAAATAATACTTAAATTGTATAAATTTTGTTCATCATTTCATTGAGTTATTTGGAACAATAAAGCGTTATTTTTTATAATTTGAGTTCATTCCTTTTTTAAACCCATGAAGCTTTACAATTTGTAAACAATAAGTAAAGATAAACATGAAAAAATAAGAATAAAAAACATTACAAATGTTATTTTACGTTTTTACCAATAATGCGTTTCGATTTTCAAAAAGTGTCCAACCCTGACTGAAAAGTCCAACCCTGACTAGATTTTTTTTTTTTTTTAAATGTTTATAACTTTTTTAATTTTGGACCAATCAATTTACGGTCCACAGCAAAAGTGTTCCTCTTTTGTAGATCTTTCCACCCATATACCACAATTGACTGAATTTATCTAAACAAAATATTTATAAACAAAAAACCAAAACTGTGTCCAACCCTGACACTATTCCCCTATTTATTGTTTAATTTTTTTATTGTGTATTTTTTATATGATTAATCTATTTACTATAAAAATTATTTTTATAGTCGATTCGCCGACAAATTCTCATCAAATTATAATAAAATGGCTTCAAGAAAATGATAGTCCAGAAAATGAAGTTATACAGAAATGGAAAGATTCTTTTCAAAACCGAGACCGTTGGAAGATATGTTTAAATTACTTGGCCGCACATAATTGTTTATGTTCTTCCTTCGGACACATTTTATTGGAACTCGATTTTAATGCAACCTATCCGATGTCTGGAGCTATTAATTTAGAAAACGAATGGAAAATTGTAGCTCCATTGATAATTTCCATTGCTAAGGAAAAGGAAAAATTGATCGATATCGAGAATAAATTAATTAATGCAGGTAATGTTCTCTTTTGGTGTGAATGCCCAGTGTGCACGGTCTAGAACTGTTCTATAACAAAAAGGTAACAGTGTTCTAGAACAGTTTGTATCATTTTGTTATAGAGCAATTCTAGAACTGTGTTATAGATTTGTTCTGTAACATTTGTTCTGTATCTGTTCTGTAATGCAATGTTCTAGAACAAATGCACAATTCTAGAACAAATCTAGAACTAATGTTCTAGATTTGTTCTAGAATTGTGCCATAGCATGGTTCCTGCTTTGTTATAGAACAGTTCCATTGCGAATGTTCTAGAAGTGTTTTATAAAATAAAAGTAACATTGTTTAAGAACAATTGTTTTCTGGTATGTAAAAAATGTGTGCCTATAAGAAGTAAAGATAAATAAGGAGGATAGTGAAATTCATAGGAACAAATATTTATTGAAATATCGGTTTTACTATGTTTTACATTTGAACATAATACAATAATGAGGCTTGATAAGCTAACTCTATTAACGCTAAAGATAATTATTATTAATAATAATACTGTTAAAACAAATACTGTTAAAAACGTACAAAAAATTTTACGAAAAAATTATTTTAAATAAGTCATATATATATATATATTATTTTAAGTTTTTATTATTAATAATACTTCTTTTTATGTAAAACTAGTTTTAAAAAACATTATAAAAATATTTAAAATAAAATGAGTTACAAACAAATTTCGAGTATTTGACGCAATCTGGAGAAAAAAAGTAGCCAAAAGTCACCATGACGGCAAATATAACAAAAAGTACATAAGTTTATACATAAGTTTTTCATTACTTTTAAAAATTGTTGTTCAAATTTATATTTAAATTTATTATTTGTAAAAAATCAAAAATAATTTTTAATGTGTGTTAGAACTGATTTGAGGATTAACAGTGATTAACAATGTTCTAGAACTGTTACAGATTCTGTTCTAGAACTGTTCCTTCAGGGGGACGACATTTTTAGTAACCAGTTAGTAACAAGTTCTAGAACCTGTTCTTTTTCGTTCTAGAACTGTTACAGAATTGTTCTGTATCTTTGCATACTGGGTGTGTATTTGTGTACATATTCATATGCGCTGTAAACTTAATTTTGGTATTGAACTATTTCAGGTCGAAAAGATATTGCTGCACTTCTCTGTCTCTCCCGACTTTTGGGAGTTTTAATTCGCAAAAGGAAAAATTGTGAAACCTATTTCGGCAATTCTGTACAATACGTGACAGACTCCTTCATTCTTATCGTTAAGGTAAGTTATCAACTCAAATGTTCTTATTAAATCGAAACTCTTTTTCTTTAATTGAAACTTTTTTATAAAAATAATTTTTGAATCATACCTTTATTAACCCCTTCGCTGTGAGGACTAAAATCTTGAATGTGGGCCCAAAATGTTAAGAAATTTTTTAACGACAAAAATTTGTGAAAATGGGTGGACTTAGGTTTTCGGGGTCGCTGAATACGAATCTGATGTCAGTTTTCAAAAATTCAAAATGGCGGATCCAATATGGCGGACGAAAAAATAAAAAATCAACCGAATTTGCTTAAAACTTGTTACTCGGGGGTTTTTGGGGTCGCTGATTATGAATCAAAAGTCAGATTTTCAACATTCAAAATGGCAGATCCAATATGGCGGACGTCGTTTATAAGAAATTAATTAATTCGCTTCAAAATTGCTACTCGGGGGGTTTTCGGGGTCGCAGATTACGAATCAAAAGTCAGATTTTCAAAATTCAAAATGGCGGATCCAATATGGCGGACGTTGTTTTTAAGAAACTAATTAATTTGCTACAAACTTGTTACTCGAGAGGTTCTGAAAAATAGTCCGCCATATTGGATCCGCCATTTTGAATTTTGGAAATCTGAATCCAGATTCGTAATCAGCAACACCAAAAACCCATAAGTGATAAGTTTCAAGCCAATTGGGTTAATTTCCTAAAATTTTTGAAAAATAGTCCGCCATATTGGATCCGCCATTTTGAATTTTGAAAATATAACGTAGGATTTGTAATCAGCAATGTCAAAAACACTTTGATTTCACTTTTTGTGAAATTAGTTTCAAGAAAACGATGGATGTCACTGAGATTATAATTATTAAAAATAGCCTTCAAAACTGTCAACTCTTTGGCAGCCATATTGGATTTTGGTTTTCGAATTTTCAAAATTTGACCCCAAATTCGGTTTCAGCGTTCAAAATACCCTAGAAAACGTATATTCAGTGCCTATCTGCATGCTTTTTAATATATTTTTTTCATTGTTTTGTAAGTACGTGTATACACGTACCTCGCAGTCTGAGCCCTTTTTCGAATGTACGTCTATAGACGTACCATCACAGTCAAGGGGTTAATATTTTTAATCTGTACGGTTATTTTGAATTATAATTATTAAAAAATTTTGTAGTCAAAGGAAGAATTTATCGATTTTAAAAGTGAACGAGAAGAATGTAGCTCATCTACGGGCACTAAGATTTTACCATACGTAGCTTTTGTAGGAGATTTAGAGAAAGAAGGCGAAGTCGAATCTGAAAATAAGATTGAAGAAAATGATAGAACTGAAACTTTCGTGATTGTTAATGATATTGCTTATAAGATAAAATCTAACAAAATTATTGAAGCTGTTTCCGCGTGCTTTAAATGTATGTTTTCGTTAAATTTGGATTTTCCAAATGAATGTAAGCACATCTGGACATTTCTGCAAAGATACATATACAAAGTTGAGTTAAATAATTTAAAACCTTATAGTTCTGTCAATAAACTCATTTTAGATATAGAAGCATTAAAAGAAAAAGAAAATTTTGCAAATCTTGCGAATTAAGAAAAGTTCGACCATTTTAAACTCTAAATGTTTAATGTATAAAACTCCAAGTGTGATAATAATTTAATTTTATTTATAAAAGTCGGTTCCGACATTTGTGTACTAAATCGAGAAAATATTAAAATGTAAGCAGTTCTAATAAAATATTTGTTGTATCATATTTTTTAGATAAATTGCATTTATACCTCTTTCAAATTAATTAAAAAATATTGTCCTAAAGAAATTTTATTCTATTTAAACTGATGAATTTAATTTAAATGTATTATTACTTAAACAATTGACATTAAAGTAGTTCATTTTTTGTGAATATTCTTCGTATATACATACTGGATAAAAACGAAAGTCGAGATACTTGATTTTTTTATCTATTTCATAATTATAAAAAACCTGAGTGTTAACACCAAAAAAATTATAATTTATCAGTCTATACAAGCATTTACATGACCACTTTTAAATTTCTGTTTCAGGTTATATTTTTCTTTCATAATTTGAAAGGTGTGGCATCATTCTCTATATCACAGCAGCATTCTTAAATCTGCATTATAATCGATTGCTATTTTTTTACTTTCATCCTAAAATCAACATGGCGTCAATTATAGATTTAGAATAATATTTAATAATATTGTTAACAAATTACAAAAAGGCATGTAATTATAGAGAAAGTATCAAATAGAAAAATAATAGTCTATTATATTTGTAAAATTTGTCTAAAAATAATAATAATTGTTGAATTTTTTTTTTTTTAAACTAAAAACCATTTTTTATTCAAGGTAATATTATTTTCATAATAATTTAATTTATTACAATTATTATATTATAATTTAATAAATTTCATTATTTTAAAAAAGCGCACACTATTTTGTCTTGGGCCAATGAAGTGATTTGAACTAAATGTAGGTTATGTTCGTGTCTGATTCATGACAGCTGCAAATATTTATAACAAATAAATACTTTGCAAGTGTATATTTGTTGCAATTAAGTAAGTTATGCAAAATATATATGTGGAACAATAATTTAAGGTGATTTTTATAAAATGAATATTGATTTAAATGTCCTGGAAAGCAAAGTTCATATTTTCTTACATTCGATTTTTTCGACCATCGAGATATTTCGATACATTTTCATGCGCTTTGCATGCACTGTCTTTTTTAAGAAAGGATCAAGAAAAAGGACTCATGATACAACCAATTGAATGCAAAATAGGATATCGATTCGCAAATAAAGTCATCGATAATGTCGTGTCATGTGTAAGGGAAAAAGTATTTTTAGATTATATTCCTTTAAAGTGAAGCTTAAAGTTACTATTAGAATTACCAGGGATGTTTGACTTGTTAAAAAGTTACATGAATTATTTAGAATCTGACGTAGATATTATCAGCAACTTTATACAAGGAAAGCTTTGGAAGCAAATGCGTGAAAAATTCGAAAAAGGTAAATTCTTCGTACCACTAATTATTTATTATGATGAATTTGAAACAGGGAACCCACTTACTTCACATGCAAGAAAACAAAAGCTAGGAGCAGTATACTGCCAAATACCATGCTTCCCGCCCTATGTTAATGCACTATTTAAGAGCATTTTATTAGTGGCCTGGTTCTACGCAAGCGATCGAAAGATATATGGGAATATAGTGTTTCATAAACTTATCTCCGAATTAGATCAATTAAATCTTAATGGTATCGATATAGTTCTGGGTGATCAAGTATTCAAAGTTTATTTCCAATTGGTTCTTATTACGGGTGACAATTTAGGATTGAATTAAATATTAGGCTTTATTTGTTCTTTCAGTTCTGGATGTCCTTGTCGTGCTACCACTGAGCAAATTCAAAATTTAACAAAACAAGATGACAAATTATTGAGAACAATTGAATCTTATATGACAAAGACGTCGATTTAAATAATCCATCCGTTACTGGCATTTCTGAACGTTGTGTTTTTAATCGAGTAATTGGTTTTCATGTTCTCCTTTGTATAATACTAAATATTATGCATGATATCCTAGAAAGGAGTTGCTAATTACACAATGGTGAACATTCTTAATGACTTAATGTACAATCAAAAATTGTTTTCTGTAGATTTTTTGAATGAAAGAATTCAATGCTTTCAGTATGGGTCTGTCGAAAATTCTAATAAAGTTCCAATTATTAGAAAAGAACACATTTAAACAAAGAAAAAATTAAAAATGTCAGCTACCGAAATGCTCTGTTTCGTTAGATATTTTTCTTTGCTTGTTGGGGACAAAGTGAAAGAAAATAATTCTGCTTGGTCTTTATACATTTTACTTCGAAAGATTGTAGCCATTATAACTTCACCACGAATGGTAGCAGGACATATATCTCAATTAGACATTTTAATTCCTGAGTTTCTATCTTTGCATAAATCGCTCTACGGTCCGTTCCCCCACAGCAGCCAATCTTTACTAAAAATTTCGTAAAGATTTTCTTGAAATCTTGGGGATATTTAATTGCAAAGTTTAATAAAAATGCATAAAGATTTAAATGTCCCACTAAAATAAATGTTTAGCGTAAAAGTTGACTAAAAATTTAAATTAAATATTTATTAAAAATGTATACCGAAAGTTGAGTGACAATGTAATTTAAATATTCAGTTATTTTTTGTGACGAACATTTCCTAAAAATTTTAATTAAATTTTCAGAAAATGTTGTACGAAAATATTTGTAAAAAATACAAAAATAATGTTTAAGAAGTATTAATATTATTATTAATATCAATAATAATAATAGATAGATAGATAGATATTTATTATTATTATTATTATCAATAAAACAAGAAGGGGGTCCTTTATGTTTATTTCATAAACATTATGCTTCCTCATTATGTGAAGCAAAAAATTCGCTTCCTCGTGAAGGAAGCAATGAATTTGTCCAATTCAATTGATTGATTTAAAAAATTTCGAGTTAAAAATGTTTTAAATTAATTAAATTTTTTGAAAAATAAAGAAAATTTTAATTAATTTTGAGTGTAACATAAACTTTATATATACGAATCGATTCGTTTTAATGCAAGGAATACAATTATTTTATTCATCAACTTGAATTTTAAAAAAACACAAAATTTTTTAGCTAAAATATGAATTTTCGATTTTTCAATTTTTATTAATTCTCAAATTTTCAATCAAATCTATACTTTATATATACCAACCAATTCGTTTCAATGCAGGGAATAAAATTATTTCATATATAAACATGAATTTAAATAAACACATCATTTTTTAGCTAAAATGAGAATTTTTGATTTTTTAACTTTCATTAATTCTTTAAATTTCAATCAAATCTATATTTTATATATATCAATCGATTCATCTTGACATAAAGAAGACGATTATATTATATATTACCTTAAATTTTTCGATTTAAAAATTTTTTCAATTAAAAAAAAATTTTTGGAAAAAAGACGATAAAATTTTTTTTTTGGGGTATTTTTAAAAATCCTCTCGTCATTTTTGAGAGATTAATGTGTTAAATAAGCCTACCAAATTTTACCCAAATCCATTAAAACCTGTTAAAGATATCGTGTTCACAAAAACTATCCACACACACATACACACACACACAGACACACATACACACACACATACATACATCCGGACAATTGATCAGGATCTCATATAACATGTTTCTATATAGAGGAAAATTTGTTTTCACCATTTTTAAAAATTTTATAAACGAAAGGACTACATAGCTTCCTCCACGAGGAAGCAAAAAATTTACTATCTGGGAATAAAAATAAAATAAATAATATACAAACATTGTTGCTCTGCTTTGATTCACATTGAATCAAGCACTGCATGCTTGTTGAGCAAGAACTTTTGAAAACAAATTATGGGGTGCTGGGGATTGAACCTACATTCGCCGCGCGCTAGTTAAAGACCCTGACCACTACACAACAGATATTTGGCTGAGAAAAAAAAATCTTTCACAGGCTCTACAACTTGCTGATAGACAAGTAATCCTACTTATCGACTTAAAAGCACGGGATCATTTAACCCGGCGAGTATGTGGTGTGAAACTGTTACACCGACTACGTGGTGGGCATGACATGCCCTGACTGTAAAATTGCTATTAGAAGTTAGATTTTACTATATTAAGTTAACTTTTGGTATTATATTATAAAAAGGTATCTAATAAATCATATTTCCTTAATTATTTATTAATTATTTATTTATTTACGAAGATATTAATATCCAACTGAACATATGGAATATCTTAAGATTTTTTACTGAAACAATGAAACAGTTAAAATTTTATAAAATAAAATTAACACTTTTATAAAGTTTGAGACTTTAAACGTTATAAACTAAAAAGAATAACACTGCTTTTTAGAATATATCACGATTTAGTTGTCTTTGATTCAGTACAACTTTGGCAAAAAAAAATTCGTATGTTGCATTCATATAGGCTTCCTACATTTTGTACATGAGTGTTTGGTTTTTCGATTCTTTTTTCTTAATTGACAATCAACGCAACAAACGTAGCTTCCTGCGACGTTGTGAAGTGATTGACATGAAGGTTCGTTGATTTGAGTCGATATTTTATCCCGAATGTGTAGTGGAAGATTTTTTTGTTCTTTTCGCAGGCGTAACCACTCGTTCACTAAACTCAGTCCCAAATTTCGGATAAAGTCTCTACGTTTGACAAACTTTTTCTGATTTTCTTGAAAAATAATATAAGCATTTATAGCAGCTACGTTGAGCATTCCATAAAAGAGCGTCATGGACCAACGCTTGCTCACACTTGGCTTCAAGTAGATTTAGGTTTTGCAAAAATGGTGACGAAATCGGGAAGTGGCATGTTATTCTTCCTTATTTAAAGGTTTAAAAAACGTAAAGACCAAAATCTTAGCTGATCCTTTTCTCAAGTTATTGTAAAATTAAAATTTTTTTAACGAAATTTATATAAGATAATAAGAGAATAATTATTGCACATTAGTTTAATTAAAAAATTTAATGATTTTAGTAACAATTAACTATCTTAAAAATAACAACGAAGATATTTTTCTTAATTATTTTAGTTTTAATTAACAAATTTAACACATTGGAATCATCGACAATTTTCTCAAAGGTGTTTTGAAGAGAACTCGATTACTGCTTTTTTGAATCGAATTAAATAGGTAGGATCGTCAATCAAATTAATTTTGTAACGCTCCCAAAACTTTAAAAATTCTCGGTGAATTGATTCACCAGCCTGTTCTGACCACAAACCTAAACCACGATTTCCTAAAAAACTCAAACTTTCTTGAATGTGTGATGTTTTTGCAAAACCTAAATCTACTTGAAGCCAAGTGTGCTTAGAGGTACGGAAGCTACCGAAACTTTAAAAATCCATGTCGCAGTAACACACATTCAAGAAAGTTTGAGTTTTTTAGGAAATCGTGGTTTAGGTTTGTGGTCAGAACAGGCTGGTGAATCAATTCACCGAGAATTTTTAAAGTTTTGGGAGCGTTACAAAATTAATTTGATTGACGATCCTACCTATTTAATTCGATTCAAAAAAGCAGTAATCGAGTTCTCTTCAAAACACCTTTGAGAAAATTGTCGATGATTCCAATGTTTTAAATTTGTTAATTAAAACTAAAATAATTAAGAAAAATAGCTTCGTTGTTATTTTTAAGATAGTTAATTGTTACTAAAAACATTAAATTTTTTAATTAAACTAATGTGCAATAATTATTCTCTTATTATCTTATATAAATTTCGTTAAAAAAATTTTAATTTTACAATAACTTGAGAAAAGGATCAGCTAAGATTTTGGTCTTTACGTTTTTTAAACCTTTAAATAAGGAAGAATAACATGCCACTTCCCGATTTCGTCACCATTTTTGCAAAACCTAAATCTACTTGAAGCCAAGTGTGTGCTGTTACGCGAAACATCATAACTCGCACACAGGTGCGATCATACAGACCGGTATGTCTACTCTCTGTTCTAGGTAAAATCTTTGAAAGGCTTCTGTTGGGAAGGTTGAGGAAGACTGCCCGAGAAAGATGGATGACCCTCTCCTGGAACGAAGGCTCTATTTCACGCGCGGCGTCCAAAGGCTGCCCTCAGGGCTCTGTCTTGGGACCCTGCGCTTGGAATATTGCCTTTGATGGCCTTCTGGAGACTCTTGAGGAATTACTCGGGAAGTCATTTGCAGTACATGCGGATGACTTGTCGGAAATTGTTTCCGGGGACTCCAGAAGGAAACTCCAGGAGACAGCACAGATGGTTGTTGATACAGTCTCACGCTGGTGCGATGCAAATGGCCTCCAGTTGTCAAAGTCCAAAACGGAGATGGTGTTCCTCAAGTACGACCCACCCCGTAACGGAAGGCGATCAAAGAAGAACAGAGAGTGGAGATACCCCTCTGATGATAGCATACGAGCCCCTGTATTCAAATTTGACGACAAGTCAATCTCCCTCAAAAAGAGTGTGAGAGTACTTGGCGTCCACATTGATGAGGGGCTCAAGTTTACGACTCACTGTACGAAAACGGCTGACAAACTGAAAAAACTAATGGCTGCCATCCGGCGCGCTGCCCCCAGCAAGTGGGGACTACACTACCGGACTTTGGCAACAATTTACCGGGGTGTATTCCCTTCAATTGCGGGATACGCAGCAGCCGGATGGGACGACATAACGCCACAGACGGACTTACGAAAACTGAAAACGGCACAGAGACAGGCACTGCTGACAGTCACAAGAGCCTACTCAACAACATCGAGTAGCGCGCTATGCGTGCTTGCAGGCGTACTGCCCGTATGTCTCCTCCTTCACGAGCGCATGGCATTGTATAGCGTGCGCAAGCGCTTCGGGTTCCGCCATGGCAATCTATCCGTCAACGGAGAAGACGTGGAGAGACGCACGGGTAGCGAAGTAAGGACACGCTGATCCCTGACGTCCGATGTCGTCTGAAAAGCTCATGGATTTTTCCGGGATACCATGTCTCGCAAATGCTGACCGGTCATGGAGACTTTGCCTCTAAACTCTGGGGGTTTAGTCTCGGTGACGGACCAGCTTGCAGATGTGGTGCTCCGGAGGAATCCATGATGCATGTCCTGGCGGAATGCTCAACATTCGCTGAGGAGTGCGAGGCCCTGAGCCTTGTACTGGGTGAGCGGGTGACATGGCCCGCCTCTGCGCAAAAATTGGTCAGTCGCGCGGGATATCCTCATTTCGAGAGATTTGCGCGGACGGTCGTCGATAAAAAGGAGGCACGATGGCGTAATAATGACAATGCTTCTCTCGCAACTTGACTTCCATCAAAGAAGTCCGGCGAGAGAGAGGAATGTCCTAGGTAAAAATTCCCCTGCACATGACTCCTCGAAAGAAGAGTCCGGCAGATGGAACTAATACCGAGGCATGATGGATGATGACTCTGCGACGTAAACAAAAAACCTTCCTCGGGCTTGGCAATTCCAGAGAATTGCTCGGTCCGAGTAAGGTGATAAAAAAAAACCCCACTGTCGCAGAGCATCATCCATCTCCATAGGTCTGTGGGCCCCACCCCTTCTCCGTGGGAGCTTCACTCGCTTCACTTTCGCTTTCTGGTAGGTGCTATCCCTTTCCTGATCTCTTTCTCTTTATCTATCCTATCTTCTATTTCTTCATTTCCTTTCTCCACTGTACACGAATTTTTTTTTCAGACCAACCAGAACATCGGTGGATGGAGCTTAGCTCGGAGACGGAACCTCCACGAGGTCCCCGCTGGGTACTTTGTCTCCCTTCTCCCGTTCAAGATTTTCGAATCTTGCACGGGCAAAGGGAGGCAATGCTAACCGTCTCCTCCCGGAAGGGCATCCGGTCTTCTTAATGCCGCTTTGGTCCTAAGGCCTTATAGCGGCAATTTTTCCATACTCGCTCCTCTCCGGAGCAACGGTAGTGAGGAGGCTTGCCAAATCACTGCCGTTTCTCTATGTCGCGTAGTGGTTTCGCTGAAAAGTAGATATGCTTTAACATCGGGATTATAGCCCTTCATGGGCCCAGGTATCCCAGTCGGCCTGGCCGACTCAGCACAATTCTGGTATACCAGTTGTCAAATGTCAAATTGCGGTTTGTTTTTGATATGGACTGAATAAGTCTATCCACGACGTCAAAAGGTTTGTTACTTACCGCATGTGGTCCTGTTGGTTGTTTACCGGCCTAAACTTCTATTAAAAATACCCTATTTAATAAAGTAATCATACCTAACCTTTTTCTTACAATTTTTAAAATTATATACAGGATAATTCAAAACTTCATACAAAAAACAATTTAATTAAATATGTTTTGGAAAACCTCAATTGATTTTAATTTATCATTAATAATTTAAAATTACTTAAGAATAATTTAATTAACTGATTAATTATTAAAACTAAATTCATTTTTATATATTAGTATCATGAATTAGTATTTGCAATTATAAAATCTTTACTATTTAATAATATATACTCTAGTAAAGACAAAATTTGATTTAGTGTAAAAGAAATTTTTTCATACAATTCATTATTCATATAAACAAACAAATTATTCATAATTTTGTTATCGAATTCTTGCATTTAAAAAATTGCTTTTCTGCAACCTATAAATATTGCTTGTTATATAAGTAAACTCAACTGTTTAAATGCAAATCAACTGACTTTTTTCCTGCTCAATTGATACTACTTGAAACAGCCAGACCAAAACTGCCTGGCTACCAAATTGTACTGACTTGTGTATGGGTACTTGCGTTCACGCCTGCGTCGGTCAAGTAGTTTCAACCGGAGTCTCTGGTTGTTGCAACCTAATTTTTCTCTCCGTCTAGTGGGAGTCCTTCTTAATATACACAAGTAGTAGAGCTATGGGGATTCAAGACCACTTACCGACCTGAAATCTGCAGGTAGTAGAAATCTGTTTTACCGGCCGAGCATAGATCTTCTTTATCATGTGTTGCAGTTTCAGACGTTGTCGCTAGATGGCGCTGTTGCCCGCGGGAATTTTTGAATTTTTTAACCCTCCTGGCCTCCAACCACCCCCTAATTTGCATATGTATTTTTTAAACTTTTACCTTTTTGGTCACCTCCCACCACCCCCTAATTTGCATATGTATTTTTTAAACTTTCACCCTTTTGGCCAACTCCCACCACCCCCTAATTTGCATATATCTTTTTTAATATTACCACCCACTTTCCACACTCTAGGCCTCCTACCACCCCCTAATTTGCATATGTATTTTTTAAACTTTTACTCTTTTGGCCACCTCCCACCACCCCCTAATTTGCATATATCTTTTTAAATATTACCACCCACTGTCCACCCTCTTGGCCTACCACCACCCACTAATTTGCATATTTTTTTTAAACATTAACCCCTTTGGCCACCCCTCTAATTTGCATGGATCTTTTTTAAATGTAATTTGCATAACCCTTTTCAAAACAGTTTCTTAATACATATCTATACTGCTCGCGGGAATTTTGAAATTTCTTTTACCAACCCTTGAGCTTACAAATGAAGGATAAGTTTCCACATTACCATAGGTTGATGTCACCGATCTATACTAAAAGAGGGCGCCAATGCTGGTGGGAAATTTTGAATTTTACCCTTTTTTCATGGAATATTATATTTATTTTACATATAACTATTTTATATATGAATATTTAAAAATCTAAGTTTTTTAAAATAAATATTTTCTTTAACTCAGCATAGTTCAAAATATTTTTTTTCCTAACTTTCTATTTCTTGACATCTGTACCTTCTTGCGTCAAGGTTGATGCATACCTGCATGTACCCTATCATAAAAATTTCTGGCTACATTATATTTTTATTAGTATTTTCATATTTTTTCCACATTTTTTCCCCATTACTTTTTACCTCCCTAATTTTACAATGATTTTTTCACCAAAATCTTGAATGAGGGATGTCACTTTTAAAAGTTTCACGACTGAAGCAACATCGTGTAAATTCTTTTTCTGTGTGAAAAAAAGTTAAAAATTCCTTTTTTTAATTCTTATATAATTAAAATTTTTTTTAAAAATATAAAATGTGTAATAATATTGAAAGTGATCCAAGAATTGAGAATGCGAAAAAAGTTCATTGTTTAAGGAGAATTAATCCCGCGGAATGGGGATTACAATCGAATTGGGCGAAAAATGTAAGTTAAAAATTATATCTCATATACTGTGACGGAGTGAATCGTCACGACATCTCTGATCGATCCCTGATCCTGCGCCGGTACTAGGCTGCGGTAAGGTAGAGATCAAGCGGGCGGGTGACCCACTAGTAATTTGGATGTGTGTCGCTCGCTCGAATAATTTTGGGTTATTAGTTCTATATAGGGGTCACTGCCACTGTGGAGTGAGAGAGAAGGAGCGAGGCTGTAGTGACGGTGGAGAGAGAGAGACAGAGACATAACGAAGCCAGTGGGATGAGGCATAGCGAGACGCCGAAAGATCCCAATACATTGTCGTCCATTGAATCGATTACGATCCTGTCGCGGAGAGCATAACGTACGAGCGAGTGTGTTACACGAGGCGGAACTCGTGGAGTAGTTATTAGTGTGAATAAACAATATTGAGTTGTGTAAAGAGGGTGACTATTTTGTACGGAAATAAAGTGAATTGTCGAAAGAGAACTTGTGTGTAGTGTTTTGAGAAGCAGTGTGGACTTTTCAGAGAGTTGCTGAGAAGCCGAGAAGCCCGGACACGTGGTCAGGGATATCGTCGTGGGTAAGTCGTCTTATTGTCCAGGTCGTGTCTCGCCGCTGGCATTTCTGCTTGCCGGTGTTTTGGCAGAATTCCCTCTGGAGATTGAGAGCATCTCAGAGGTGTTGTTTCGTTGTTGATGTGGTGTAAAATAGTTTATTAATTCATCTTTAAAATTAATTGGCGCCTGACGGCGAAAATTTATATAATAAATTTTCTATATTTTTATTTGTTGAGGCCAGTGATTTTGACGTCAAGCAGATTAATTTAATTTATTAAATTTATACGTCATAAATTATTGGCGCCCAACGTGGGGCCAGGTCAGAACAGCGAGACACGACAAAATTATTTAATTGTGATAAAATTTTATGTGAAATGAAATAAAATTTTGTATTGTATATTTATTGTGGCCAGATATTTTTCAAGTGGAAAAATAATTTTGGCCAGTTGTGTTTGGCCAGACGAATTTATTATTGTGTTTCCCAATTATTTCTCTAAATTAAATTTCGCGATGTTCATACCGTGTAAAATTTAGATCGGTGTGTTAATTAATTGTGAGATCGCGATTGTGACGTCATAAAAATTTTCATTGAATTTTCCGTTATTGAAAATTATCGTTATCAGGGACAGTGAGATATTTTTGCTGATTTTTAAATAAATTGATTATTTTTCGAGAACAATAAATAATGGCTAATTAAACAATTAGTGCAAATTATTTAAAAGTATTGGAATTTTCGACCATGTGCTCGGCCGGAAATAAAACTCAGTAAATTCACGTGACATTTGATTTTGCGCAGTGATTTAAAATGTGTTAAATTCACGCGACGATAAAATTCAGGCGGAAGGATAATTGGATAGAGAGAGAACGCGATACCAGTGACGTGATTCACTATTACTAGTGAGTTAGAGAGAGAAAGAGTTATAGTTGAATCATTGGTCAGTCGCGGTAGAGAAAAATTTTAATTCGCACCAGAAAAATCGTGCGCCCCTGTACAAGCGTGGGTGGCTACAGGGCCGGATATACAAATTGAAATTTTATTTTTCAATTTTTGTTTTTTTTGCGTATTCTTTCGCGAATTCAAAATTTATTTAAATTTTTAATTATTATTATTAATTTATTTAATTCTCTCGTGTCGATTAAATTCAATTAAAATAAAAATGGCCAGAGCGATCGACGAAATGCAGGCGTACCACGAGCGAATGAGAAGGCTAATGGAAATTCCAGAAGCGAATCGGGCCTGGGACACAATTGCGTTTATGCCACCGGGACAAGTTGTAACAAAATTGTTGTTGCACCATTGCATGTATTAACGGTACAGAGCAGGTGCTTAAAGAGAGATTATTCCGGATAGAGTTGAGAATGTGCCTCGATCCAGAAATTGATGTCCCATTTAGCGAACAATATGATTGCGCGTCTTCTGATAAAATATTCCTCAAGGAAGCATTGTCAGAGCCACACAGCAGCCCCTTCCCAAATGTCTCTCAACGGAGAGGGGGGAAGAGATTATCGTCAGACGAGACCGATTCGGAAGAGGGGGGGAAAGAATTTTTAGGGCGTACATTGACCGAAAGTGGGAATACAACGGCGGGTACGACAATACCGGCGGAAGATAGATTGTACAGTAGAGATAATCCGACCATCAATCCATCAACGCCACAGTTCACACCCCCACCACCATTAGTCTCAACGGCAATGACTACCAACACTTCCCCCACCACTTCTATGGCACAGATTGGGATGTCGACCATGGTAGTGTCAACCCCCGCCCAATCAATAGTATCCCCGACTATGGCCCCTAATGTATTAAAGCAACACGAGGCGTTCGGGAAATTAAATTTGTCACCCGAATTTAAAAGACTTATGCGGGCTGCCGAACTAATTGACAAACATTACTCCGAGGGGGGGTGGGAGTTTCAACAGAGCCAATGTAGGGCCGAAATCGGACAAGGGTATAGTTTGACCCACCATCAACACGCGAGGATTTCGTCCCCTCAGAGAAAGACAGCGAACCCCAGACGAATCGCCGATAGCTCAAAATGAGCCGAAGCGAATAACTAGCCCTACCCCAGAAAATCTAGCACAAGACAGCTCTTCTACGAAGGAAAACGATGAATTCCCAACGCGTACCATCAAAGGGACAACGGGCCTTAGACTTTGAATCGTTGAGCAGTAAAAGCGAGAGAAATAGCGAAGTAAGGAGTAGGGCAAGTAGGGGTAACGTTAGTAACTATAACGTTAGTGGTCAGTCTGGGGACAGCAGAAGCTATAAGAGTCAAGAGGACTATGAATTTAGGGAAGTAAGGAGAAAGAAAAATCGGGACAGAAAGAACACAAATAGGAGTAGTAGTGAGGATGGCCAGAGAAAGAGAGAGATTAGGGAAAAGAGAGTCAACAATAGAGATAGGAGGAGGGGACACAAGAAGTCGGTAGAGAATAAGAGAAGAAGGAAGAATTCTTCTGGATTCTTCCAGTAACTCGGAATCCGAAAGTGATTCTCACACGAGCCAGAGCGAGGATCGGAAGGAGAATGTAGCAGAATCTATCCGTAGGTCGAAGGTTCTTAAAACTTTGAAAGAGTGTGATTTAAAATTCAAGGGGTATGAGAATGAAAATGCAGAGGTATTTCTAGAAAGATTGTCGGACTGTAGGGACTGTGCCACACTCTCTGACAAGGATATACTCCAAACACTCCCAATTATTTTGCAAGGTGATGCGATTATTTGGTTCCGTACCCTTCGCCATGAATTAAAAACGTGGAGAAGTTTCAAACGGGCCTTTACAAACGAGTACTTGGTGAATGTCGATGACGAGGAAATTATCGACGAACTAAAAAGTAGGACCCAAGGAAAGGACGAAAGAATTTCTTCATATTTGCGTAGCTTTCGAGTCATCCTGGGACACATGAAGTACCCACTCGACCGTAAGAGGCAAAATAAAATCGCTTTCAAAGGATTATTACCCGAGTACAGGCGCCATCTGGACCGCCAGAAGTACGACTCACTTGGCCAGATGGAGAAGATTCTGAGGAAATTCGAGAAGACGAAAAGTTTGGACGAGAAGTATGTGCCCCCTCCACCAAAGGAGAAAATGCTTTTCCCATCGGCCGCGTATAAAGGGAAATCAGAGAAAAAGGCCGGAAACAAGAGTGCGAAGGGCGAGAAGGTAGCAGCACTCGAAAATGAATCGGGATCGGAGAAAGAGTCGAGTGGGAGTAACCACTCCACTAAAAAGAGTAAAAAGAAGAGTAAGGCCAAGAAGGGCAAGAAAAATGAGAAAGCTCAAGGTCAGGACGCGGTGGACGCTATAAAAAAGGTAGTGACCCCCACCCTTAGCGCTCAAGGGACCAACGAGACGACCGACCAAACGCAGCCGCAGTTTGTTTCGTTGCCGATACAAACGTTTGCAGCTATGGTAGCAGGAGGACCCAGACCTAGTTTCCCCAAAGCATTTGGACAAAAAGGGGGAAAAACGGGGCAGAGTGGCGCTCCAACACCAGCAAGTCCTAAACAATTCTTGGGACCTTGCTACAACTGCCAGACGGTGGGACACCGTGCATCGGAATGTCCCAAACGCGTTTGTTTCGCTTGCCAACAACCAGGACATCATGCGAAGAAATGTCCTATGAGACAACCTCAAGTGGAGAGTTGTCTAGTGTGTAAAACCCCGGGAGTGACCTTCCTAACCTGTACAAGTTGTGCAACACTTAGGACATGTTTGGGAAACGGCACGTGGGGGGCACAACACCCTTTTGTACCCCCCCTCTGCCCGAAGGGATCTTAGGCCAGGGAAGAGTAGAGAAGGTTGAATACCCAATTAACGATGGTGCGACTTGTAGTTGGGTAAAAACAGAGATTGAGTTAGAGTTAGAGAGAGAGAAAGTCTGTAGAGAAGAGTTAACCGAGAATGATGTGTTCAAATTTGTGCCAAGCGACAGTAGGGCTAGATCGAGTGAGGAGAACTCACTCCATTGCAGGCCAGAGAGAAGTGTTAGTAAGGAATGTAGGACTAAAAGTACGGAAGTGGGTCCGGTACCTAATGTCCTGGGGAGGGGAAAGGCTGTGATGGGCACAGCTGACCCAAACCTGATTATGGTTGAGAAGTTGGATGGATCCAGGACAGAGAATAGATATTTCTTTAGGATGGCCATTGGCGATAAACCATATGAAGCATTATTCGACTCCGGAGCAACGATTTCGGTAATCAGCTCCAAAGTAGCCGAACCTTACAAGGACCGAATACAGCCGTCCAGATCAGCAATTAGGAGTGCATTAGGGGGCACCACCAAAAACGCTGGACTTTTGAATTTAACCATGGTAGTCGATGGTTATGTACAGAAGTTTGAGGTCATGGTCATAGAGTCATTGACACCTGACGTCATACTGGGGGTTGATTTTTGTAAAGCCTGGAAAATGGAAGTCCAGTTAGGCCAGGGTTTATGGAGAGTATTCGGTGGAGAGTGGCACGAATTTGACAAGAGTGAAGACACAGACAGTGGAGAAATAATTATTGCAGAGTGTGCTGGCATCTCCGCATTGGATGATGAGCAGAGACAGATTGTCCAAGCCATAGTGGATCGTTGGGTACTGCCAGAAACAGACGAACTTGGAGTAACCAACCTAACAGAACATCACATCCGTGTGACGGATGAGACACCTGTCCAACATCGGCCGAGACGGATGTCTCCGATCATGATCACATGGGCGCAGGAAAACACGCAGAAACTTTGGAAAAAAGGTATCATCGAACCGTCTGCGGCCCAGTGGAGAAGCGCGCCAGTTATTGCCAGAAAGGGAGAGAACGATTTTCGGCAGTGTATGGATTACAGAGACGTGAACAAGGTCACGGTGAAAGATGCGTACCCCATACCGACGATCGACTCCATCTTGGATAAACTCAGAAGAGCAAAATTCTTGTCAAAAATCGACTTGAAACTCGCGTATCATCAGATACCAATGGCCGAAGAGAGCAAGAAGTATACTGCTTTCGCAATTCCAGGGTCAGGATTGTGGCAGTATCGCAGGATGCCGTTTGGGCTAACGAACGCCCCAATGACGTTCCAGCGTCTTATTGACGCACTTTTCGGGCCAGAGTTTGAACCATTTGTCTTCGGATATCTGGACGATATCATAGTAGTCACGGATACTTTTGAGGAACACATCAAATGGTTAGAGATAGTGTTGAGAAAGCTAAATGAGGCCAGACTAGTTGTGAATCCAGAGAAGTGTGAGTTTGGATGCTCTAGGGTCACATATTTAGGGTACCTCTTGGACAGCGAAGGACTCAGGCCAGACCCGAAGAAGATCGAACCAGTCATGACTTATCCGGAACCGAAGAACATAAAACAACTTCGTTGTTTCTTAGGCATGGTTGGTTGGTACTCCAGATTTATTCCTAACGAAAGTGATATCAAGATACCTTTGGTCAGATTGCTGCACAAAGGCCGGACGAGGGAGTGGGGAGAAGAACAACAAGAGGCGTTTGAAAAGCTTAAACAGAAGCTCACTTCGGCACCAGTGTTGGCTCGCCCAGATTTCATCAAGCCCTTTCACTATACAGTGCGATGCCAGCGATTACGCCATTGGAGCGGTATTGACACTGGAATTTGAGGACGGAGAACATCCGGTTATGTACATAAGTCGAGTCCTAACGGAGGCCGAGAGAAATTACAGCGTGACAGAGAAAGAGTGCTTAGCGTTGCTGTGGTCAATTAAAAAGTTTAGACCTTATATTGAGGGATACAAATTTCATGTGATTACCGATCACAGCGCCCTCAAGTGGCTAAGGAATTTAAGAGATCCAACAGGTCGTTTAGCGAGATCGGCACTGGAAATGCAACAGTGGGACTTTGACATAGTTCACAGAAAGGGTGCACAACATCATGTCCCAGATGCATTGTCCAGATTACAAGAGAGTGAAGAAGAGTTAGTGTCCGCGTTTGAAACCATTGATGACCAATGGTACCTCAAGCGCCGAGAGTTAGTGACCCAGCACCCTCAACGATTTCCAGAATGGACAGTGGAAAATGATAACCTTTATCGCCATAGAAGTGATCCACTTTTAGTGCCGATAGTAGGAAACGAGGATGGGTGGAAATTGGTCGTCCCAGAAGAGTACAGAGAAAGAGTTATGGAGGACGCGCATGCGCAAGCGTCAGCTGGTCATCTGGGAATAGAAAAGACCTATGATCGCGTGGCTAGAGAATACTATTAGCCAGGTATTTGGAACGATGTGCACAATTTCGTGACGCATTGCATACAATGCCAAGTACATAAAGTTTCTCAAGCGGGACCAGTAGGTATGATGGGCCAGAGGATAGTCGAAAGACCGTGGTCAGTTGTAGCAGCGGACACAATGGAGTTTCCACCGAGTAAGAATCGTTATAAATACTTGGTGGTGTTTCAAGATTTATTCTCGAGGTGGGTTGAGGTTAAACCCCTCAGGTCAGCAGATGGAAAGTCGGTAGCCAGAGCGTTTGAGGAGTTGGTGTTATTTCGATGGGAAACACCAGAATATTTCCTATCAGATAACGGTAAAGAATTTGACAACAAATTTCTAAAGTCAACTTTAGAAGAATATGGAGTCAAACACATTACAACACCACCTTATCATCCCCAGGCCAACCCAGTGGAAAGAAGTAACAGAACATTGAAAACGATGATATCTACTTTCATTGGGGCCGATCATCGTGACTGGGACTTGCATATTCATGAGTTTCGTCACGCAATGAATACCGCGACACAAGCTGCGACTAAAACGTCCCCTGCGTTTCTTAACTATGGTCGACATCCTAGGCCAGTCAAAAGTTTGCGTAGAGAAATCGAAATGAGAGATAAAGTAGTTAGAATCAATCCAGACGAGTGGGTAGATCGGGTCAAGAGATTAGATGCGCTGAGAGATTTAGTAGCGAGACTAATTGATAAAGAGCGAGAGAGGCAAACCAAATATTATAATAAAGGCCGTAGAGAGGGTATATTTAAATTAGGAGATATGGTGTTACGTAGAACACACAAACTGTCTAGTGGTACCCAAAGGTTCGCAACTAAGTTAGCACCCAAATTCGAAGGGCCCTATGAGATAGTCGAAGTGTTATCGCCCACCGTATTCGTGTTACGCGCCGAAGACAGCCGTAGAATCCCTAAAGTTCACGTGACTGACTTAAAGCGATATCTCCCACCAAGGGGATAATAGTGACATAACTAATTGTATTGTGGTTTGCAGAGAGACGTGAGAGAGAGCAGAGAGGCCAGAGAGAGGGACAGGGAGAGGGACAGAGAGAGAGACGTAGGAGAATAATGCCGTACGATCGCATCGGGCAGAGAGGGATGGAGAGAAGTCGTCATCGTCCATCGACGGACTTCGGTGTGGAACCGCGAGGTCAAGGACGAATGACGAGAAGTCGCAGTCAATCCGCCCATAGGCCAGGGGGCGAGTTCCAACCGGACACGACGGCTACGAGAGGGGCATCATTACTGATGTTCCCGAATAGAGATGTGCCGCTTCCCAACCCGTTGGAACCGGTGAGACCAGGGAAGGATAAAACCAAGAGGCCAGAGAGAGAGTTAGGAACGGAGGAAGGTGCAGTGGGTGGAGCAACAGGCCAAAGAAGGAGGGAAGAGAGACGGGAGGATCTCCGGGGATTAGAAGGGTTCGAGAGACAACAACTCGAAGGTTCCCACAATCAGAACAAAGTGGAGATCGTGGTCCCGTATACTTGGCCAGCAGAGAGAAGCAAGGGGGAAAGCGAAGAGGCGTATGAGAGCCGCCTTGCAGAGCACGAGTTGGAGAGTTTCCTCCGTCACGGGTCGGTGTACCCGACGAGAGATTTGGCCCGGCTAAAGAGTCGCCAAAGTGAGGCCAAGTCGGCCAGACAGAAGCCAGCCTTGAGGAAAGAGGACATGGAGAGCACGGCACCGACCCCGAGGGAAGCGCGTTCGCATTCCCCACATCCAGGGCCGCCTAATCGTCGAGAACCGGAAAAGAGAGAAGCGGCAAATTCAATGAGCGCTCATTCTTCACGGGATTCCCGAAATGTAGTGACACAACGGCCAGAGAGAGTAGAGGAGAATAGAAGTAGAGAGGTGGGAACGAAGAGAGCACCGCTGAAGATCAAAACTTCAGGAGTGATCTTCGGGAATTTAAAGGCAATTCCCACGGTTAGTGCAATCGACCCCCCACCATACGCCTGTTTCCAGTGTTGGAGGTTCGACCATAAGCTGGAAGCCTGTCGGAATACCAAAAGATGGCCATATTGCCTAAATTGTGGTCGTCGATTGGTAACGGTCGAGACTTGTCCGCGTTGTGCAGAGGCATACGCAAGGAGAGGGAAACAAGTGGTTGACCGAGTCGAGCGGGTCAACAAGCGAGAAGAGACAGAGGCAAGGAAGCCAACAAGGGAAGAGACCCCAACAGGAGAAGGCGAGGACAGAGAAGTGAAGGAGAAGGGCGGTGATGACGATCTAATATCAAAGATCTTAGAGATCACGAAAGCCCTAGCGGGACTTCCGGCCTCCACCATAGACAAGGCCATAAACCAGCTGCTGGAGGAGAGGAGGAAGTAGTTGGAAAGGAGGGCGGACGTGTAGGAGGGAGTTTCCAGCCAGAGAGAGAGAGAGAGGAGTTCGGACAGAGAGAGAGGAAGGGAGTAGGCCAGAGTGAGAGAAGGAGGGACAGACGGACAGAGAGAGAGTAACGGGCGAACCATGGCCAGAGAGAGTCGGAGGAGAGGACCATGGTTGCAGCTGGTTTGGTAAGAAATAAAATTTTTTTATTTTTATTATCATTTTCTTTTTTTTTGTTGTTATATGACGATCCTACCAGGAGTAGTTCCGGTCATGGGGAGGGGATTGTGACGGAGTGAATCGTCACGACATCTCTGATCGATCCCTGATCCTGCGCCGGTACTAGGCTGCGGTAAGGTAGAGATCAAGCGGGCGGGTGACCCACTAGTAATTTGGATGTGTGTCGCTCGCTCGAATAATTTTGGGTTATTAGTTCTATATAGGGGTCACTGCCACTGTGGAGTGAGAGAGAAGGAGCGAGGCTGTAGTGACGGTGGAGAGAGAGAGACAGAGACATAACGAAGCCAGTGGGATGAGGCATAGCGAGACGCCAAAGATCCCAATACATCGTCGTCCATATTGAGTATCGATTACGATCCTGTCGCGGAGAGAAAGGTGCTTGCAAAAAGGTTACACGAGGCGGACTCGTGGAGTAGTTATTAGTGTAAAAAAACAATATTGAGTTGTGTAAAGAGGGTGACTATTTTGTAAGGAAATAAAGTGAGATTGTTGAAAGAGAACTTGTGTGTAGTGTTTTGAGAAGCAGTGGCGGACTTTTCAGAGAGTTGCTGAGAAGCCGAGAAGCCCGGACACGTGGTCAGGGATATCGTCGTGGGTAAGTCGTCTTATTGTCCAGGTCGTGTCTCGCCGCTGGCATTTCTGCTTGCCGGTGTTTTGGCAGAATTCCCTCTGGAGATGAGAGTGTCTCAGAGGTGTTGTTTGTTGTCGCTGTTGTAAGATAGTTTATTAATTCACTTTAAAATTAATTGGCGCCTGACGGCGAAAATTTATATAATAAATTTTCTATAATTTGTATTTGTTGAGGCCAGTGATTTTGACGTCAAGCAGATTAATTTAATTTATTAAATTTATACGTCATAATACATATATATATATATATATATATATTTCATGTGCTTGAAGATACGAACGTTCAAATGAACGAAATCTCCCGCATAATGTGATCGATCTAAAATACAGCTAAAATGAAATAAATAGATGTTTAAACATTTGTATTTACTAAATAATATTTATTACAACATTATTAAAAGATAACAACACTGAAAAATAAAAAAATTAACATATCTAAATAGACATAAAACATAATCAAGGTTTTCAACAAAAATTCAATTGCAACTAATTAACTAATTATGAAGACCAGGTTGAAATTAAAAATTGTAGAGGAAAAAATTATTGCTTTTTTAGCAATAAAATTGAAAAAAAATATAACAACCTTCGGACCCCCCCAAAATGATTAACCCCCACCCGCTTTTCGTTGCGAGGCAAAAATTTTCAACACAAATTCAATTTCAACTAATTAACTAATTATGAAGACCAGGTTGAAATTAAAAATTGTAGAGGAAAAAATTATTGCTTTTTTAGCAATAAAATTGAAAAAAAATATAACAACATTCGGACCCCCCCAAAATAATTAACCCCCACACACTTTTCGTTGCGAGGCAAAAATTTTCAACAAAAATTCAATTTCAACTAATTAACTAATTATGAAGACCAGGTTGAAATTAAAAATTGTAGAGGAAAAAATTATTGCTTTTTTAGCAATAAAATTGAAAAAAAATATTAAAACATTCGGACCCCCCAAAATAATGAACCCCCACCCACTTTTCGTTGGGAGGCAAAAATTTTCAACAAAAATTCAATTTCAACTAATTAACAAATTATGAAGACCAGGTTGAAATTAAAAATTGTAGAGGAAAAAATTATTGCTTTTTTAGCAATAAAATTGAAAAAAAATATTACAACATTCGGACCCCCCCAAAATAATGAACCCCCACCCACTTTTCGTTGCGAGGCAAAAATTTTCAACACAAATTCAATTTCAACTAATTAACTAATTATGAAGACCAGGTTGAAATTAAAAATTGTAGAGGAAAAAATTATTGCTTTTTTAGCAATAAAATTGAAAAAAAATATAACAACATTCGGACCCCCCCAAAATAATTAACCCCCACACACTTTTCGTTGCGAGGCAAAAATTTTCAACAAAAATTCAATTTCAACTAATTAACTAATTATGAAGACCAGGTTGAAATTAAAAATTGTAGAGGAAAAAATTATTGCTTTTTTAGCAATAAAATTGAAAAAAAATATAACAACCTTCGGACCCCCCCAAAATAATTAACCCCCACCCGCTTTTCGTTGCGAGGCAAAAATTTTCAACAAAAATTCAATTTCAACTAATTAACTAATTATGAAGACCAGGTTGAAATTAAAAATTGTAGAGGAAAAAATTATTGCTTTTTTAGTAATAAAATTGAAAAAAAATATTACAACATTCGGACCCCCCCAAAATAATGAACCCCCACCCGCCTTTCGTTGCGAGGCAAAAATTTTCAACAAAAATTCAATTTCAACTAATAAACTAATTATGAAGACCAGGTTGAAATTAAAAATTGTAGAGGAAAAAATTATTGCTTGTTCAGAATAGACTAAAAACATGAACGTATACGTAACGTCACGATTGATTTTAAATGGATACTTTACGTTCACGTTACGTATACGTTTATGTTTTTTGTCCATTTTGTGCTCAACCTAAAGTTGAGTCTGCAGTGCTCACGTTTGTACGTGAACGTGTGCAATGTAGACTCACCTTTAGGTTCAGTCCAGAATGGACCAAAAACATGAATGTATACGTATCGCCACAATGTATTTTTAAATGGATACGTTTTGTTCACGTTACGTGTATGTGCATGTTTTTGGTCTATTCTGGACTCTTACTGCGCAATCTAACTAACAGCGATTATACATTACAGCAAAATCGCAACGAATTTGCGAATTACAGTTTTTTATCAACTACCGTACCCTTATGTTCTGAAAATTAAGTAACTTTGTAGTTAAAATTTACAGTTAGTATAAAGTCACTAAATTTTCACTAGATTGTTGAGTTTGGTAACTTTCATCACGTTCAAAAAATTTCCAAGTTTCCATTGGTTTCAGCTACGTAGCCTACTCACGCATTTCACCACAAGAAGGTTGGAAAATGGACTTTGAAATGTATTTCTTTCTTCTATCGGTATTTTTAACTTAAATTTTTTTTATTAAAGTTGTTAATAATTTTTTTGTTTTTATTAATTTTTATTGTTTAAATATTAGGGAAATTATGTTTTAATTAAATTGAATAGTGAATTAATTAAAATTTTCTTTTTATTTATTTCTTATGTTTTACTATATATAATTAATAATTAGTCTTTATTCATACAAAATAAATTGTATTTACATTTTTAATATTAAGTTTTGAATGATTCTTATTTTTGTAATATGATTGTCGAAACATATTAATTGTTAACTTTCATTTTTTTTACTGTACCAATTCTAAGACATAGCTTACACTTGAATGGTTGATTACTAGTTGATGAAAGTTTGTTTTCTTTTTCATCCTTAGTAACATTAATATTTTTTATTTTTATTTTAAATGTTGACAAACTGTTATCTTCTTCATCTTCTGTATTTGTATTTCCTTTTGTGTAGCATTTTATATGAATCCATCTAGTGCAAATAATACACGTTTTAACCATAGTCTTTGAATTATTTTTACTAAAGCAGTACAGACACCGTTCTGATATGTCATTTGACTTTATTATTAAAGTTTCTGCAACTTGTTTTCTAAATGTCTCTGGATTAAATTTTTTATCAAATGGTATGTTGTGTGCTATACAGTATATGTAATACATTATATATATTGCACAGTTACTTGAATCAAAAACTGCTTGAAATGGTCTGTCATGTTCAAATTTTTCTACAAACTTAATATTTTTTAAAAAACTTAAACTGCTATCACTGGAACAAGAATTTATATATTTTTCAAATGCTTCTATGGCTCTACCTTTATCAATTGAATTTTCATAGGGGTCAAATAATGTATATGTATGATCAACTGTGTCTATAAGTAACATACTGCAATGTCCTTCAAACATGTATGGTATTAATAAAATTTTTTTTATCGTTTTCTTGATATTGTAAATATCTGATCCTGGATTTTTCCTTATTTTCGCAAAACTACCAATTGCTTTGTTTGAAATATCTGTTGGCATATACGTTATGTTATTATTTGTCCATGAATTCATGTGTGTTGATGTAAAACAGTCAACAATTATAGAATCTATCCATTGTACTTTGTCAACAATTGGTGAAAATTGTTTTGCTGCCATTTGAAATTCTTTCATCACAAGTGTAATATCTTTATTAGGTTCATATATTCCAATTTTTATGTTCTCTGATGATGATGTTATATAATGCCATACACTATTTACAAGACCATTTGGTAATATGTCTGTTCTTTGTGTTTTATTAACTTTCATTTCAACAGAATCTTTAATTGGCATTGATTTATTTTCTTTTTTTATTTCTACTTTTTTTTTCATTTATTATATTTCTGTTAATTATTTTTGTTATAGTATTTTTTTTAGGTATTCGTACATTAGAACCTTTTATATTCATTTTTGCTGGTAAACGTACACTATTGTTATTTAATTGATTTGATTTAAATTTATTTTTTGTCAATTTATTAACATTTCTTTTATTTATTATTTTAGAATTTCTTTTTTGAATTATTTTTTACCAATATTTACAAGTTCCCTTCCTTGAAACGAAGTATATTTTTGTTTTTTTTTCAGTTTGTTTGTTTATTTCTTTTTTACTTCTACCCCATTTTTCAATTTCAAATGGATTACAAGCTGCTTCTGGGTAAAGAGGTCTTTTTTGTATTGCTAATGAGTTTTTACATTGTATGTTTAATCTTTGTTCAACTATCAATTCATTATTATTTTTTACTACTGCTCTTACAATTTCCCCAATAGAATTGTCATCTGGTAATGGTAAAACTGTGTGTTTATAGGTATTGATGTACGATTCTGCGTAAGCATTACTTATACGCGAAATGTTACTGTCTACAAATGGTAACATTAAAGCTCCAAATAAAGGTGCAAATGCTAAAAAAGTTTTTACAATATAGCGACCAAATTCAATTACGTAATATTTATTTGTTATCTCTTCTTTATTGTCATCATAATAATTATTTTCTTTGTACATTAAGATTTTCCAAAAGTGTTCATAGAAAGGGCTTTTTTCGCAAATTGAAGTTGAATTTTTATGAAAGTCATAAAAATGTTCATTTAATTCATCTAATGAATTTTCCATCATTTCTTGAATTTCTTTTTTATTTTTATTTTTAAGTCCACTTAAATATAATATAGCAGTATTAGCTTTTTGAGCATTTTTTCAAGGGTGACATTCAATATTTCTTCAAATGTTAAATTTAATTCATCTAAAGTTCTACACAAGATTAATTGCGCAAAACATTGTAATAAAAACGTTGTTTTTGATGCATCTAAGTTTAAATCTTTATCCATTGTTTTTGTAAATCTTCTGATGATATGAGCATTACATGATAATAATATAATAAGATTTGATGGTTTAGATTTTTTTCTTGTTATAATATTATAAGTTTCTTCTAAATATTGAGGCATAGTCATACCATTGTTCCATTCAAATAAAAAGCTATTCATAAATACCCAACTCCAATCTAAAACAACTGCTTTAAAAGGTGGCCAATAATTTAAAACTTTATGTACAAAATTTTTATATAATTTTAATGTTATTTCAACAGATGGAATATCATGTTTATCCGAAAATGCTTCCATCAAAGGAAGAATTGATTCTCTTCCTCTCCATAAGAGAACGTAATACATTATTAGTTTCTTTTCGACATGCTTTATTTTTCTACACATTGCTTTGGTTGAATCGAAGTGGACAATTTTTCCATCTCCATCAATAAAAGCATTTAACTGATCTTTCGTCCAAACTAAAATTTTTAAAGGAAGTTGGAATAATTGTATTGCCGGATTTTTTAGTTTATGTTGTTCAATCCAATATTGAACAATGTCATTAATATCTCGCGATTTATTTTCTAATCTTTCTTCAAGTCGTTGTTCAGATTTCATTTTTTGAACAACGTGTAATTTCATTGCTGCACCAATATTTCCGTCATCTGCTAACGTTTCATCACATTTTGCGTTATTTTCTAATTGAAGTGTTCTAACTCTACTATATTTTAGTAATGTTTTTACTGCTGTACGCTTTGGACCTCGAACTTGTAAATAAGGTTTTACTTTTGAAGAATTGTGATTCCTTGCCGGTGGTTTAGTGGCATACATGGTAATTGACGTAACATTTGAATCTATTTCAAATAAGTCGAATCTAAATTGTATGTCACAAGTAAGATGATGACATTTAGCATAACCAACAAATTGACTTCCTTCATTTGCTCTAAAACCACTATAAAATTTTAAAACGCAGGTGCAGTTAATTTTGTTTATTGAAAATTCATGTATTACATCTCTTACGCTACTAAAATCAATTTTATCATTTTTGGCTATTTCTTTTGTAACAACAAGTACATTTCCATATTCATATTTATACTTTGATTTATTGCAATTTGTATTAGAATCATCACTTTCATTATTTTTTACAAGTTTATTATTATTTTTTTTTACTTTCTTTTTTGGATTGTCACTTTCAAAATCACTATCAGTGCATTCACTTAAAGTATTATCTGTCACATTATTGCTACTATTACAATCACTACTAGATTCTATATCAGCAAATTGTTGTTCAATATTGTTGTTTTTCAACTTTCTAGTTTTAATGAGATTACTATCTTTGTTATAAATATTTTTAATATTTTCGCATTTTTTTTTATTGAAATTATTTTCGAAATTTTCTTCATTAAAAGTATTACATATTTCTGTATGCTTTAAATGTTGATTCAATTTGTTATTTTCAATATTTTCTTCATCATTATTAAAATCATATATATTGCTGCATATTTCAATATTATTATTATAAGGCATTTCATTTTTTACTATATTGCAAACGGATTTATTATTGTCTTTATTAGTACCCTATTGAAAATCCCCACATGGGAAACCACATGGGATCCTATGTCAAAAATTATGTAAAACCCCATTCCCCATATGAGAAACCATATGGTTTCCCATATAAAAACTCATGGGAAATTGGGACAGGAATTGGCATAGGAAAATATCAAAACGAGGTTCCTCCATGTCATTTCCTATGTCAAATCCCATGTCAAATATCATGTTAAATACCATGTTAAATACTAATTGAGATCCTTTATCACTTTTTTGAAAAATTTTCCCATGACAAACCCCATGTCATTTCCCAAGTAAAAACCTTTATCATTTTTTTGAAAAATTTTCCCATGTCATTTCCCATGTGAAATCTTTTATCATTTTTTTGAAAAATTTTCCCATGTCAAATCCTCTTTCGCCTTATCGAAAATACCCACATAGGAAAGCATATGGGAATCCACATGGGACACCATATGGGAATCCACATGGGAAATGGAATACG
This sequence comes from Leptopilina boulardi, assembly GCF_019393585.1. Taxonomy (NCBI): domain Eukaryota; kingdom Metazoa; phylum Arthropoda; class Insecta; order Hymenoptera; family Figitidae; genus Leptopilina; species Leptopilina boulardi. Next base: position 419,882 of record NW_026137854.1, read on the forward strand.
ATTTCATGTGCATTCTTCCAAATGATAAAACAAATAGATTTAAGCATAGTAAAACATCTAAGATTTCATATAGATTCTGAAATTTCAACCTAAGATTTCACATGGATTTACATATAGGAAACGATATAGGATTTTATTTGGGAATTTTTTAGTTGGCTGCTTTATGCAGGCGGCAGTTTACAAAAAAATTAATTATTTGATTAAATATCAAATAATAATACTTCAACTCATCTGAAAATAAAAAAAAGTTTACTTTACTCCTGCCTTAGACTCTCAGCTTTTATAGTATTCCAGACTGATCTCAACTGTGAGAGAAAATATTTTCACCATCTGGTGGTGAAACAATGAAACTATAATGACGATCAACATCTATATTGAAATTTCCTATGTCATTTCCCATGTGAAATCCTCTTTCATTTATTCGAAAAATTTTCCCATGTCATTTCCCATGTGAAATCTTATCATTTTTTTCAAAAAATTTTCCCATGTCAATTCCCATGTCAAACCCCATGTCATTTCCCATGTGAAATCTTTTATTATTTTTTGGAAAAATTTTCCCATATCAATTCCCACGTCAAACCTCATGTCATTTGCCATGTGAAATCCTTTATCCTATTTCATTTCCTCTGTGGATTCCCATATGCTTTCCCATGTGGGTATTTTCGATAGGGCGAAAGAGGATTTGTCATTGGAAAATTTGTCAAAAAAATGATGAAGGATTTCACATGGCAAATGTCATGAGGTTTGACGTGGGAATTGATATGGGAAAATTTTTCCAAAAAATAATAAAAGATTTCACATGGGAAATGACATGGGGTTTGACATGGGAATTGACATGGGAAAATTTTTGAAAAAAATGATAAGATTTCACATGGGAAATGACATGGGAAAATTTTTCGAATAAATGAAAGAGGATTTCACATGGGAAATGACATAGAAAATTTCAATATAGATGTTGATCGTCATTATAGTTTCATTGTTTCGCCACCAGATGGTGAAAATATTTTCTCTCACAGTTGAAATCAGTCTGGAATACTATAAAAGCTGAGAGTCTAAGGCAGAAGTAAAGTAAACTTTTTTTTATTTTCAGATGAGTTGAAGTATTATTATTTGATATTTAATCAAATAATTAATTTTATTTGTAAACTGCCGCCTGCATAAAGCAGCCAACTAAAAAATTCCCGAATAAAATCCTATATCGTTTCCTATATGTAAATCCATGTAAATCCATATACTTTCCTATGTGGGTATTTTCGATAAGGCGAAAGAGGATTTGACATGGGAAAATTTTTCAAAAAAATGATAAAAGATTTCACATGGGAAATGACATGGGAAAATTTTTCAAAAAAATGATAAAGGTTTTTACTTGGGAAATGACATGGGGTTTGACATGGGAAAATTTTTCAAAAAAATAATAAAAGATTTCACTTGGGAAATGACATGGGGTTTGACATGGGAAAATTTTTCAAAAAAGTGATAAAGGATCTCAATTAGTATTTAACATGGTATTTAACATGATATTTGACATGGGATTTGATATAGGAAATGACATGGAGGAACCTCGTTTTGATATTTTCCTATGCCAATTCCTGTCCCAATTTCCCATGAGTTTTTATATGGGAAACCATATGGTTTCCCATATGGGGAATGGGGTTTTACATAGTTTTTGACATAGGATCCCATGTGGTTTCCCATGTGGGGATTTTCAATAGGGTATTTTCAAATTTATTAATTTTAGCAGATTTCTTTTTACTTCTTTTGACTTTCCTTTTTAGTTTATCATTTTCAAAATTACTATCAGCACTTACAATTGAACTGTTCTCTTTTATATCAATATCACTGTTACTACAATCGCTGCTCAATTGAACATCGTAACATGCTTGTTTTATAAATACATTTTTTTTCATTTCTTTAGCATGATTGAAATATTTTTTTTTATTTACATATTCATGTGATTCTGATTCAAAATCGTTTACTTGTACAGAAATATTATCTTTATTTCCAATAGTTTTATCATCATTTTGTAATTTTATTTTTAAATTATCAAAATGTCCATCATCCCTTGCATTACTGAATAACAAATTTATATCTTCATTTTTATTTGAATTTTCTTTTGATGGCTTTATAGTCCACATAAGATTTAAATTTTCACCATCAATTAATATTAAATGGTCAATTTTTGTACATTGTTTAATTTCATATACATTTACACGTCTTCCATATAAATTTGGAATTTGAGATATTTCAATATCCGTGCCATATGTTGCATCTTTTCCCATTTCTATTTCATATTCATTTGCATTATTATAAGGTTTTTTTGCCTTTTCGTTTCGTCTTGTTTCAGCTGAAATTCTATAAGCATTTATAATCACCTCCATTTCAATCCAATTTTTCTTAATGTGTTCTATAATTTCTTTTCTAATATTTGCATGTTTTTCTTCTGTTTCATATAAAGCTAATGATATACTTCTGAATAAGCAATTACCATCTCCACGTGATTTTCTTAATTCGTATTTATTAGTATTAATCATGCCATATAGTTTTTTATCCTCATTACAGTTTTCGACTTCATTTAATCTTTCATTATTTACTTCTCTTTTTTCTACTTCTTCTGAAAAATCATATACTTTTTTATAATCAATTTCTTTTATATTTTTTTTAATTTCAACATGTTGTTTTTCATATTTTGTTTGCATTTCTTTTGTTTTGTATTTATAATTTTTATTTTCGGCTTTTATTTCGACTTTTTTAATTTCATCATTATTATTTTCGGCATTTATTTCGACTTTTTTAATTTCATCAATTTTATTTTCGACTTTTTTAATATCATTATTTTTATTTTCGACTTTAGTTTTGACTTTTTTAATTTCATCATTTTTATTTTCGGCTTTCATTTTGATATTTTTAAATTTATCATTTTTATTTTCGGCTTTTATTTAGACTTTTTTAATTTCATCATTTTTATTTTTGGCATATATTTCGAATTTTTTAATTTCATCATTATTATTTTCAGCATTTATTTCAACTTTTTTAATTTCATCATTTTTATTTTCGACTTTTATTTCGACTTTTTTTATTTCATCATTTTCATTTTCGACTTTTTTAATTTCATCATTATTATTTTGGGCTTTTATTTCGACTTTTTTTATTTCATCATTTTCATTTTCGACTTTTTTAATTTCATCATTTTTATTATCGGCTTTTATTTCGACTTTTTTAATATCATCATTTTTATTTTCGACTTTAGTTTTGACTTTTTTAATTTCATCATTATTATTTTCGGCATTTATTTCGACTTTTTTAATTTCATCAATTTTATTTTCGACTTTTTTAATATCATCATTTTTATTTTCGACTTTAGTTTTGACTTTTTTAATTTCATCATTTTTATTTTCGGCTTTCATTTTGATATTTTTAAATTTATCATTTTTATTTTCGGCTTTTATTTAGACTTTTTTAATTTCATCATTTTTATTTTTGGCATATATTTCGAATTTTTTAATTTCATCATTATTATTTTCAGCATTTATTTCAACTTTTTTAATTTCATCATTTTTATTTTCGGCTTTCATTTTGATTTTTTTAATTTCATCATTTTTATTTTCGGCTTTCATTTTGATTTTTTTAATTTCATCATTTTTATTTTCGACTTTTATTTCGACTTTTTTTATTTCATCATTTTCATTTTCGACTTTTTTAATTTCATCATTTTTATTATCGGCTTTTATTTCGACTTTTTTAATTTCATCATTTTTATTTTCGGCATTTAATTCGACTTTTTTAATTTCATCATTATTATTTTCGGCATTTATTTCGACTTTTTTAATTTCATAATCTTCTTTATTTTTGGCTTTTGTCTTTTCTCTGTTTTGCATATGTCATTTTTAACATTTTTTTCAACTTCTTTCTTTGCATCGTTTATATTTTCTTCAAATATATGTGGTTCGTTCTTAGTTTTGTCTTTTCCGTTTTCATTTTTGTTTTTGTATTGTAGGGTTTCATTTTCCTGTAACATATTTGACATTATTTTCTTTACTTTTTGACGTAAAGATTCATTACATTTAATTTTCAAACGTTGCGAGATCTGTAATATAATAATAGTTAAAGTAAAAAAGTTTCAAAACATATGTAATTTATGGGGCAATCTACGTAAAGCGGAAAATAAATTTATATAATCTGAGTTAACTGTTATTAAATTTATTTTTCTTTTTAATCTTTAAAATTTTAATAAATCTAATCTTCAAATTTAATTTAATACACCAAAACTTTACGTAGAATGCACCATGCATAGGAAAAAAAGTGTTATTAATATATATATATATATATATATATATTTACCTGAGTCGCGTTTGCTTATTTTAAATAATAATAATTTAACTTAAGAAATTTCAGATTTATATATTATGAATACTATTATTATTAATTAATTAAAAATTATTTAAGAGAAAAAATTTAATTAATTAAAACATTAAATTTATAAACATATTCAAAAATAAAATTTATGAAATTACAATAGAGAATACGAGGTGCATTTTCTTTCCTGATTTCTAAATTGTCAAAATTTTAAATAATCAAAATTTAAAAAGCTCTAAATTTGAAATTTTAAATATTCCATATACTCTACATTTAGAGTATCGATCATTTGGTACAACTAATAAATTTTAATTAATTTAAATGTAAAATTTTTAGAATTTGGGAATTAAATTTTTTAAAAAATTATTTAAATCTAACTATTAACTATTAACTGGCACAATTCCTTGTTCGAACGTGAATGACACAACGGGTCTGCTGTACCCGACCTAATTAAACGTGTAATGTACAGCTGGTATTGAATATTTTTGCAAAAAAATGTAATCTATTGTAGCTAATGATGTGTTTTTTAAAATGTAATTACTTTAACAGAGATTAATTTATGTTAACTTATTTTAAAAAAAATTTAAAAAAAATTACGTGTTCTTATTTAAAAATTAAAGATTTATTTAAATATTAATATTATGACTTAAAAATTTAAGGTTATACTCTTCATATATTATTCTTTAGGGAAAAAATCACCACAATAACAGGACTTATAAAATAAGTATTTATTTTTCAGAATATAATGTGACTTTTTAGATTAAAATAAAAAATTTATAATTATTAATGTTTAAAGCTAATTTATTTCTTGTATCAAATTAGTTGTATCATAAAACTTACAAAATTACTAAGAATATATGTCAAAGTAATACATTAAAATTTTTAAAATATTCAAAAGTTACACATTTAATTAATTCCGCAGAAAAAAGTTGTTGTCATTTTTGTTGCGGTTAATTTTGTCTAATGCTAAAAACCCATAAGATTTAACCCTAACTAGGTTTAGAATTTGTTGTAGGTTATTTTAACATCAAATTCTGGGTTAAAATAACACTTTGTTTTTCCTGTGTTGGACTCGAAAAAATGCTCGGGTCTACTGGACCAATATTGCCAGTTAACGGTTAAAAACACCTAATCTAACACCATACAATAGTGTCATTGTATTGGGATCTGACATGGGGGCGGGGCCTAAAGCAATATGGCGTAAATTGGGTAACACTTTTAGTGAATTTACATGGGAATAACATGGGATGCATGTTTAAAAATCGTTTTTAAAATCGTTTAAAAAATATTGCTTAATTTAATAAATGTATAAGTGAATTTTTTTAATACAAAATTACTATTTACATTCCTATTTACAAACATGAATAAAAATATAAAAGAAATCTTATTTTTATACAAATTATTTTCTCAAATCCAGCGATACATGTGCAAGAAAAATATTTTATTTTCCTTTATATTTCATGTAATTATATGAAAATTTATAAATGTATGTATTTCATTTTTCATTGTGAAAGTCTGTTAACAAGAAGTGAAAAAAAATTTATTTATCCGTTTTTACAGTGATAAATTAACTTTCAAAATGTTCACATGCACGGGTAATATGAAAGATTATATAACCTCCAAATTTTAAAATCTTAAACTTACATGGCAAAATGTAATCACTTCTTTTGAAATGCAGAGAACATACTCTCATAGAAGGCTTTATACTGTTTATTTTTAAAGCATTTTTCCAGGCCTTTAATTGATCGACTTTTTCAAAATTATCGAACGTATTTTTCACATCCACTACTCGTTGTTTTGGTTTCGGAAATTTATGGAAAATTACGCTTAAATTTTTCGCTACAGTACTGCCACAGCCTCTCACAGAACACTTAATTCTGCAGGAAGATTTCTCACGCGGAAAAAATGTAGCTTCATTCATAATGATAAAATAATTAACAATGACAGCGGAACTACAATTGCAAGTGACACAAATAGTTATCCAAACCTAGTTACATTTTTCAACACCAGATGGCATGTGTACGAATGTCAGATCCCAATAGTGATTTAACAATTGTTCAAATAATACGCAATAGAAATAACACTTTTTTTCCTAGATGCATAAAAAATGATATAGTAATTTAAATAATGACTACATATAAAATTACAAATTCAGATTAAAAAAATTTTTAACTTTGATTTTTTGTTTTATAAAAAGAAAAAAATTTAAAACGCCCAAAACTTTATAACTTCATTTTACATAACGCTAATGTACGGGGGCATTCTGAGTCATTTGCACATATTTTAAAGAATTTTTTGTAAAATAAAATTTATTAAAATCTCTTTAAACATTTATATATTATATTACATATTTTTTACGTAAATAAAATTTCATTTCATTAATTTACATCGATAAAATGGTTGTCAAAAGGGAAGCCCATAAAAATATGGTTGACATGATATCTCGAGTCAGAAACGTTGGACTTTAAAAATTCAAATGTCATGTTAAATTATATATATACTAGGGGGCTATGCCCCCTGCGCGCTTCGCGCGCCAACCCCCATCCCCCCTCCTCTCTTCCCCTCCTTTTCCCCACCACCACCCTAAATTTAAAGGTTATGTTCGTTTCAAGACTCTGAATATAGCCGCAAGTCCCCCCTCTCCCTTCTCTTCTACCCCCCCTTCTCTCTCTGAATATAGCCGCAAGTCCCCCCCCCTCTCCCTTCTCTTCTCCCCCCCCTTCTCTTGACTTGCGGCTATATTCAGAGTCTTGGAACAGCGGCGGCGGCGGCGGCGGCGTTGGCGGCGATATCTTTTTGTAATATAGGTAGATATATATATATATTAAACATATTATTATAATTTTACAATTATTATATTATTTTATTTTATATATATATATATATATATATAACGGTGTCAAAAAAATTTCATTTTCTGAGCTTTTGATTAGAACATGACTACTTTATGTTTTCGGAGTCGCTGAAATCGAATCTGAAGTCCGTTTATTCCTATCGCGTCAGGATTTTGAAGGAGCTTCTACTTGCTAGTGCATGTGCGCATCAATTTTTGGTTATCGAATATTAAATTAATTAATGAATTACTAGTTAATTAAATATAATTAATTAGGAACCCTATTATATTCTCTAAATCTGAATTAGTAAAAAAATTTACTAATTTGAATTAGTGACTCACTTTTTGCTTTAGAATTATTAAAATTTTACTAATTGAGAAGCAAAAACTGAGTCGTTAATTCAAATTATTAAACTTTTTTACTAATTCACATTTAGAGAGTATATTACATTAATTACATTTAATTAATTAGTAATTCTTTAATTAATTTAATATTCGAGAACCGAAAATTGATGCGCACATGCAGTAGCAAATGCAAAGCAAGTACAGATACAAGTACTAATGCGCAAGTTATTGTAGAACCCAAAATTTTCAAATGAATAAAAATGTATGTCTCTAAGTCTTATTATGACTACTTTATGTTTTTTGGTCGCTGAATGTGAAGGTGAAGTCCGTTTAATCCTATCACGTCAGGATTTTAAAATAACCACAAGAAAACCAAAATTGTACCCAAAAATTTTGAAATCAGAAACAATTTTTTATCTCCAAGTATTACCATAACTATTTTTTTTGGTTCGCTGAATGCGAATCTGAAGTCTATTTAACACCATTACGTCAGGGTTTTGAAGTAACTTTAAGAAAACCCCTCAATTTTGGTTTTTTGAGGTTATGTCAAAACCCTGAAATGACGGGGTTAAATAGACTTCATGTTCGGATTCAGAGACCTCAAAAATGTACAGCAGTCATAGTGAGACAAAGAGATAAGAATTGTTTTTATTTTAGAAATTTTTATGTCAATTTTTTTTTTTTTTTTGAGGTTATTTCAATATCTTGACGTGATTGGGTTAAACGGACTTCAGATTCTGTTTCATCGACCCCGAAAACATAAAGTAGTCATGGTCTGATCAAAAGCTCATATTCAAATTAAAAAAAATTTTAATTTTTTTATAAAAAAAATTTTAATTTTTTTATAAAAAAAATTAATATTTCTTTAATAAAAAATAAAAAAAAATTTTTTTGTTAACATTTTTGAAAAGTAAAAGAAAAAATGAAACTTTTCATTTATTATCAAAAATTGAAAAAATCAATTTTTTTCGAGTTATCAAACATTGAAAATAGGTCTACATTGAAGAAACTGAAATTTTGAAAATTCATAATTCGAAAATTTTTCAAAAAATAAAAAAATACGTATCTCTTTTTTTTACTACAGAACAAGAATAAAATACTTATATTTAGCCGAATTTAAAGGGTCGACGGAAATCTCACGTGATTGCGCCCATATATTCCACGAGAGAACATTTAGAATTGCTAAATTTAATAAAACTTTAACCTTAAAAATATTGTCCGATAATGAAATCAGAAAAATGTCAAAACATTGAATGAGGCCCGCACGGTTCGTTTAGTTTGTTTCTGTAATTCACGCAAAGATACACGAGCCCGCCCGATCAATTCCGAATGCCATTCGGCTTAGCCATTACATTATGCGTATGTGTGTAGCTTGGTGTGTAGCCTCACCGATTTAAACAATATATATAGCTAACCACCTACTTCTATATTTTGACCGCGAGGGGTCAGGCTTTAATAGAAAAGCGCAATTTGTATTACGTGCTTACTCTCAATTCATATCTGGCTCAAAAATAAATTTTATTTTCTTGGGTCAAATTTATTATTTGATTTCATTTTTTTGGTAATTTTTTTTAAATACATATTACCAATCGAAAGAATATCAAAAAAGCTTTCGAAACTGATATTAATAATTTTATTTTATTTTAATATTTAAGATTAAAAAAAAAAATTACAAGAAAAATTTTTTTTTTCACATTTGGTCACTTCAATTATTGTATTTGAAAAAATAAATCATTTAATTGACTCAAATAATAATTATCTGATAAAAATAAAGTAACCGATTATTTGAATTATTTAAATTTTGTTCGGTACATAAAATTAGAATAAATTGACAATAGTTTCCAAACAATTAAATTTAATAAATTTCAAAAATAAATGCCATAGTATTAGGCCTATACTACCCGATCACAACACTTTTTTTTCTTTTTTTTCCGCAGCATCGAAAGTCGAATAACGACATGAAAAAAGACAGTTTCGACAGCAATATTTATTGTCACCATTAGGTATTTCAAATTGGTTTGGGAAAATTCAAAATGGACGTAAACCTGTACATAAACAAACATTTTAAATGTATGGGACAAAATCAAATTTTTTTAATATCTCCATAAAATGAAATTTTTGAACCTAAATATATTAGGATTTTTGTTTATTTCATTAATGGCCTATTTAATACAATAATAAAATTAACGAAAAAAATAAAATCTATTTTTATTATTTTATTAAATAGGTCATTAAAAATAGAAACAAAAATTCTAATATATGTAGGTTCAAAAATTTCATTTAAGCGAAATATTAAAAAATTCAATTTCTTTGAATACATTTCAAATGTTTGTTTATGCACAGGCTTAAGTCCATCTTGAATTCTTTTCCATCAAACTTGAACTACCTTATGATACATATATTATATACTATTAAAATATGTGAATTTTACGTAAAGTTATAAAATGGGAAAAAAAAATTTTTTTCTTGTAATTATTTTTCATCTCTTAACCCTCTGACTGTGACTGTTATCAATAATTCTGTCGCCTGGTGTAAAATATGCGAAATATATTATATAACGATGAAGTGTGGATCACCCAGAGCAGGTAAAGGGTTAAATATAAAAAAAATATAAATATCATTATCTAATGCTTCTTTGAACTTCTTTCGATTGTTAATATGCATTTTTAAAAAAAAATTTTTTACTAATAAACCTAAAATTTAAAAATAAATTTAACTTTTTCGAAGTGAAAGGTACAATTCTTTTTAATCGAAACCAGAGGTTGTTTTCTACAAAAATATATAAATGAAAAAATGGAACAAGAATGTTTAAATATTTAAAAATATTAAAATCTGATTAAAAATTATCCAAAATAGTAAAAAAAAAAAGTAAATAATGTTAATTATCTATTTCAACAATCTTGTACCATTTTTTTAACTATATATTTTTGTGAGAAAAAACCTCTCATTTAGATTTCAAAATTTTTTTTTTTTAAATCTTACTTTTCACTCTTAAAAAGTTAATTTTATTCTTAAATTTCATTTATATGGTCAAAAAATTGTGCATCAACAAAGCTTTAAAAAATGATATTGATAAAAACGGAGAAAAAAAATATTTGAAAAATTACAATCTAAAGAAAACCAGGAAATAGCCGGTACTGAAATATTACACCGGAAGATTTTTTAAAAAAAATTTTTATTATCTCCTTTAAGAGATATAAATTTTTCAAAATTTAAGAATTTTAATGATTTTTTAATTTTGAATGTTCATTACATTTCTTAAAAATGTATAAATTTTAATTTTTTTTCCAAAATGTGTGTTTTTAATTAAACTTTTATAATATTTCATGCACAAATTTATATAATTGAAATTTACTTTTTTTTTAATTTAAATATTAAAATCTTTTTTTTTAAACTGCTAAAATTATTCTTTTTTTAAATATCCTAAATTTTTTTTTAAACATAATTTTCAGCATAGTTAGGTAGTAAAAAAATTTTTTACAAATATTTTCGAAATTTTTGCAATTGAACCTCCCAATTCTATAAATCGTTTAGCGCTCGGCCGGACGCTCTATTGGTAGTCGGGTTGCAGCGAGGGAGCCATTGACGCCCGCTGCTACCCGACTACTAATAGAGCGTCCGTCCGAGCGCTAAACGAATTATAGAATTGGGAGATTCAATTCTGAATTAAATTTTTTTTATATCTTATACACTTTTTCGATAATTTTACTTATTTTTACAGAATAAAAAAAAATAAATTATGACTTTTTTACCATAGAAATAAAATTTGTTGGTACTGGCACTATGATTTTGTTAATCTCTAAATTGGAATTAGCGACTATTCGCTTATTCGTAACTGTATAGGGGAGGATGGGGCAAGGATAGTTAAGGGGCAAGGATAGTTAGTGGCTCTAATACAGAAACGGCTCGTCAAAAAAACGGGTCATTTATCATGTACACTCGTCTTAACACCAAAAGATGACAGTAAAAATTTGAGCTTGCGGGGACACTATTTGTAGAAGCTACGTGCCCATTTGTGTTACATCTCAGTTTTGCTAAAATATTTTCACCTTATTTTTATTATTCAATCTTATTTTTGCGGATATAATTTATTAAATATATTTGGTTGCGTAAATGTTTTCTGGTGTAAAATTTTGTGCTGAAAACGAATATCATATTCGTTTTTTAAAAAAAAATTTTTTTTGTATTAAAAATTTGTGATAATTCGAAAAAAGCGCTCACGGGGCAAAACTAGTTAGTGCCTTGTTGTAATACTTATGACAAGGTAATGTCTGGCTAACACAATTTTTTAATTGCAAACGAAATGCTAATTGCTTTTTATGGATCGCGATTTAATAATTTTTTTGTTTTTCAAAAAATTCACAAAAAACATGTTTTTTTTGATAAAAATGATCATCCTTAACTGCTAAGTTGTATTAAACATGATTCGATTTAATTAGAACAATAATTTTTATTGTTATTTCTTGACAAATATAATTCGATACCTTGAAACAATGGAAAATCAAATTTCATGATTTTTTGTATCATTCTTAGTAAAAAAAAATTTTCAACTATCTTTGCCCCACTAGTGGGGCAAGGATAGTTAAAAATTTTTTTTTACTTTTCCAATATTATCTCGAAGGCATTGCAATCTACAAGAAAACAATGTATAACAAAATTGTAGCTAAATAAACAGGCTTTCCAACGATACTATTCTTTTTCCGATGCCAGTTTAAATTTCACGGCTAGATCCAAAAATATCTTACCTAACTATCCTTGCCCCATCCTCCCCTACTATGGGCTGAATAAAATATAGACTATTGGGATCAGAAATCACGCGAAACTGACCCACCCCTGAGCCTTCTTGTGACAACCATCTTGGTTTTTTATCTCTTTCTTTTGTATATGTTAGAGAAACACGGAATGAAAACATGGCCTCCACAACAAGGCTCTCACCAGATGGCGTATCGCAGTATTTCAGATCCCAATTCTATTAAATTTTTGAAAAGTTCAATTAAAAAAACAAATTAAACTAATAATAATATTGATGCATATTTTTAATGACTTTTACGCATAAAATTTTTTTTTTATTTTTTTCTCGTAATTTTGAGTTTTTCAAAAAATTAATTTCAACATAAAAAAGAACAAGTATAGTACAAATGAGCACAATTTCTTTAATTTAAACTTAGACGCATAAAAAAGTTTGTTCATTTTTTTGCCCGGAATTTAGAGTTTTTAAAAAAATGAATTATTGCACTGAACATTATAAGTTTAACACAATTTAACAAAATATTTCATTTTTTAAATATTTTTTTTGTTGTATAAAAAAAAATTTTATCTCAGAGACACAAATATGGCGTCTTCGGATACTTGACGTCCGAATGTAAAGCCAATCATTTAATCTCCCGTATGAAAATGACATTGATGTTTGCCCTAGGTTAAACATGAACAGCTGGCCCATGTATTATTTTTGCCTTAAGGTAAAAATGGATGCCATTTTCAAACGGTAGAACAAATGAATGGCTTTTTCACCCGGCCATCAGATAACTTAAAAGCGCAACGTTTGTGGCTTTAAATTAAAAATAAATTTTCTTTAAAAAACTAAAAATTTTACATTTAGAGAAATGATTTATTTCTTGAAAACCTCAAAATTGCGGATATAAAAATCAAATAGTATATTAAACAAGAAGGATCCAAAGTAATTTTTTTTTACTTTTGCGTTTTCAGCCCGGAAAGTTGGTTCTACAATAAGCGCGTAGGAGTTAGATTGCGCAGTGGGGGTAAGGCAATTGCTTTGTCGCGGCGATTTTGCTCCCATGTGGAACCGCTGTCAGGCCGATTCCAGAATGCTGATTCCACATATACGAAATGCGCGCGTTTTGTGCTGACGCGTGTTGCTAGCGACAGAGTGGTATACGTATTAAACTATACGTATATCACTCTATCGCTAGCGATACGCGTCAACAAATACGTATCCCACTCTGTCGCTAGCGACACGCGTCAGCGCAAAACGCGCGCGTTTGGTATATGTGGAATCAGTATTAAATGGGTGACGTTAGCACGTCCACGTTCGCGTCCACGTCCGATGCGCTTATTGTAGAGCCAACTTTCCGGGCTGCAAACGCAAATGTAAAAAATAGCTTACTTTGGAACCTTCTTGTTTAATATACTATTTTATTTTTATATCCGCAAATTTGATTTATTTAAAACATAAATTATTACACTAAAGATCACAAGTTAAACACAATTCAGTACAAATTTTTTTTTAATGTAAATAAAAAGGAATTGAGAGTCAGCACGTAATTCAAATCGCGCTTTTATATGTATTAAAATATGCCCCATAGTGGTTAAAATATCGAAGCTTAGGAGTTTAACTATATATTCAAAAAAAATGAAAATAATAATTTTTTTTAATTTTTTAGAAATGTGCAAAATTAAAAAAAATTGTTAAAAATTATTTTGTTTCATTTTTTTTTGAACCTGAAATCATATTTCGCTATGAAAAATGAAAAAAAAATAATTTTTTTTAATTTTCAAAAATGCGAAAAATGCTGCGCGCGGTGTTTAAATGTTTATTTAAACCTATAAAACTTATCGGCCCACTATAAATTTTTTTGTAAAATCTTCTTAGTATTTCCAGGTATGTTATTTTAAAAAAAAATTTAAAAACTATTATATCCAAATTTTAAAAAAATCTTAATTTCTTTATAAAAAATTGATATTTTTTTAATAAAAAATAAAACAAAAATTTTTTGTTAACATTGTTGAAAAGTAAAAAAAAACTGAAACTTTTTTTTCTTATCAAAAATTTAAAAAAAATCAATTTTTTTAGACTTATGAGTCATTAAAATAACTAAAATTTTAATAATTCATAACTCGAAAATCTTTTTGAAAAACAAAAAAAATATGTATCTATTTTTTTACTGCAGAATAAAAAAAAATATATTTGCCCGAATTTAAAGGGTCGACGGAAATCTCACGTGAAATCGTCCATATATTTAAAGCGGAAAGGTTACACACTTACGCATAATGTAATGGCTAAGCCGAATGACGTTCGGAAATGATCGGGCGGGCTCGTGTATCTTTGCGTGAATTAGAGAAACAAACTAAACGAACCGTGTGGGGCCTCATTCAATGTTTTGACGTTATTTTCACATAAAGTATATGTGCCGGTTATTGAAAGAATTCATTAACCGCCAATATTTTTAATGTTAAAATTATAAATTATAATTAATTAATTTAAATTTAATTTTTCTTTTATTTTTCAATAATATTAACAAAAAATTTTTTTTAAATTTTTATTTAAAAAAATATCAGTTTTTTATAAAGAAATTAATATTTTTTTTAATTTGGATATGTTTTTTGAAAATTTTTTTTTTTAAAAAACATACCTGGAAATACTAAGAAGATTTTGCAAAAAAGTTTAGAGTGGGCCGATTAGTTTTATAGGTTTAAATAAACATTTAAACACCGCGCGCAGAATTTTTAGCATTTTTGAAAATTGTTAAATTGTTAATAATTATTTTTTTCATTTTTTTTTAACCTGAAATCATATTACACTATTAAAAATGAAAAAAAATAATTTTTAACAATTTAACAATTTTTTTTAATTTTCAAAAATGCGAAAAATGCTGCGCGCGGTGTTTAAATGTTTATTTAAACCTATAAAACTTATCGGGGGCAGACCACTTTTCGCCGCCAACTCATCCCCGTGTACCTGCTCAGCGGCAAATTTTCGTCCCCGTATGTTCCCCCACTACCGGCCGTACTGTACACCTCCGTTCAGTCTGACTGCATGTGTTTTCCACTTCCCCCTTCTCCTTCTCCAGCACAATGAATTTTTTATTTAATTTTTAATTTAATTTTCTTAGATTTTGAATTGAAATTTTGGATAATAATTGAATTTTAATTGAAATTTTGGGTAATAATTAAATTTTAGTTTATTTTGAATTGGAATTTTTGAAAATAATTGAATTTTATTGTGATATTTTTTTAAAATTATAAACAATTGTTAAATTTCATAAAAATTTTATTTGAAAAATAATTTTGAAATAATTGAATTTGTGATGAATTTCATTAAAATTATTAAAAATAATTAATTTAATGAAGAATTATTTTAGTTCAAAATTTGTTAAATAATTGAATTGAAGAAGATCTGAAGAAGATCTACATTTTATACTAAAAAAATGTATTTTATTAAAAATTTTTTTTTTAATGTAAAAAAAAGTCGAAAAAGTTGCCGTCTGACTGAACGGAGGGGTACAGTACGACCGGTAGTGGGGGAACATACGGGGACGAAAATTTGCCGCTGAGCAGGTACACGGGGATGAGTTGGCGGCGAAAAGTGGTCTGCCCTTTGTTTCTCTAATTCTCGCAGAGATACACGAGCCAGCCCGATCAATTCCGAATGTCATTCGGCTTAGACACTACATTATACGTATGTTTGTAGCCTCACTGATTTAAGATATATAATAGGTAGCTAACTACCTAATCTTAGATATTTTGACCGCGAATTTTGAGTTTTTCAAAAAATGAATTTTATATTCTTAAGAAAATATTTAATTCAATAATAAAAACCTTTTTTATTTTTTAACTAAATAATTATTTTTGTTATTTTGACATTTTAAATTTTTTCTAAATATTTAACAAAAAATCAAAGTTTTAAAAAAAAATTTTTATTATACTTATTTATTTACAAATAAAATTTTACTTACCATTCTTGCCATCATTCCTATACTTATATCTCCTTGTCCTGATGCAAGAATGTCCCTGATGACAATACTCAGCTGCTCTGCCGTGTTTTCTAAAAACTTAGGTAACTGCAGAATGAAAGATTTCGAGAAAAACGCGAAAAACTGTTTAAACTTCATTGATATGTACCGCAAAGCCTAATTAAAATTTTTAAATGCCGTTTTGTTCCTTCGATTCGTCTAAATTTATTCTTTTTAATTATGTAAAAATAAATGTTGTATTTGTTTAAACATTCAATAAATTATTAAAAATGTAGTTACCGGTATGCTGATTTGAGGGTCGTCGCACGAGAAACTTAGGTAACTGGTAGTTACTTGGTCCCTCGTGCTACGAGCGCCCGTATTAGGCCTCTCGTCGCACAGAAAACTTAGGTAACTGCAGGGAATATATAAGAATTTTCATCTTTCTGGGCAAAAAATATATTAAATAATAAACTATAATTATTTAATAAGCTGCGAAAGTTGTCACTATAATTATTGTTTTTTACAAATATTTAATTTTATGGTTAAATTTATTTTAATTATACAATATTAGAGTCAAATATTGTATTAACTCAGAATATATTAAATAATAATATAAAATAAAATAAAATACATAAAAAAAATTAAAAAATAGTAAAAATATATTAAATAATTATATTAAATAAAAATATTATCTAATATTAAATCTCTGGCGGATATTTATCCGCCAGAGAGCGCCTTGAAACATGTGCATGGTTTTGCTCCTTATATTTTCATTGTTATTGTCGGTTATATTGTTTTATAAATTGAAACAAATAGACTAAGTGATCTATTGAACAAAGAGTGATTATTTGTGTATAGTGAATGAGAAAAATTTTCAAAAACATATTGGTTTTTCATGGTCTTTTCTTTCTAACCTCAAATCTGTGCACGTGCTTATCAAATATACAGTTTGTTTACGCTATGAGTAGTGATTCACAAAATTGCTCAAGTCAGCTAGCAGTTGACAAAACTTGTAGATTTTGTAATCAGAGCGTGAAGAATGCTGTCTTTTGTCCAGGATGTTCTGCACCTTATCACCCAGGGTGTGCTATTCGATCTGGAACCTTATCAGATGGTTCTAGTAAATACATAAAGTGCTGTGGCTCTAGTTCTCGTCCTAATTCTCCAACACCGAGTGTAGGAATAACCTTGGACGATGTTAGTAAAATTATTAATAGTGCTGTTAATTCGCTACAAGTTAAAATGTCAAAGGACAACCAACAAGTTTTGAGTTCTGTTCAGAGCATTGAGGCAAAATTTGACAATATTATGGATAGAATCACGGCTAACGAGGAAACAATTGAAAAGGTCACGGATAGACTAGATGTCGTCGAAGGTACGCTTAAAAAAGTTAATTCGAAATTGAAAACTGCCACCTTAAACATAAATTCAATATTTAATGAGTTTGAGCGTCGAAATAGTAAACGTAATAATTTAATTCTTTTTGGATTTCCTGAGAATAAAAATACTGAAAACTTTAAT
The DNA here is from genome assembly GCF_019393585.1 of Leptopilina boulardi. Lineage (NCBI taxonomy): Eukaryota > Metazoa > Arthropoda > Insecta > Hymenoptera > Figitidae > Leptopilina > Leptopilina boulardi. The sequence continues at coordinate 437,627 of NW_026137854.1, forward strand.
AGTATTGAAGTGGGTGGTGATTCAGACTACACAATAAAACTTTTAAAAGAAATTTTGCATCCCATTAATTTACCTGCAATAAAGATTAATCGTGTCGGTAATTTGTCGCAGGACCAAACGAGACCAAGACTTTTGAAAATTCATTGCGAGAATCCGTCAATTGCTCAAATTCTCATGCAAGACCTTTTGAAAGCAATAAAAAACAAAGCGAAGATGACAAAGTTGAAAATCACAGACCTTTGGATAACAACCGACAAAACAAAGGAACAGTTAATTCAATTCAAAGATGTGAAAAAGGAATTGCAAGATCGACGACTAGCAGGGGAGGAGAATATCAGGATGGTAATCAGAAACAATATTCCTCTAATTGTACAGAATCCACTGAAAAAGTAAGGCGTGAGCGGTCCGCATGTTTCGAAAAGCAACTAAGTAATGATGTTCACTGTAATCTCCCACCAAGCGGCCAAACTGAGTCATCAGTCACAAGAGTGTTTGAAGTATATTTCCAAAATGTGAGAGGCCTGCGCACGAAGCTTCACGATTTACGAAGAGTATTACCTTCCAGTTCAGCTCATATGTTTGTGTTTACGGAAACTTGGCTACATGCCGGGATAAGTACGTCTGAGTTAGGCTTTGATAATTTTTCAACGTTCAGGTGTGACAGAAATGTTGCCACTAGTGTAAGTCAGCGAGGTGGAGGAGTTTTATTATCTGTTAATAATAACTTCCCTAGTATATTAATTCCCAATTCAAATAATTCTATAGAAATGATTTTTGTTCGTGTAAATATTTTTGGTTCTTGGCACATTTTTGGTGTGGTATATTTGCCTCCAAATTCTGATATTACTATTTATGCAAATTTTTATCGTTCATTGGAGGAGATATTTTTTACTTATCCAAATGTGCCTATTCATATATTGGGTGATTTCAATATGCCTTATATCGAATGGGATATTTCTTTTCAGAATGAACTTCGTTGTAAGCCTAAACAGGGGTCTTTAACCTCTCAAATAACCATTACTGAGAAAACATTAGACACTCTGCAACTTTTAAATTTAACACAATTAAATATTTTTGCTAATGAATATAACTCCATATTGGACCTTATTTTATCTAATTATGATAATAGTACGATACAATTAGCTTTTGATTCTCTTCTTCCTACTGACAAATATCATCCTCCATTAATTTATGATATTAAACTTGATAAAAAAGTACCTGTACAATTTAATGAATACACATCTTATAATTTTGGCAAGGCAGATTTCCAATCTATTAATAATTATTTGTCTACTATTGAATGGGAACAATTATTCGGCGAAAAATTGGCAATATTGAATTCAGATATAAATGTTTATGATTCTAATACAAATTTAAGCACATTAATTGATGATATGATTAATATTTTATATATGCATATTTATACTTCTTTTGAATTGTTTATTCCCCTTTCCTACCATAAAAGCACAACATATCCTCCGTGGTTTAATAATGAATTGAAAAATTTGGTTAAGGAAAAGAAAATTGCACATGCTATGTATAAACGAACTAGAGAATTATCACACTATGAACAATTTACAATTTTAAGAGCTCAATACAACAAAATGTCTATTGAGTGTTATAATCAATTCATTATCAGAACCGAAAATAACCTAATATCTAATCCTAAATTATTTTGGAATTATTTAAATTCTTCTAAGGAAAAATCTGTATTACCAATGGAAATGTCACTTGACACAATAACTGCTTGTAACAGTGAGGATATTGCGAATCTGTTTGTGCGATTTTTTGATTCTGTTTATGGTGTTGATGATAAAGATAAACATAATTTTGAATTTGTTGAGGATGTGGAGTTAAATGTAACGCACATAACTAAGAATGAAATTTTGGCTAAAATAAGAAAATTGAATACAAAAAAGGGTCCAGGAGTCGATGGTATTCCGTCATCTTTTATGAAGTCATGTAGCTCCTCGATTATTGATCCATTATTTTATATTTTCAATTCTTCTCTGAAAATTGGCTACTTTCCTGAAATATGGAAAGAAGGTATTATTGTCCCTATTTATAAAAAGGGTAATAAATCAAATGTAAAAAATTACAGGCCAATTGTAATTCTTAATGCAATACCAAAACTTTTCGAGAGTATTTTTTATGATAGAATGTTCTCGGCATTTGAAAGCATTTTAATCGAGGAGCAGCATGGTTTCAGGAGAGGTCGCTCTACAGTGACTAATCTTTGCGTGTACACACAATATTTGACCGAAGCTTTGGAGGGCGGTAAGCAGGTTGATGCAGTTTATACTGACTTCTCTAAGGCTTTCGATAAAGTTAGTCATTCTGTTTTAATATCTAAACTCGAAGCATATGGTGTATCAGAGATGACCTTACGATGGCTTCGCTCCTATCTTCATAATAGATCTCTTGTGGTTAGAGTAAAGGGTCAACTGTCTGCTAAAATATTTCCAACGTCAGGGGTGCCACAGGGTTCACATCTCGGACCACTCTTATTTATTATATTTATAAATGATATTAAAAATTATATAAAGTATTGTAACTTTAACTGTTATGCAGACGACTTAAAATTATATCATACAATTACATCGATTAAATGCGCGCTTGAGCTCCAAGATGATCTGGAGAGTTTAAATGATTGGTCAATTATTAATAAACTTCCATTAAATTTAGAGAAATGTGAAACAATTACTTTTGCGAGAAAAAGAAAAACATTTCAATTTTATTATAATATTAATGGTACTGTTCTCCGTAAACTGCGTGAAGTAAGTGACTTGGGCATTGTGTTGGACAGTACTCTCACGTATATTGTTCTTATAAATAATATTGTAAACAAAGCCATTAGAGCTTTAAACATGATAATGAGAGTAGGTTCTAAATTTCATAACCGATGTGTATTAAGGGTATTATATTTTACATTTGTTCGCCCTCTCCTTGAATATGTTTCCGTAATTTGGTCACCTCAATACTATGTTCATAAAATTAGGATTGAGAGAGTACAAAATGTTTTTCTTAGATTTGCGGCTAGACAAGTTGGTATCCCTTACGATAAATGTAATCATGATTATAGCGAACTCCGTCGACTCCTTGACATTCCTTCTATTCAACATAGATTTCTTAAAAATGATATCTTGTTTCTGTATAAAGTTTTGAATGGAATAATTGAATGCCCAACAATATTCTCACAGATCTCACTGTCATCGCCTATTGTTTCTCTTCGATTTCCTACAGTTTTTAAAGTACAAAACCATCGTACAAATTATGGAGACAATTGTGCGCTCACGCGTATTTGTAGGGAAGCAAATCTCATGCACGAAATTGATTTTTTTCAACCTTCTTTTAGCATATTTAAAAACAAACTAAATCGGTTTCTTCTCGATAAAAAATATTCTTTTTTGGGTTGATTTACATTATTTTTTAAGTTAAGTTAAGAATTTTTCATTGTAATAAAGGGCGTTGCCCGTGTATAAAGAAATAAAAATAAAAAAATAAATAAAATAAAAAAAAATAATATAAAAATAAATAATAAATAATAAAGTGTAATTATTTAATAAGATGAGAAAGTTATCATTATAATTATTGTTTTTTACAAATATTAAACTAAATGATTGAATTTATTTTAATTTTACAATATTAAAGTCAAATTATTGTAGGTAATGTAGTTCGCTGCTTTATTAACGTTTATTTAAATAATTAAAAACGATTTTAATTTTTTAAATAATTGAACTAAATTAATTATATATTAATCATGAAATAAACATATTACTGAACTTCATTTTCTTAATTTATTAATGCTTTTATGTTATTTATTAAAATTAATACTTAATTTTTCAATAATTGATAAATTATTATTTAGGTATAATTATATATATATATATATATATATATATATATAGTATTGGAGTTTTTTATTTCATTATTTATTGTCATTACAAATTATTAATTGCACAAAAAACATTGTAATTTTAAAGAAATGTATAAGATTTTGCAGTTACTTGGTCCTTCAAAACACGGACCTCCTTTTTCGAGGCCTCGTCGCATAGAAAACTTAGGTAACTACAGTGCTCTTATAGCACTCTGTAGTTACCTAAGTTTTCCATGCGACGAGGGCTCGAAAAATGAGGTCCGTGTTTTGAGAAACTTAGGCACTGGTGCAGTTACCTAAGTTCTTCAAATCACGACCTACAAAATACGTCACAACACCCAAAGACACCCAAGTTTTTATAGCAGTTACCTAAGTTTCTCAAATTATCACTCATCAATTTTTGCAGTTACCGGTATTTTCAATTATTTATGCAAAAATTATTATTAATAATATTAACAATTTTTAAAAATAATTTGCATTAACAGGTGTATCTTTTTTCCACGATTCCAACGATATAAAAAACTCATTTTTCGATTTTTTTGCAGTTACCTAAGTTTTTAGAAAACACGGCAGTGCTCTGCTGCCATGTTCAATTTACACACACACACACACAAAATAATAAAATTAAAGAAAAATAAATCCTAACAAAATATAAAAAATTTAAAATTTTTTTAAAAATTAATATCAAAAACACACGAGCACTAATTAAAAAAGTGCAGAAAAAATTCAAAAGAATTAGTCAAATTAAATAAAAATTGAATTTTAATATTGAAAAATACAAAAATTCAAAATTGTTTTGGTAAAATAAAATTGCACAACAGGTGGCACAGACGTGGTCAGGCGAGAGCGTTGGATGCAAATGGCGTACTTTATGCCCCGATGTATGGAAATTGGCTTGTTTGCGCCTTAACACGTTTTAGGTATAACGCGCAGCTTGCCCCTCTCGAAATATTTCAGAAATATTCCTATTTTTTCTCTAATAGCGAAATTTTAAAATTTATTCTGTTTACGGGTGTAAATTTTTAATTTCTGACAATTTTGAGAATTTAAAAATGTAATATATTATGAAAAATTAAAATAATTATAACTTAGTGTATAATTTTTTTAAATAATAATTCTTGAAAACTTAAAATTTGAACTTCTCTTAAAATTTGATTTATTTTTCAAAGAGATTTTTTAAATATTTTTTTATTAATTGAAACAATCAATCGTACGCATTTTTATAAATTTCAAATTTTTCAAAACCATAAATTACCGTAAAATACGGGAAGTCTACGATTACTACGAATTAATTAAAAAAAATTTTTTTTTTTAAATTATTTAATTATTATTGCTTTAGTATGTATGGAATGAGCCAAAAGTTTTGAACGTTCAATATTTTTTCAATCTATAAATTATTAGAAATTATAATGTCAATTATATAATAATAAAATGCTTGATCTGTCCTTCTGTCCTAACTTGAAGTTGGAGTTTACAAATTTCACGTGTTTTTTGAATTACAATGGTATGAAGTGTCAAATCTGTGTTTAATTTTGAAAAATCTTTTTTAAAATTTTTGCCAAAGTTGTATAATTGTGTTTCCAAATTTCGGAATTGGTTTCTTTGAAATTTCTTTATAATAAACCATTACATAACCAATTTCGCGCATTTAATTTTATAATTAATAGAATAAAATTGATTATTCTTATTCTTTTGCAATTGAGGTTTAATTTGTAGGTTTTTTTTGAAGGTAATTAGTGTTTTTTATATTAAAAAAATAATATAGACGTGCTGTTTAATTTTATTGGACTTTGTAAGGGATTTTTTCATTTTCCAGGAAAACATTCTATCAAAAAAATCTAATAAAATTGATTATTCTTATTCTTTTGCAATTGAGGTTTAAGTTGTAGATTTTATTGAAGGTAATTAGTGTTGTTTTACAGTAAAAAAATAATACAGACATGCTGTTTAATTTTATTTGCGTTTGTAAGGAATTTTTTCATTTTTCAGGAAAACATTCTATCTAAAATTATTATATATGAGGCAAAATTCCTGAAATGTCCGAACAAAAAATTAAAAGTTCTCGAATTTAATCCATACTTTTCTAAAATGTTGTTATTGTTGGTGAAAGTCTAAAAATCAATTATTATTGAATTTAATAAAATAGTTTTTGAATTACAACGTTTTTAATTTTTGACTTTTGAAAAAAAAAATTTTTTTCAATATACAATATTTATAAGTAGAATGCATAAAAGTTAACATATATATAATGATTTTTAAAGCTTTTTTGACGGGCTACACGCTGTTAATAAAATTTTTTTTTTTAAATAACATTTGACCTTGAAATTCAAGGTCAAAATGTTAATTTACGTTTATCTGAAAATCGGATTTTTTAAAATTATTTTTAACTATCTCAATGGAAAGCTTGACTAATTTCCTACAAAACATGTAATTTTCAGAGTGGGATCTGTTAAAGTTTTTGAGATATTAATTAATTAATTAATTAATGTTTATAACAAATGAAATATTTTACAAACGAATAAAGTTACCGTAATTCTGAAATTAGTAATTGAAAGTTAACGTAATTCCGCATCCAACGAGCCATATATGAAGTATTTTGGATAAGTAGATTGTTAATAAACAATTAGTTAACATTGCAATTGTTTATTAACAATCTACTCATCCAAAATACTTCATATAGGGCTCGTTGGATGCGGAATTAACTTAACTTTCAATTGGTTAGTTTAGATTTACGATAACTTTATTTGTTTGTAAGATATTTCATTTTTTACTAACAACAAGCATCCAAAAGCCCAATATGAAGTATTTTTGTTCAATTTTAGTTAAATAACAATAAAAAATGAAATATCTTACAAACAAATAAAGTTATCGTAAATCTAAACTAACCAATTGAAAGTTAAGCTAATTCCGCATCCAACGAGCCCTATATGAAGTATTTTGGATGAGTAGATTGTTAATAAACAATTGCAATGTTAACTAATTGTTTATTAACAATCTACTTATCCAAAATACTTCATATAGGGCTCGTTGGATGCGGAATTACGTTAACTTTCAATTACTAATTTCAGAATTACGGTAACTTTATTCGTTTGTAAAATATTTCATTTGTTATAAACATTAATTAATTAATTAATTAATATCTCAAAAACTTTAACAGATCCCACTCTGAAAATTACATGTTTTGTAGGAAATTAGTCAAGCTTTCCATTGAGATAGTTAAAAATAATTTTAAAAAATCCGATTTTCAGATAAACGTAAATTAACATTTTGACCTTGAATTTCAAGGTCAAATGTTATTTAAAAAAAAAAATTTTATTAACAGCGTGTAGCCCGTCAAAAAAGCTTTAAAAATCATTATATATATGTTAACTTTTATGCATTCTACTTATAAATATTGTATATTGAAAAAAATTTTTTTTTTCAAAAGTCAAAAATTAAAAACGTTGTAATTCAAAAACTATTTTATTAAATTCAATAATAATTGATTTTTAGACTTTCACCAACAATAACAACATTTTAGAAAAGTATGGATTAAATTCGAGAACTTTTAATTTTTTGTTCGGACATTTCAGGAATTTTGCCTCATATATATAATAATAATAATAAAATGCTAGGCCTGTCCTTCTGTCCTGACTTGAAGTTAGTCTATGCTGATTTCACGTATTTTTTGAATTGTATTGTTATGGCGTGTCAAATTTTAAATATTACTTTTCTCATTTTTGCCAAGTTGTATAATTGTGTTTTCTAATTGCGGAATTGGTTTCTTTAACATTTCTTTATAAAAAACAATGAAATATATAATTTCGCGCGCTTGCGCGCCTTTAATTTTGCTATAGTTTAAAATAAAACAGTAAATTAAACAAAAATTAAATTAATAACTTGTTTTTCTATATTTAAAACAATATTTTGTAATATAATTCGTACTTAAAGAAGTTACAAAAAAAATTTTGTTAATATGAATGTTCAAAACTTTTTGCTCATGATTTTATGGGTTTTGTGATTCGCGCAAATATTCGAAAATTGTTAATTATAAAATGTTATTTAGAGAAAGACTAAATAATACCGTGCCGAGAAGGTAGGAAACCCCCGCTAAGTAAACCATAAGTGTGAGTGTTATTTTCAAAAAAGTGTAAATATATTTTTATTAAAAACGCGTTTTTCGTTGTTCTGAATCATTGGAAACATTCATTTTTTGTTGATGACAAAATATTTGAATTTTGGACTTAGAAAATTTTTATTAAAAAATTAATTAAAATTTTTTTTTGTTGAAAATTTCGATTTTTACTTAAAAAATTATTAATTAATTAATTATTTTTCAATTTTCCATAGTATATTACAGTTTTAAATATTTAATATTGTCAGAAAAAAAAATTGACTATAAATCGTCTTAATTTCAAAAGGTTGAAATATGTTTTTAAATTAATATTTTTCTCAAATTGTATACAGTAAGAATAATAACTACTGATCAGCCCTAAGCGTGAGTGCTCTTTATATTTTACATAAGAGTGTCCTTTTTCACACTTATAGACTGCTTAATAGTTAAAAATTCTTACTCTATACTATTTCACCCTTCATAATATTTACTTTTCTTTACTTCTAGAATAGAAGTAATGAATTTAAAATTATCTTTTAATATTTTCGTTGAAAATTTTAGTAGTCTCCTGGAAGCCGATGAGCTTGTGCTGAATTAAAATTGGGCTTGTTCCTCTTCAGATATAAAAAAAAATTTAATAATAAAAAATTTTTATTATTAAAACAAAGTTTTTAAAATTGTGTTATTTAATTTAATTAATGTTTAAACGTGTTGTTTCATGTTTTTCGTGTTAAGTGTAAAATTATTGCAGTTTTATTCGTTCTGAAAAATTTAATTGTTTCAAACAATTTAAAATTTAAAAAAGGTAAGTTTTTATGTACTTTTTAAAATTATATACATTATTATATATATATATATATATGGGACGTTCCACGTCAAACGGAACAGAGCTCTAGCCAAAAATTGGCTTGATAAAAAAAATTGTTTAAGGGCTGAAAAAACTTGTACACTCTTGTACTTTCGAATGCAGTTGGGCGATTTTAGAAATTCAATATGGCGGCGCCTGTAGATGTGATATAAGTCATCAATGTCACGATTCGACAAATACAAACATGAATAAAATTTCCAAAATTAATTAAATTGAATCAAAAAATACACTTTTAAGCATTTTTGGGGTCGCTGAATACGAATCTGAAGTCAGATTTTAAAAATTCAAAATGGCGGATCCCAAATGGTGGTCGATTTTTAAAAATTTAATATTTTTCCTCAAAACTTGCTACTTGGGGGTTTTCGGGGTCGTAGAATACGAATCTGAAGTCAGATTTTAAAAATTCAAAATGGCGGATCCAAAATGGTGGTCGATTTTTGTTAAAATTCAATTTTTTTTCTCAAAACTTGCTACTTGGGGGTTTTTTGGGTCGTAGAATACGAATCTGAAGTCAGATTTAAAAAATTCAAAATGTCGGATCCCAAATGGTGGTCCATTTTTGTTAAAACTCCGTTTTTTTCAAAACTGGTTACTACCACCATTTGGGATCCGCCATTTTTAATTTTTTAAATCTGACTTCAGATTCGTATTCTACGACCCAAAAAACCCCCGAGTAACCAGTTTTGAGAAAAAAAATTGAGTTTTAACAAAAATGGACCACCATTTGGAATCCGCCATTTTGAATTTTTGGCTAGAGCTCTGTTTCGTTTGACGTGGAACGTCCCATATATTTCTTTCTTCAATAAATTTTTTAGCAAAACGTTTACAAGATATGTATTTTTTAAAAATTCAAATTTTAAACTTAGTTGAGTTATGTACAAATTATTTTTCAAAAATAAAACATTATTTAAATTTAAAAATTTTGAAAATTAATAAGTTTTAAACGGCTTTCTAAAATTTTTGAAAAAAAATCTTGTCGGGAAATCAAAACCGACGCTACCTTCGAACGTAGGCAGCAAGAGGTGGGGATTTTGCTTGAAAAAAGCCAACATCCCCACCACTCAATTCCTACGTTCAAAGGCAGCGTCATTTATTATTTCCAGGTCCTCAAGGGGCATTATTGAAATACTGCTTTCAAATATTATTTCAAATTTTTTTTGAATATTTCTGGCGGTCTAAAAATAAGACTGCAATGTACAAAAATAACAATTTTTTTTTATTATTTATTATCTTAAATTATTTTTTAATTAATTTTTTTATGAAATTTAATAATTATTTATAATTTTAAAAAAATTATCAAATAAAATTATCAAAAAATTTTAATTTAAAATAAATTAAAATTAAATTATTTGCAAAAATTAAAATTGTTTTAAATAATTTTCATTATATTTTTAAAAAATTTAGTTATCTAAAAGCATTTTTCAATTTAAAATTTTTTGAATTAAATTTTTTTATTTGATTCTTAATAAATTCTTCATCAACATAGATCATTAAATATTTCTTTTATTATAATTATTGTCTGAAATTTAACACAATTTTTTGAAATTCAATTATTTTTAACAATATTAAATAATTCAAAATTTTTTTAGTCAGGGAAAATAAAAAATTAGTCGGGAAAAATTCAGGGAATTTTGAAAATAAAATTTTGCGGACACATTGTTCAAATAAATTGCTTAAGTCAGACTTGAAAAATTATAAAAATGTAATTTTACAATTTTTTTTAAATTTGTCATACTTAAATAAAAGTTTTAAAGTTTGTTTTACAATTAGTTCGATTCTGAAGTATTGTAATATAATTTTTTTTTGACAATATTTTTATACAATTATTCTCTTAATACAGATTTAATCAAATGAATTTAATATCTAATGACATTAGTTATTTAAAGTAAAATAATGATTAATCAATTTATTTTTTTTTAAATAAAAAACCGACTAAAACCAATTTTTTGTATCTTAAACTCGATCAGAGACCTAAATTGTATGCAAAATTTAAACCACATATAAATTAAAATATTTTTAAAAATTATTTTTTTAGAAATTTTATTATAATTTTACAGAATTTTTTTGTTAGGAATGATGTTTTAAACAAATAATTGTTTTTTTATATATTACAAATTAAACCGTTTTTCAATTAACTTGAAAACCAAGTAAAATTATAATTTTACTTGGTTTTCAAGTTAATTGAAAAACGGTTTTACTTACGGTTTTTACTTAACCTCAAAAATTAACAATATTATAATTATAATATTGTTAATTTTTGAGGTTAAGTAAAAAATAATAATTTTACCCTTTGTAAAATTATAATTTACTTATTTTCAATTTCTTTAAATAAAAGTAAATAATTTGTGTAAATGCAAAATTTGTTTTATTGATTTGAAAATAAATTTTAGTATAATATGTATTTTTAATATTATACGGGTTGTATTTGAATGCTGGATTTTCAATTTTAACCTCTTTCTTTATAAAATACTTAATAAAAATTTAGCTCATCGAATATACAATCGAATACCCGGATCAAATAACTCGACCGACGCTCGGACGCACGCTCTAATGGTAGTCGGGTAGCAGTGAGCCGCCCACAGGCTGTCACTGCTACTTGACTGGTAATAGAGCGTTCGTCCGAGCGTCGGTCGAGTTATTTGATCCGGGTATTCAATCATACATTTTTTCCAAAATTCAAAAAATTTACACTTATAAGAATCATATTCAAATTTGTTTATAATTTTTTCTTTTTATTATAGATGCCGAAAGAATATAAATATTCATCGTCTTCTGATGATGAATCAGTGGAATTCTTAAAAAAACAAATTAAAAAATACAAATCCATGCTCAAAGCAGAAAAATTAAATGGGAGTTCTTCAAAAACTCGTAAGTATATATCCTATATAAGAAATCTCTAAACGATAATAGATATCCTTGGGATGTCCTATGGATATCAAAAGGATCTCTTAAGGATATCCAAAAAACCGGCGGTTTAGATATCCTTTGGATATCCACAGGATATCTTCTGGATATCTCTATAGAATTTCATAAATGTCCTCCAGATATCCCATAGATATCGTCAGGATATCCCACAGATATCATCAGGATATTCCATAGATATGGTCAGGATATCCCACAGATATTTTCAGGATATTCTCAGTATATCTTCTGGATGTCAAAAAGATATTCTCAGGATACTGTTTTAAAAGTCATTATGAGACTACGAGTGAGAATATTCTATGAATTAAATTTTATATAAATAAAATAAAATGCGATTTGTTTTTCGCGAAAGATGTTTAATTTGAAAAATTATTAACTAATTTTTTTCTCATTCGTGATTCATTCCTTTATTCATATGCTTAATATTGTCAGAAAATAAATTGTCTTTAAACAATATAAATTCTTCCCCGCAAATAACGAATAACTATTAATATTAATTATACATTAAGTGCATGAGTTTATTTAAAAACTTTGAAAAATGCGTTTTAAATCTTCATTTAAAATAAATTAGAAGCTCTTAAGATTTTTGTATTTATTATACTATTATTCATTATATTAGCTTAACAATTTTAACCTTTAAAAATATATGTTGAGATATTAAATATCCCGTGAATATCCCACGGACATCCTGAGGATATCCCATGGATATCCTACGATATAATATCCAATAGATATTTTGTGTATGTCTTAGGGATATCCTGTGGATATCCTATGGATGTCCTGTTGATGTCCCACAGACCGGCGGTTTGGATATCCTATGGATATCCCAAAATATCCTGCGGAAACTTCTAGGATATCGACCATTGATATGGATATCCTAGGGATATCCTTTTGTTATGAGGGTTATATTTGATCGAATTTTCATTTCTCAGAAAATTTATTTTAAATTAAAAATAATAATAAAAATTATAAATCTTAATGGAAAAGTCATAAAATTGTTGCTTCGTAATTTGTTCGATACTTTTTTACATAATAAAATACTTATTAATTTTCATATTTTTCTTAATTATATATATTTTCAGATGATAACCAATCAGAGGAGGAGGTGGAACCTCTAAAAATAAACAAAAAAACACCTCGACGTAAACAAATAGAGGCATATGAAGGTAATTAAAAAAATTTAAGATACTTGTAAAATATAATCCAATAATGTATTATACGGATAAATATGTTGCATTTAATAATTTTTAAATTTATATTTCAGAGCTGAAGAATTTAATAAAAAAAAATGAAACCTTCGAGCTGATCCAGGAGACGGCAAAGCAGATTTCGGAATATAAAAAAAAAATTGACATATTATATATAAAAAAAAATCATGGGAGGAGGGTCAAAAATTTAAAAAAAAATTGCTGAATTTGAAAAAAAAACTATTATAAAAATGTCAATTTTAGTGAATAAAAATTTTTTTATTAAAAATTACAAATTAATTTTTTTTGTCCGCCATCTTCTATCAGCCATTTTTATTTTTTTAATGTCAAATTTGAATTTAACAACCTCATACAAGGAAAGAAATCTTGTTAGAATATTTAATAAAACTGAATAGAATTTTTGATATTTTTCTTTTTCAATTACGAAGGATGTAATATTTTTTTCATACAAATTGTTTAAAAAGAAACAACTTTTCCAAATAAAATTTTTGAAAATAACCTGTTCTTCAGTATAAACAATTAGGTTTTATGTAAATTTTTTCAATTTTCCCGCCATCTATCGCTAATTGTTTAAAATTTTGGGGGGGTCCGAAGGTTGTAATATTTTTTTTCATACAAATTGTTTAAAAAGAAACAACTTTTCCAAATAAAATTTTTGAAAATAACCTGTTCTTCAGTATAAACAATTAGGTTTTATGTAAATTTTTTCAATTTTCCCGCCATCTATCGCTAATTGTTTAAAATTTTGGGGGGGTCCGAAGGTTGTAATATTTTTTTTCATACAAATTGTTTAAAAAGAAACAAATTGTTTATTTGTTATTTTTTTATATGAAGCTGTTCTTATTAAGTAATTAATTAATTAATTGAAAGTTATTTCTTTACACATTCTTGGTTATGTTTTATGTCTATTATGATATGTCAATTTTTTAATTTTTTCGTGTTATTAGCTTTTAATAATGTTGTAATAAGTATTATTTAATAAATAAAAGTGTTTATACATATATTTATTATATTTTAACTTGATTTTTAGTCTATTACAGTGTGCGGGAGATTTCGTTCATTTGAACGTTCGTATCTTCAAGCACATTATATTTCATTATAATTTAAAAAAGAAGATTAAATTTCATAAGAGTTTTTTTTAACACATTTTTTAAAAATATTTAATTTATAAAATTATTATATTAAATGTTTAATTTTTATAAAATTATTTTATTATTTATAGGGTCCAGTAATTCATCCTCCGATGGTATCTAAGGAGAATGTTGCGAAGACGCCTTAACGGACAAGATGGGGTCCATTGCTGGACAATCCAGCATCGGCAGTGGCAGTTCAAGCAGAAAGATTATCATCAGCGTGATCATCATCATCATCGGGGCGACAAGTTCCACCGCCACCAAAGAGGTCACGCAATGCCGTGGCTGCAGCGGCTGCTGCTGCATCCTATGCGGCTATCCCATTGGGGAGGCGGAATATAATACTTCCATGGGTTCGGAAGAGAACCGAACCCAAAAAAAATTGTGGGAAAAAGTAATTTAAAAAATATGTTTTTTATATTATATTATTAACAATTTTTTTCTTTTTTTATTTAATACCCTCTTCAAATTATTTATTATATGTAATAATATTTAAATAAATATCATAGGATAAATCGATACATTACCAAGCTATTGTAAAAAGATCAATGGGCAAATCAATAACATTCTACTTTACCACTTTGCATTAATGTTACACTACATTTTCTAGAAGATAGCGCCACTGTAGTGAATCATAGGATAAATCGATACATTACTAAGCTATTTTAAAAAGATCAATAGGTAAATCAATAACATTCTACATTACCACTCTGCATTGATGTTATTAACATTTTCTAGGAGATGGCGCCACCTTCTACGCAGTGAATTTAAAATTTCAATTCTACATATGAGGCATTCTTTGTCAACTAAATCCCCATCTCTCCAAAATTGGTTTAGATATAAAAAATCGGACAAGGTCTTAAAAATTCTATAAAAATACATACTTTTTAATGCCGAGTGGCGTTATTCAAAATTCAAAATGGCGGATCCAATAGGGCGCCTAATTTTTAAAAAATTTATTGGATTCACTTGAAAATGGTTACTCGGGGGTGTTTGGGATCGCTGATTACGAATCCGATGTTAGTTTTCAAAAATTCAAAATGGCGGATCCAATATGTCGGACTTTTTTTAAAAAATCATTGGATTCGCTTAAAAATTGTTACACGGGGGTTTCTGGGGTCGCTGATTACGAATCCGGTGTTAGTTTTCAAAAATTCAAAATGGCGGATCCAATATGGCGGACTTTTTTTTAAAAAATCAATGTATTCACTTGAAAATTGTTAATCGGAGATTTTTGGAGTCGCTGATTACGAATCCGGTGTTAGTTTTCAAAAATTCAAAATGGCGGATCCAATATGGTGGACTGTTTTAAAAAATTATCGAATTTGCCTGAAAATCGTTACTTAAAAGAATTTAAGTCTCAATTTAAATTGAAATTTAAATATTATTTTTGCCCGTTTCACATCAAAAATATTATTATTATAATTATAATTATTATTATTATTATTATTATTATTAATATTAAATAATAATAATAATAATAATAAATATTATTATTCAAAAATATTCGTTTGACGGTTGAGCATTTTTCAGAAAACCGATTGATATCGGTTTTCCCCTCTTTGTTTCACGAATATCGCCTGATGCCCATATATGGACATATCGTCGGCACGTGCAACCGCGTGAGCCAATCAACGCGCAGCACGCGACTCAGCGCTCCCCACTATAGGCACCGAGCGAGCCTTAGTCAGGCGCTATTCTCCTTGGTCACTCCACTACTAGCCACCGCACGGTAGTCCGAAGTTTCTCATTTTCCTTTTTTCCATTTTAATTTTGGAAACTTCCCGAAGGGTCAAAAATTCCCTTTTTCCTATTTGTTGTTACCTTATTCGAAATAAATGGTATCACGTACTTCTGACCAAGATATGCAGAAAAAGTTTTTATTTCTACAGTTTTTTTTATTTCTATTCAAATTATTATTTTTTTAATATTGTTTTTTAATAGATTTAAGTACTAAAGCAATGTCAAACGTCAAGATAAGTACTCATTTGGATAGATGTTGCAATCCATACAACAAAGAAGGGCATAACGGTAAGGGATTGCGGTTTTTGTCCAAAAATCTAAATCGAAAGTTCCCAGATATTGTTGAAAATTCAAAAATTTGGTATGACTGCAGAAACTACAAAGTTCTATGTACTGATGACAATAAAATTATGGAGTGTAATCCAGATGAAACCCTTGATTCAATGGACATTTCATCTTCATCATCTATAAATCCTGATTCTTCAAAAGAAAGATCAGAACGAGAAATAGAACTTGAAGAGATGCTAGATGAGTTAAAAGAAAAGTTTTCTAGTTTAAATTTAAATGACCCACAGAGATTGGTAATTTTAACAATTGTCCCAACATCCTAGAGTATTAAAAAAATTGCGAGGGAATTTAGTTGCTCAAAAAGATTAACAAAAAAAGCAAAAGAATTGAAAGCTGCGAAGGGTATTCTAGCAGAAACAACTGCAAAAGTTGGCAAAAAATTGTCAGAAACAACAGTACAGAAAATAAATGAATTTTATCTAAGTGATTCTAATAGCCGAGTAATGCCTTGCGTAAAAGATGTTAAATCCATTAAAATTGACGGCAAACAGGTTCTTATGCAAAAACGTCTGTTGCTTTTAGATTTACGTGTTCTCCACTCGAAATATGAAGAATTGAATCCAAACTTTCCAGTCAGTTTCAGTAAATTTGCACAAATGCGCCCTCATTATTGTGTACTAATGGGAAGTAGTGGAACACATACTGTGTGTGTTTGTATCATTCACCAAAAGTGCATTCTGCTGTTTGATGCCATTGATTTTGAGAACCTGACAAAAGAATCAGAAAATCCAATTGTTACTTACAAAGATGGTTTGTCGCAAATAATGTGTAAAAACGCAACTACAGCTTGTCATCTTGATGAATGTAAAAATTGCCCAGGCAGCACATAATTATGCGATTATTTGAAAGAGTGTTTGCAAGATAATAATATTTTTCAAGTGGTATTTAGTCAGTGGACTGGAACTGACAGATGCACTTTAAACACACACACACACACACATAATGTCTTCCGAAGAATTTGTCGATGAATTATGTAGCAAACTCTCAGTTTTAAAGTCTCATTCATATATTTCAAAAAAGCAGGCGGATTATTTCGAATATCAAAAAACTCATATTCTTGACAAACAGGTACTTGTAACATTAGATTTCGGTGAAAATTATAAGTATGTGGCTCAAGATGCAGTTCAAGCTTTCCACTTTAACAATGACCAATGCACTGTGTTTACTGTAGTTTGCTATTTTAAAGCGAATTCTAAACTAGAACATAAGAGTTTTATTTTTCTATCTGATTCTACTCAACATGATACTTCTGCTGTGTACACAGTTCAACGTCTTTTGATACCTGAAATAAAGAAACTCTTCCCAGTTGAAAAAATTATTTATTTCAGTGACGGTGCTAAACAACATTTTAAAAATAAGTTTCAGATGCAAAATTTGATGAGCCATGAAAAAGATTTTGGTATTAAAGCTGACTGGCATTACCATGCAACCGCACATGGCAAGACTGCATGCGATGGTATTGGTGCTACATTTAAAGGAGAAGCAGCAAGAGCAAGTCTGCTTGTTAAACCCGTAGATGCTATTTTAACGGCTACAAAGCTTTATGATTGGGGTAAAACATTCTTTGACTCAATGTCTATTTTATTCTATAGTAAAGTAGAACACGAAAGAGTCAAAAGGTCGTTAAAGACATGGTTTGATTCTGCTCCTCCAGTTCCACAAATCCAAAAAAACCACTCGTTCACTGTGTTAAGTGAGAACAAGTTATTAATCAAACGGTTCTCAAGTGCTGCTGATGGTATTACGTTTAGTTATCCATTGTCCTAAAAAAATTCAATTAAAAAAAATTTTTTAATTTTAAAAAATTATTTATTTATTTGTTCAAAAAAATTATTAAAAACGAAAAAAAAATTAAAAAAAATAAAAATAAAAAAAAATAAAAAAAGAAAAATTACTTTCAAAGTGAAAAAAAACAAAAGTAATGTGGGCTTCATAAACTTAATATGTTGATAGTGTCAACCCTGTAAAACACAGGGACCTTTTACTTCAATTTTAAAATGAATGAAATAAATTTTTTTTAAAATCATCCGTTATTTTGAATTTTAAAAATCTAATATTAGATTCGTAATCATCGACCCCAAAAACCCCCGAGTAACAATTTTTAAGCGAATCCAATGATTTTTTAAAAAAAGTCCGACATATTGGATCCGCCATTTTGAATTTTTGAAAACTAACATCGGATTCGTAATCAGCGATCCCAAACACCCCCGAGTAACCATTTTCAAGTGAATCCAATAAATTTTTAAAAAATTAGGCGCCCTATTGGATCCGCCATTTTGAATTTTGAAAAACGCCACTCGGCATTAAAAAGTATTTATTTTTATAGAATTTTTAAGACCTTGTCCGATTTTTTATAACTAAAGCAATTTTGGAGGGATGGAGGGCTTCAGTTGACAAAGAATGCCTCATATGTGACGATCCATGAGCTGCTTTTCAGTTAAGTGGAGTTGCGTGCGCAAATATTAAGTATGTATTAAATAAAAGTGGGGGTATTGAGATTAAAATTTTACATTTGCTTATAAATAAAAATGGCGTTACCCCCTCTCCATAACCTACTAACTTCTAGAAATATCCTAATGTAGTTATTTTCCACCCAACTTGCGTGCGCATTCTTTCAATAGAGAGGGGTGATGCTTATTCTACGTTAAAGTGAAGATGCGTGCACAGTTTTTTTAAAGTGAGGGGGTGAAGAGAAGTGTGAGAGAAAGGAGAAGAGTGGAGCTGATGGAATATAATGCGGAGTACAAGTCTGGAGATCGCATAACTGTTACAGATATACTGAAGCAACAACATCAACAGCAGCCACAACATTAGCATCACTACTCCATCTTCTATAAGGTATATATATTCTACTTTAAATCCTTTTTTTTAACCTACTCCCCTCACAGGTTAATTTTAATTTTTATATTAAAACTTTCCATTTACTTCTGCTTACAGATATAAAAAGAAATCATGGATTTAGAAAAACTCAACGCTATTGGTCACATGGAAAGTTTCACATAAAAAAATTGTTTCTTTTCTTATTTTACCTTCATTATTATTAGTCTTAATACTAAGGGTATGGGTTCAAGTAATAAATAGGCGTTTTTTTATTTTTTAAAAACTAATAAATTAATTTATTCAGATAAAGTATTTAAAATTTATTATACATAAGATTCAGAATTTTCATAAAAATATTTTAAAGTAGTATGAGTACAATCAACTTCATCGACGCCATCTGATAAATTTCTCAGTTCATTCGATACATTCAGAAACCAATTTCGAAGAATCATAACATTGTTTACAGCACAATGGTTAGTTTGTGTAATATGATGCGTACATGTAGTTAACAATGATTCAGTTTTAATATTTTTAATCGTGGGACAGTCTATATCTTCTAAATTTTGTACATTTAACAAATATTTTTCTAACCACTGCTTTTTTCAACACCTTTCGTGTAGCTAGTTTTTGTACCTCGTAATGTTTCTTGTATAATAGTACGCAGTTCATCGTAAGATACACCTCCAGACATCCAGTGGATTCCATGATAATAATTGTTTGTTAGCCAGAGATTTTCACTTTTATAACGTTCAGGTAGTGAATTCCAAGCATATGGAGGTTCAAAGAGGTAAACTGAGCATCAGCTTCAAGAGGAAGTATAGCCAACTCTTTGAAAATGAAATCGTTGCAGGGTTTCTTGAAGCCTTGAACGTCTACGATGAACTCCATCCTGGAATAGAAATAATTTTGTGACGCTCCATGGTGAAAGGGACCTTAGCTACAAAAACATGAATTTCTAGTTATTGATGTAAATCCATAGATTAGGAGTTGCTCTTTCACATGAAAAATTCAAAAAAAATTTTAATTATTAGATTTCGTGTTATTATTAATTAAACATGGGCATGTTTTGGTTACGTGACGTCACCACAAGGCAGTATCAGAAATCCAGCCCCTCCACTTTTCACACAATCATACTCGCCTTGTGTATGTGATTCACTCGCTTCGTGCGACATCGGCTCTTTCAGTAGCGTAACTATACACTCAGAGCCCTAGGAAAGCCAATCATGGAGATTAGTTATTTAAATATTTATATTATTATTATATAATTTTTTTCTCTATTTTTCTTTTTGTTGTTTTTTACAATAAAATTTAATGCTTTTTAATAAAAAATATATCACTTACATTTCCAAAAAAAGCCGGTTTTCATTCGTGTTTTAATTCAAAAATTGGCGCGCATAATATTAAAGCCGAAGATGAACGAAGTAATCTCAGACGCGTCTGACTCACCGATGTACAAAATAGCAATGTAGTAGTAAGGTGGTGGGGCTGAATTCTGATGGAGCGCTCCAACCAATCACAACGCATCACTTTAAACGCGTTTTCTGTAAAATTTGTCTTTTGGAGCTAAGGTCCCTTTCACCGTGGAGCGTCACATTTTTATCCCAGGAACGTGAGTTATATACCTCTCAGTTCAACCCCCACTACTTTCATGAAATGAATATTTTGTGTGGCATCAGTTCCATCAGCATTAATCAACTTTCCAAAAATATGTAATACACTATTGCTTGGTAAAATAGATAAATCTTGATTTTGTACAATAATGCTAAGAAGCTCTTCCATTTTTCTTATAACAGCGACACAAAAAAAACAAGAAAAAATTTTCTCTTCTTTCTCTTCCTTAGTTTTGATTTCTGACTCGTAGACCTAGCTGCTTCAGGAATTGTCGACTCTGAGGTGTTAACACCTTGCGAACTGTATACAAACTGATCTTCGATGGACATGGTGTTTGAGTTTTATAACTACTTTAAACTTTTCAATTATAAACAATACCCATTACATTGATTTAATGTGTAAACGGATTGTTATTGTCTCTCCTCTAAAATTAACCAAAATACCGTTCTGATCTACTATACGCAGCTGAATGTTATGTATTGTCCTAACGGCGACTGGAAGGTAAATGATGTGTGCTGGAACTTCTACAATCTTATATCCCGGTGGAACAGTGAGGAAAAATTCATGTATAGTGTGGACTTTTTCACTATTTATATACGCTCCAGTGGTAATATTACATTCAATGCGTAGAGCATTCACTTTCAATATTTTTACAGGTAAATCAGAAGAATGTTTTACATTCGGTGGTAGTTTGCGAGCAGTGAATCCCAATAAACTAACAATAGAATCTTCAGGAGTAAAGTCAATAAAAAATATTTGATTTAATATAGCATTTTAATGTACTATTGTTGCACTCTATTGACAAATAATTTTTATGTTATTCGACGTTTTAAATATGCTTCTATATCTTTAATTTCACAACTACCTGTAGGTATAGTAATGTCAATATTATTTATATAAAATTTGTTGTAATTTTCATCAATGTTAGGAATTGAGTTATATGTAAATAGATCAACAAGACCAAGTGTATAATTTTTGTTAGGTGAAAGTTCAATAGGTGGGAAGTATAAAGCCTCTAGAACTGAAGACTTTCCCGTCAACGTTAAAGTAAAAGAGTCATTCATGTTGGACATCTACTTTTATACTGAAGATTATAATTATTTACATACTCTTATATAGATTAAAACTATTCTTAACGTTAAGTTGCTTACATAATAATTTAAGACATAAATGACCACATATAAATGTAGCAAAATTTTGATATCTCTCATGATTATATTTTATATAGCTACCAACACCTAGATAAACAATGAGATCCAATGGCGGTGAAAGATTTCCAAAACTATTAAAATATTCCATTTCATTGTTTATCTTTTTATATGCTACCCAATGTGTTCCAGGACCTTCTTTATCATCAAGATTAATTATTGCTGATTCACATTTATAAGGTCCTGTAATAGGTAATTCATTTCTCATGAAAACTCCACGAAATTTAGGTATTTTCATAAGTTTAGCATATTTAAGTAAATCATAGTCGGTTAGTGCGCGGTGAGGTAGCTTCAATATTAGTTTTTTTGAACGCTCTTTGTATATTTCAATCCATTTCCTTGATGCGGTTTAATACAAAGACCAAGTCCCTTACGATAGGGTTTCAAATATATATACCCTTTCCTATAGCAATAGCCTCCATTTTTTCATTATGTCGTTGAAATTCTGAAAGTTGTTTTTTAGCAGCATTAGCAGCATTAGCATCATTTACTGCTTGTACAGTACCACCAACTCCACCACTAAGTGCTCCTAAAGCACTAAGTCCGGCAAAAATTGGTATTAGTGGTAAACCCATCCCAAATTTAGATTTAGCTTTCATTATATTAGTTACAGCTAATGCAGCTGCTTTTTCACTAATTTTAGCGTCCTTGGAAATTACTCGTTCCCACGCCTTTTCAGCTAGTATTTTGTCTGCAGTATTTCTTACAGCCATGTCTTTATCTTTTGAATAGGCTATATCATGCTCCTTACAAGCTGTATCCAAGGAATTTATACCAGGATCCCCTCGTGCAAGACGTTTTGCCAACTTTGTTCCAGGTCCACAATATTAATAACCAGGAATATGACAGTCGAATGGTAATTTGTTAATTAAAGTATTGAGAAATCCTTGACCACTGCAAGAATTTTTCTTCACTTTATCGTGAGTAATCATTCCTCACTCGACAATGGTCTATAACCAACTAATTGAGGGCGACTATATAAGTGGGGTATTTATAGTTTTTTCATTAGTCAATTCTAAGATGCAGTTCAAGGTACAAGCTGTACAACTCCCGATTGCAAATGTGGATAACCTCATTGAAACTAAAGATAATGGGGTTAAACGACATGGAAGTTTATTTTCAAATAGTATTCGAGCAGCTTTTTGTGGACCATCAAATTGTGGAAAAACGAATGCACTTCTTTCTCTGATTATACATCCGAATGGTTTAGGATTTGAAAATATATATTTACATTCAAAGTCATTACAGCAACCGAAATATAAATTTTTGGAACAAGTACTTAGTAAAGTAGATGGTATCGAGTTCTTCCCATTCAGTGAACATGAACAAGTCGTTACAACTAAAGATGCAAAAACAAATTCAATTTTCATTTTTGATGATATCGCTTGTGAGAAGCAGGACAATGTTAAGGCGTTTTTTTGTATGGGGCGACATGTTAACGTCGATAGTTTTTATCTATGTCAAACATATGCTCATATTCCAAAACATATTGTTAGAGATAATATTAACTTGCTTGTGCTTTTCAAACAAGATGAAAGGAACCTCAAGCTTGTTTATAATGATCATGTGAATACAGATATGAGTTATACACAGTTTCGAGATTTATGTTTAGTATGTTGGAACTCTGACAAGTATGGATTTGTAGTTATTGATAAAGAGATAAATCTGAATGATGGAAGATATAGGAAGGGATTTGATTGCTTTATTCATTCAGTTATAAATATTAAGTATTTCAAGAGAATTACATTAGTTCAGTTTCAGACTTCCATAAATAAACATGTTTCGAAAGGAGCGAGAGACACTACATCAAATAGCTGCAGCAAGTGATGCTATACGTCGAAAACATCGTATTCTTAAAAGTTGTAGAGAGTCAGCTGAAAATATGTTGAAAGAAACCTTTCAACCATTAGTTACTCAGTTGGAAAAATTAGTGAATATATCTAAAAATCCTATAAAGATTGAAAATTTTCAAAACCATGTAAAGAAAGAAGAAGAAGAAGACTTTGAATCATCTTTTAAGACTGCCATTAGTAAAGATACACCTTTCAACACATCTATTTATAATGGTGATGTAGCGTTTTATGATCCTATTTCTGAAGAAGAAGACATCCAAAATTTAAAAAATGAAAATATAATTGATAAATTATCAAATCAAGAGAATCATAATATTATTGTTAATGAGCAAAATAATATACTTAATGATGCCTTTCATGAACAAGACATGTATAATATTAAAGAAGCAAGTAATGTGATTGATACTATGGAAGAAGAAGATTCTGATAAATTAACAAAGAAATTTCTACAAATGTTGGACAAAAGGTTCTTACATTAACCTAGTTGGGAAGAAAAAATATTCTAAAACGGATGGATTATTGGAACTCATATTCCGAAAAAAACCTGATCAGAAGTTAACAAATGCTAATGATTTCGTAAACTATAAAGAAATTCTACGTAGTACGAATGCATATAGAAAGAATTATAGTCCAAATAAACCTATTCGTAGTAATAACACTTTCAAATATACTAATGTTATTGCAAAACTTTTGCTCAAATCTGGATATTCTTACTCGAAGAGAAAAACTCAATTACCACAATTTATGATGGTGAAGAAACAATCATATGCAGACTACGTCTATTGGGATAATCCAAACGAGATTGTTGATCGTCTACGGTTACTTGTCGCATCAAAACAGGCTGTCAATTCAAGTCATAATAATGAAATTATGTCAATAATTGAAGAATTACGGGAAGCTCAAATTATATATTAAGAGTGAACTTGTAAAATCAAGATCATTTTTATATTGAATATTGTTCTATTCAGATCATTTTATTATACATCCTGGAACATGGATGATAAAAAGTTAAGAGTTGTGACAGAGTTACATAGGCAAGCTAGGATAAATAATCCATGTCGAAAAGTAGAAATGCGTGGAATTGATGAAACCTGGCAAGCAGATTTAGTTGAAATGATACCTTATTCAAAAGTTAATAAAGGTTTTAAATATATGCTTAGAGTTATAGATATATTTTCTAAGTATGCATGGGCTTTTCCTGTAAAAAGTAAAAGTGGAAAAGATGTTTCTGAAGCTATAGAATCTATACTTGTGAATGGACGTGTTGCTAAAAACTTGCATACTGATAAAGGGAAAGAATTTTATAATTCTGTATTTGAAAGTTTAATGAAATCATATAAAATTAAACTGTATTCAACTTATAATAATTTAAAAGCTTCAATTATTGAAAGATTTAACCGCACATTAAAAAACATGATGTGGTCACAGTTCAACTTACGAGGAAATTACAAATGGGAAGACATTTTACCATCTCTTGTTAAAAAGTATAATAACAATAAACATCGTACTATTGGAATGAAACCTACGGATGTCAGCAGAGAAGATGAAAAGAGACTGTTGAAACGCATATTCAAACAAAGGAAAATTTTACCTATGAAAGCAAAATTCAAAGTTGGTGATAAAGTGCGAGTTAGCAAGTATAAAAATGTTTTTGAAAAAGGATACACACCCAACTGGACAACGGAAATATTCACCATCATTCAAGTTAAATCAACGAATCCAGTAGTGGGATTACAAATAACGACAGCGCTACGTAGCGATTCAAAGCTACATTCACTTTAAAAAAATTTCTTGCTATCGGGTGACTAAAAAAATGGTATCATTTTGATAGATTTAGGTTGGTACAATTGTTTTTCTGTGAATTTTTTTTCTCATATTTGCTTTATTTTATAATTTAACAATTTTTTTTTAGAATCAAGAATGTATCAAATTCATAAGGATTTCCCACGATGAAGAAATGAAGCAATTTAAAGAAGTATCTAAAAGGCTGACAAATTTTTCAAGTGTAACACTTCAAATCTCAAAAGTTATAAAAAGGCAATTCGAGGCAACGATAATTATTAATATTATTATATTAACACTTTTATTTCCAATTTCTATCCTTACAAAAAATCAAGAAACTAATTCAACTTTATCAAATAATAATAAACTATTTACTCTTCTTTTTTATATTAATAATTAAATATTTATTGCATTTATATTTATTATCTTTTTCATAGGATTAAAAGTTTTTATTAGACATTGTCTAAAATGGGAAAAAAATTTAATTTAAAATATTTTGAAGATATAACCTCAGAAATAAAATTTTTGTTCTCACGCAAGGGTTCACTAAAAAAATGTACACGGCATTTTTTGTAAGTTAAAGAGTTTTTCAAAACATATAAATTTAAATTAATTTAATTTAAAAAATTTATCAATTTTTAAATTTAGGCTGGTAAAGAATATCCTAGTTTTAAATCTCATGCAATTATTATTTTTAATTCTTGAAATAAGATTAATTTTCTTAATTTTTATTTGTTAAATTAAATTAAAAAAATTTATTTACCTTTATAAATTATTTTAACATTAAACTAGATAATTTATTTTTAAAGTTATTTATTAAATTAATAGGTTATTTGCAATATTAAAGTATAATTTATTTCGTCACTAGTTAATTATTTTATTTGAAACTAACAGTTGGCAAACATGAAGTTAGAGAATTGATTCCACCTTCATGTTGTATTTGTTTGCTACGTAGATAAAATATTTTAGGAAATTGACATGAATTCAATGTCAATGTCCTTATTTAGAGGGGTTATGTTTATAGTTTCTTCTAAATTACCATCTTGCAGTTTAAGCTTTGAAGAAATTGTCAACGGTATTTTATTTTGGCCATGATTTGAAACAAATTTCACTAAAAATATGTAAGTTTTTAATTCTAAATAACGAAAAGCGCTACATAGCAACTAGTGCTATTAGTAATCCCACTGCAGTAACATACAAGCTAAAGGATTATCAAGATCAACCCATCGAAGGTGGTTTCTATGAAGAAGAAATTTCCAAAGTCAAATATTCAGATGTTTATCTTGTAGAAAAAGTTCTTAAAAATCGTCATAATAAAGTCTATGTAAAATGGCTTGGATTTGATAATTCTCACAATAGTTGGATAAATAAATCAGAAATGTAAAATTTTAAAAGTTAAAGTTAACTATTTAAAAAGTTAAAGTTAACTATTTGAAAAGTTAAAGTTAACTATTTGAAAAATTAAAGTTAACTTTTAGAAAAGTTAAAGTTAACTTTTGGAAAAGTTATATATAAAAAGCATGTAAATATTTGAAAAGTTAAAGTTAACTATTTGAAAAGTTAAAGTTAACTTTCTGAAAAGTTAAAAGAATGTTAGAAAAATATTGTAAGAATTTATTTATACTTAATAGAGCTATGTCAACGATTGTAATAATGTATATGAAGGTTTTATTAAATAAAGTAGACATAAAATTAATAACAATTTTCCATTTATTAATAATTTAATTGCACTTCTCCTTTCATTACAACTCTTTTTTCAATATGTACAATAAATATAAATAAATAAGAAATATAAACAATAAATATAAATAAATAAGAAATATGAACAATAAATATAAATAAATAAGAAATATGAACAATAAATATAAATAAATAAGAAATATAAACAATAAATATAAATAATTAAGAAATATACAATAAATATAAATAAATAAGAAATATATATATCAGAGTTGTAACATTTCCAAATCATCATCATCATCATCATCAATATCAACATTTGTAATATTACAATGTCCCCAAGCGAGAGTGTTTGTACTATTTTTTAATAAATATCTTTTATCGTCAAATGTACTTAAAGCTGTTTTAGTTTGTTTTAATGTGTGTACATTGTGTAATTTTAATCTTATGGAATACTGTGTTCTAGATTGAATTTGTATATTTTTAAGGCAGAACACACTCATCTTTCATGAGACCTAAGACTTTTTTGCTAGCTTGCGGAATGCCATATACATTATTAGCTGGGTAATAATATGTATCAAATTTGCAAATATCTACCTTCATATCAGAGTAGATAGGGTAAATGCACCAGTGGTGGATCAGGCACCAATAGTGGATCAACGGCGTTAAAAAGGTTAAAATAAGCTATTTCTAATTGAACTAAATGTTTCAATCGTTTAGGGGAGGTGTATAGATAAGTTTTATGAAATAAAATCATTTGAAAGTATTTAGGAAAACAAAGCAATACAACAATTGTTGATTTTATGCTTTTTCACATGAAATCTTAAAAAATAATTGTTTAGTCTAAATTTTTTTAATTTTTCGAGTAGAAAGTAATCAATTCTTTCCATATAGAATACTTTTGGAAAAAAATTTACATCATTAAGTTATTTTTGTGTAGTGTAAAGGCGTAATTGATCCACGACTGGAGCAATGTCATTTTATTGTTGAATGTGGGTGTGAGGGGGTGTAAACGTTACAAGCAGGTCGAAAACTACACGATAGTGTCCTTGAAGACTTGTTAATTCATACTATTGTAAAGATTACCCTATATTTTTCATCTGAAAAAATCTGTACAAAAGTCAAAATAATAAATTTAGTAGGCTTAAATGATCCACCACTGGTGCAGTTACCCTATCTACACATTTAATTTTATAAACAAGGCTATCGGTATCAGTGTAAAGTAATTTACAATTATCACCATACTTGATTCGCATATAATTATAATGAAAATCATACATTAATGTCTTTGATATATCTAAGACGCTAAGTCCAATATAGATTGGCTTATTCATAAATACTTCCATTTTTGTTAATTCAACAGCAATCAAGTACCACTTTCAATAAACATGATCATGTCAAAATCTGTAAGAAGTTCCAGCTGAACATTTGTATACCTTAACATAGCATGCCAGCTCAATCCAGAAGTTGTATAATAGTGAGCTGGATCTAAACCATATGCATCAAGACATTGGTCTCTAAAATTTTCAAAAACATCTGCGAGTAGTAAAATGTCTGTTTTCATGTACTTGTTTAACATTATCATTATAAAAATTATCTAACTGAGTTGTCAGAAAAATATCATTCGTCCTAGCAATAAATGATTTTATATCAAATTCCTCTATACCACTAGCTAACATTTTTTTAAATTTTGCAACGAATACTG
The DNA here is from genome assembly GCF_019393585.1 of Leptopilina boulardi. Classification (NCBI taxonomy): domain Eukaryota; kingdom Metazoa; phylum Arthropoda; class Insecta; order Hymenoptera; family Figitidae; genus Leptopilina; species Leptopilina boulardi. The sequence goes on from NW_026137854.1 coordinate 466,478, forward strand.
TATAAGCTTTTATCGAACCTAACCTGTTTAAGCAAGTTTCAACCTGATTTTTAAAAATACTGAATGCATCATCTAAGAATTCATTAATATCTTTATGAAGTATATTTATTATACTTCCAGATTGCAATCTACAATTAAAAGCTCTGTCAGTTACAACCTATTTAATTTTTTCATTAGAGTGATCGATTCGTGCACCGCGTTTCATTAGCGAATCAAAGTGACATTGATAATAATTAATTTTTCTTAATAAATTTAAAATTCGTTGAGTTTTTGTAAATCCATGATTTTTTTTTACATCTGTAAGCAGAAGTAAATGGAAAATTTTAATGTAAAAATCAAAATTAAGCTGTGAAGGGAGTGGGTTAAAAAAAGAAGTTAAAGTAGAATATATACCTTATAGAAGATGGAGTAGTGATGCTAATGCTGCTGTTGATGTTGTTGCTTCAGTATATCTGTAACAGTTATGCTATCTCTAGGCTTGTGTTCTGCATTATATCCCATCAACCCAACTCTTCTTTTTCTCCCACTTCTTTTCACTTACACTTAAAAAAAATAAACTGCGCACGCAACTCACTATACCCTACCGGAAGGGTGGTACTGGATTGGTACTGGGAAATTGAAACTGAGATCTCAGTACCAACTCAGTACTAATTTAAAGCATTTTGGTACTGAAATGGAACTGGGAAATTTACCTGCGAAAAGGATCGAGTTACCGTTAATACCCTCATAAAAGTGAAAAGCGACTAGCTTTTTCAATATGTTTAAACTAAAACTTTATATTTATTTCAATATTATATTTGTTTTTCATGGATTTATATTATTTTCATACATTATTATGCATATGATATTTCCTTTGGCAGCTAAATTCAAAAATGATGTCCATTTTTTTTCAAACTTAAGGTATACGAGATAAATTATAACTTTTTTAAATATAATTATTTTATGATAAATTTTAGATATTCATAATCTGGAAATATTAACGAATCTCAATATATATTTTTTAAAGTTGAGTTGTTAAAATTACAAATTTTTTAAGCAATAAAACTCGAGTTAAAATTGTAATCCTTCAACAAAGGACCTTGGAGTCTATTGTTCAAGGAGGGATTGCAATATAATTTCCAAACTTAACTGAAATTTTCTACAAACTATTATGTTTTTTTTGCTGTTTTCCACGGATATCGTGAGAGACGTTTGCTGTTCTAACATACCTTTAAAACTATTGTTAAAGTACTTTAAAAATGTCTTCTTATGGGTTATCAGGTAGTGGTACTGAAGTGGAACTCAAGCCAAGTCCAATTCAGAACCATTCCAATACCTCTCTTTCGGTAGGGTATACTATGTATCCCTACTCTTTTATAATAATGCGCACGCAAGTTGATGAAAAGAGAGAGGGGGGTGCGCATGCAGCTCAACATATACTCTAAACCCCACACTGGTTGTCAAGAGGGTGGAAAGTGGGAGAGTAGCTAAAAAAAATAAGCAAATGAGTTGGTGGTAGTGGGTGACCAAGTGGGATGAAAGTGGGTAGAATTTTTAAAAAATGCATATGCAAAGGGATTTAAAAATTTCAAAATTCCCGCAAGTAACAGCGCCATCTTGCGACAACAGTCGGTAACACCGATCTATGGTAAAGTAGAGTTACCATTGAAAAATAGGGACTTATGCAAAGGGGTTAAAAATTCAAAAATTCTCGCGAGAAACAGCGCCATCGTGCGACAACAGTCGGTAACACCGATCTATGATAAAGTAGAGTTACCATTGAAAAATAGGGACTTACCATGAAAAAAAGAAGTTTTATAAAGTGCCGCCTTCTTTTAAAAAACAACATTAGTATATGGTAAAATAGTTACATACCATGAAAAATAAAATCGACATGCAAATTAGTAGGTGGAAAGTGAGAGGGAAGCTTAAAAAGACGTGAGTGGGTGGTAGAGAGTGACCAAGTGGGAGGAATGTGGGTGGGATTCTCTATTTTAATTCTACTGGTGCGAGTGCTGAAGGTCTTCTGCTGCTTATTCTGGAAGCTGGAACAGAATGACTTTCCTTGCCACGGGAATCGCCTGAGTTACATGTAGTCCCCACCATTCACAACATCTTACCACTGAACTCCATCCCCACTTGACGCATGGACTACCAACGAGCCCCGGTGACCGTACGCACACATCTGCCGCACACCTTTCCAGTGTCGCTAATTACATGGAAATTTCCCGAAGTACGAGAAATTTTGACAGCATTGGGAAATTTTACGGGAAATGAATAAATTACGGGAAATTCCGGGAAATACTCTAATAATGTACAAATTTAATAGATTTTTAACTAAAACTCAAGTTTTCTAACAGAAAATAATTTTAAAAAAGTTTTAATGATTTATAAAACGATAATTACATTCAAAAATTAAAAATAAAATACATAAAAACTCAATAAAAATAATAATAATAGCAATACAAATAATAATAATCTTTTATCAGAGCTTATATATTATATTATAATTCTAATAAATTACAATTTTATATGGTGGGAAATTGCAAGGAAATTTTCCAGCAACACTGCACCTTTCACTTTTGAGTCATCCACTGTGCGCCACCCACTCCCAACCACCCAGTCCCGCGCGGTATCTCGCGAACCCTTTGTTCCTCGAGGTTCTAATTATGATTTTAGAATTTTTGGGACCGTATATGATTATACATAGGGAAGACATATACAAATTAAGGGGGGTGGGTAGGCGACCAAAAGGGTTAAATTTTAAAAAGACATATGCAAATAAAGCGGCTGGTGGGTGACCAAGAGGGTGGAAAGTGGGTGGTAATATTAAAAAAAGATATATGCAAATTAGGGGGTGGTGGGAGGTGGCCAAAAGGGTGAAAGTTTAAAAAATACATATGCAAATTAGGGGGTGGTGGGAGACTAAAAGGGTTAAAAAAAAGTCAAAACTTCCAGCGTGCAACAGCGCCATCTCGCGACAACGTTGGTAACTGCAACACATGATAAAGAAGAGATCTACGCTCGGCCAGTAAAACAGATTTCTACTACCTGGAGATTTCCGGTCGGTAAGTGGTCTTGAATCCCCATAGCTCTACTACTTACACACATAACTGGTACGCTTTAATTGGCTTAAAATTATTCCTAACACATCCTTACTACAATACGCATACATAAACGCAGAATAACGCAACGCATATAGATACATAATTCACGCTGAAATGAGAAATTCTGAACTTCTTTATATACTAAATAGACAGATTTTTCTGCACTTGTGAGAAGCTTAATATTACATTGTTAAATATTTAAAAATAAAAAAAATTATTTATTAAGAAATAATAAAAAATTTTATTACCTTTCAAAGAACAATTTTTATCATAAAATCATTTAATTTAATTATAGACGCAAACTTATAATAAATATTCTATAATTATATTTAGATAAAGAAATATAGAATAATTAAAAAACAATTATTTATCAAAACTTTTTCTAGTCTATATTGCAGAAATAAAAATTATGAGCAAACAAATGAAGTATTTTATTATTAAATATTAATTAAAATTATTTTTAATTCATATTGCAGTATTAAAAATTATTTTAAAATCAGGACGTCCAGCAAGTCTAAAAGAAAAAAATTCCCTGACTTATTTTAATTTATAAGAAAACACGTAAAGACTAGAAGAACGTTTTGTACGTCTGGATAGCTTGGTTGTTTTGATTAAAAATAAAAAAATTTTTAATTTTTTAATGAGACATTGCAAAATTCATGAACTGCAATTTTCACCCTGTGAGGAATTTTCGTAAATTTTCACCAGCAACAAACTTTTAGTGAGAAAGTTGTTCATTAAGGTCCAAAGAAGTTTTCTGGAATATTACAATGCAATTGAACAATTAATAACAAAATGGCGAATGTTTAAACTTTGAAGTTGCGCGATCGGCTGAACGTTTGGCATGTGTTTGCTACCATAAAAAGATCGATTGTATTATTACGTAGCAAACACATGCCAAACGTTCAGCCGCTCGCGCAACTTCAAAGATTAAACATTCGCCATTTTGTTATTATTTGTTCAATTGCATTGTAACATTCCAGAAAACTTCTTTAGACCTTAATGAACAACTTTCTCACTGGAAGTTTGTTGCTGGTGAAAATTTACGAAAATTCCTCACAGGGTGAAAATTGCAGGTCATGAATTTTGCAATGTCTCATTAAAAAATTAAAAACTTTTTTATTTTTAATCAAAACAACTTTTTTTTTAGTCACTCGTAGAATATAATAACACGTATTTTCGTTTTTGTTTCATTAAGAAATTCGTAAAATTGTCTGAGCTGTCGCGACTTGAAGTCAAAAAAACAATGAAAATTTTCTTTTTTAAAAAAACAGTTTTTCTCTTATATTTCGAAAACGGAAAAAGATGGAAAATTTCTTCTTAAGAAAAAAGGATGCGCAATCGAATTCTGTATAAGAATATTCTCGAAAAATATTAAAATTCGAAAAATTAATTTTGAGTGTCCAGGGGACTTTGTTTTCTGGCCGAAAAAATTTACGTGCCCTTCTAGAATCCAGCAGCTCAAATACGCAATTTTAATGATAACTTTTTTTTATTTTTAACTTTTTGTCAATAAAAAAGAGACAATTTTTGAATCTTTTTGCTTATAAGTCGGCCATTTTGTTATTTATAAACAAAAATGGTTTATTATAGTACGGGCAAGAGCCATATTTTTGTAGAATAAGCTGTAAAAAAATTGGAGCAATCGGTCGGATAGATTTTTGTAAATCACCTGCGCCAGTATTTTTTTGTTAACCCTTTCAGGGGCACATTATTCTAAGCATACAAATTTTTGTTTCATTACGTATTTATACGTTTTTTGGGTCGCTGAATACAAATCCGAGGTCAGATTTTTGCAAATTTTAAAAATTCAAAATGGCGAATCCAATATGGCGGACATTTTTTTTTTAAATTCAATATATTCGCCATATTGGATCCGCCATTTTGAATTTTAAAAAACTGACATCTGATTCGTAATCAGCAACCCCGAAAACCCCCGAGTAACGAGTTTCATACAAATTGCATTATATTTTTAAAAAGTCGTCCGCCATATTGGATCCGCCATTTTGAATTTTGAAAAACTGACCTCAGATTCGTAATCAGGGACCCCAAAAACCCCCGAGTAAAGATTTTCAAAGTCGTAGCACTTCGCGTTTACAAATAGCTGAATTAATTATTAAAAAAATGCATATTTTTCAGATTGATGGAATAATATTAAGTTAACAATAATAAATTATTCATAAACAATATTATAGATTCGTTATATTATATCCTTAGAATCTAAAAATAAGAAATATATGATTATTATTAGATAAATATGCCGGAAATACCAAAAATACAACAACAAAAAAGGTGGGACGTATACGTCCCACTGCCCCTGAAAGGGTTAATAAATTAATATTAAATTAAAATAACAACCCGAGGCGAAATTTAAGGCCTACTTTTTTAGGAGTAAATAGGGTTAAACAGACCCTCTTTAGCTTCCTCAACCAGTCGCAAATTTCCCTTGTTTCCACGTTTGGATTCAAAGTAGGGTCGAAAAATTGATTAAAATATTGAAAATTTTAAAATTTCTCTAATTATACTAATTTTTTCAAACGCTTGAATATATGTTAATTTCTGTTTTTAAAGGGTAATTAAAGAGAAATTATGTGAGAACAAATTTCATTTTGCTTTAATCAAAATAATTAAAAAAGTATTTTTTTTCCATTTTTTTGTATTTTTTAATCGAACTAGACCCTCTTTAGCCCTTTTCTTCTCCATTGGATTCAAAGGAGGGCCTACGGGAGTCTATATGATCCAAAAGAGGGCATATTTAGGTTCCAGGAGGAGCTAACGAGGATTTAAATTTCGACTCGTGAAAATTACATATAATAATCATGAATATCTTTCGTTCATTCTGTCCACACCTGAAGTTAGTATTTGTTATAGGTCTTTTGTTTTTTTTAAATGTGTTGTTTGGCATTATTTTATGTTGGTTAAAATTTTTCAATATTTTGACATTGTCATTTGTGCGGTCGTATTTTAATTATTAGAAATTATAAAATTGTTAGAATCGTGCAAAAAAATTGTGAGGATTGTGAGAAAAATTGATTCGATTGCTGTTAGAGTAAGCTGCATAAGTTGATGGTAAGTTTAATTTAAAATAGGGGAAAGGTGGGTAAGTTCGCCCAAAAAAAGTTTAGAGTATAAAAAAAGTTACTTAATTATAATGTTTGAGTATAAAAACTCTTTCGTAGTACAAAGACAACCTTCAGAAATAAAACAGAATAGTTATTTGAATTGTCTTTTAATGAAAATATTAAATAAATTGTAATTAAAATATCGATGGTAAAAATGAAGAATTGACCTGAGGTGCGGGTAAGTTCGACTACGGAGGAGGGTAAGTCTGTTTCTTCCAAAAAGTAGGAATAAATTGAAGTAAATGTGTCAAATTTTTTTGTATTTGTTTTTATTAATCAATAATCTTATGAATGTCTTAAAAATTAATACTGTATTATAATGAAATATACATTTTTTTCGTCAAATTTAATTTTTCAATCAAAACTAGTTTTTAAAGGAGGAGAAAGTAGCTACGTAAAGGACGTAACTCTCAGAGACAAATGCGCATGCGCGCTTTGTGCGCGCTTATTTTTAATGTTTTTCTTTCTCAAAATATTCAAATAATTATTTGTTATTATAAATTTATTGAATTACGCATTTTTTCTATTAAAAAATTTTTAGACATGAAAGGAAGAATGAATGCGAAGGACAGTGAAAAAGATAATTTATTTATTGATATTTAACAATGTGTAAATAACATTTTTAGTATTGGACGAAAAATCAGATTTAACAATCATCTATTCTGAAACCCGATTAAAAATCAGATTTAAAATTTTTCTATTCGGTATAAAATCTTTTAAAACTTTAAAATATTACATTTTAGATAGGTATTGTATGTATATAATTGAGGTTATGCATAATAGTAATTTTCTTGATTCTGCTACAATAAATGAAAATTAAAAGCGAAACAAAAATTTAAATAATAAAGTATAAATAAAAACATACTAGTTATTGCAGCATTAAATTAAATTATTATAAAATAATTTCCTGCATTTGTAGAAATCTATCAGTTTGTCTTCTGCTGCATATCTCTATATACATTCTGAGCAATTGCGCATGTCCCGTACCTAACTTACGTATCTTGCTTGCGCGACTTGTGATTTGACGAACTTAACCGCACGAACTTAGCCGACATTAATAGTTTAAACATTTTATTACTTATTTAATTTTACAACTTATTTTTAATTTTCAAAACATGATTTTCATAAAGTGTAATGTTCCAGAATTATAATAAAAAAAAATTACCAATTTCTATGGATAATAAATACGTTTTTCTAAAATTCAAAATTCAAAAAATTTACAATTAGAAGCAACTTTTTCATACTTGTTTAATATTTTTGTTAATAACAAACCGATTACAACAAAACTTTTTAGACACCATCGTTACCATACAATACTCCATTCTTAAAAACGGTTATACGTAATATTTATTTTTAAAAAAGTTATTAAGAAAAACGAACTTATCCGCCGCGCGAACTTACCCACCTTTCCCCTATATAATAATTTTATCAAATTTCAAAAATTTATTTAATTAACCACGATAATTAAATATTAAATTTAAATTAAATAATTTATAAATTATTTATTTATTAATTTAAATTTATTAATAATAATTATTATTATTTATTATTATATAATAAAAAATAAAAAATTTTATTTAATGATAAATATTTTGATGATAAGAAATTTTTACAAGACCTTTACCGATATATGTTATATTAAAAATTATCATTTTAAATTTTAAATCGAAAATGTTCTTAAAGAATTTCTGAAAAATTATCGACAGATATTTAAATATAAATTTTTATTAATTTTTTAAAAAAAGCAAATCACGCGTGCATGATTTTAGACGATTTTTTTTGTTCCAAAATAATAAAATTATTTTACTTAATAAACATTCTGCCAGACATACAATAAGACTTAAAAATTTTCAATCAGATTATTAATTATTAAGATAAAATCATTTTTCTACCTTTAATGTAATAAAACTTAATAAATAAAAATTATTATAAAAAAATTTATTTTTTTAAAGTTTTTAAAAATTAAATTTTTTAGAATATTTGATAAAATAACTTCCTCGATATCATGTATGAAAAATTATGGATTTATAAAAAAATAATTGAATTCATATATTTATATCTGTAAAATTTTGATTAAAAATAAAGTTGTTTTTCTACAGATCCTCCTTATATTTCGATCAACGATGTCAGCGACATTAAAAAACTGGAAAAAAATGTGGACAATGAATATTTGCGCAAGGGTATTGAGAGAGTTAAAAAAATAAATAAAATAGAAGAGAAAGAATATGATTCAGAAAAAAAAATTAAATTAAATAAAAAAAATTGATTATATTAAATATTTAAATAGAATTTAATTCAAGAAGCTGAAGTACACAACGTTTACCAAGAAATTTTTTTTTAAAGTTGTATATTAAGCCTAAATTACATATTAAAGCATTCTTCAAATAACTATTCCGCCTATGTTAAATATATGTAATTTAGACGTAATATTTAACTTTTTTAAAAAAATGTTTTTATTGATAAATGTTGCGTACTTTAGCTTCGTCTCAATTCTATTAAATAATAATTATATAAAAATATAATTTTTATTATTATTATTAACAATGTAATAATATTATTGATAATATTAATTTTAATTTCTTTATAATAAACAATTACATTCCTAATTTCGCGCGCTTGCGCGTGTTTATTTTTGCTAGTATAGTAAATAATAATCGATTATAATTTTTTTCAACACTTTATGATGAGAATAAAACGAAGTAAAAAGATTTGGTGTGATTATTTTTTATTTTATAATAAAAAAGAATCCTTAAATAAGATCCCAAAAAAGGCCTTAACACCAGACTACCCCTTCAATGCAATATTAATAAGTAAAAAAATTAAAATAATTGTGATATGATTTGCACATAGAATATTTATATATAAATAGGGTAACTGTGGGTAATTCTGCTGATTTTCAGTGTAGATTAACTTTGCAAAGCTTGTCTGAGCTCATATTTAAACCAAATGTCGTTATTTCAATTACAAATGAAAGTTTTATTATTAAATTTTGCTAATAAATTAAAGTTAGGTTTATTGGGCACTCCCCGCATTTAAAAATATCAATTAAAAAATAATTGTAAATGAGGGTATTGCTGTTGAGATGTCGGTATTCCTGTGTGGCAATTACTAACGAAACACCAATTCCAGTGCGGGTATAACTGCAGAAAATCAGGCTGCGCTGACACAATGATCTGAGTGACCGGTAACGTCAACAAAAAAGTTAGGTTATGTCTTTGCTAAGAGTTGCGCAGTGAACGTATTTAAAAATCTCAGGAATACCCGCAAGCAATGAAAATATTGCTGGTAATACAGATTTAAGGAATATTAATTATAAACAAATAATAAATGGGTAACTAAATATTTATTTAAAACAATAAAGCCTACTTTATTGAATAGTATAATACTAAATTGTGTATATTATTGAAAATGTTGAAAATATAAAAGTTTTCTGATAGGTGTTCATGGCTGCCATATTCCATAATTTCATGGAATTTAGTCATAGTCTACTTTAATTTTAAATAATTACATTAATAATTAACGAAATGCACATTTTTCTTGTAATGTTCATTAATTTAAAAAAATCTGATAAAACTAAATTAAAAGATTAAAGTATTATAAAATTTAAAGAAACAAATTTTCTTAACATTTAAAAACGTTTTAACAAAGCAATTTCTTCGTCTAATCTATAGCACTTTCTTTTATTTCATCACTCATTAATCCTTTTTCTTATGCAAAAAATTTAATTCATTAAATTGTCCACAACAAAAAATCAATATCATTTTCGAAAATTTTAACAATTCAAGGTTTTGCTATAAAATTCAAGAAGATTTCAAGGTTTTCAAGGCAAAATAAAATTCAAGGAGAATTCAAGGTTTTCAAGGTGGCTGGACACCCTGAATATTTTGCTTCAAATCAATCTTGAGCGAAAAACCTTATAAAATTCTCTCAGAGTTTACTTGAGATTTTTGGGAACACATGATTATGTTCTAAAAATCATTAGTTAGAATTTTCATTTCATGGAATTTCATTTGTCATAATTATTTTTGAGCCGAATTTTTATTTTGCAGAATTTTCATCAAAACGATTTTCTATATTAAAGAATTTTTATATAATCGAAAATTCACTTCAGAGAATTTTTATTCGTTCGAATTTTTATTTAACATAATAGGCATTTTAAAAAATTTTTATTAGGTAGAATTTCATTGCATAGAATATTGTTTCAGATGAATTTTCATTTGTTCCAATTATTATTTGATATAATTTCCATATAACCGATTTTTCATACTACACAATTTTTACTTAACCGAAAAATCATTTCTCTGAAATTGCAAATGGCCGTACAAACAATCAACAGAAAGATTTCGGCGCGATTTTTGAACTTCATTTGTTCGAATTTTGTTCTGTGAATAGGAAATTCTAGCATTCAAAAATTCTATTAAATGACAATTCTACTAAATTAAAATGCTGTTAAGTTAGACTTTTTTAAAATAAAAAGTTATCTAAAGGGAAATTTTGTAAAATAAGAATTCCACGAAATAAAAATTTGGTATCTAAAAATTCTGTAAAGTAAAATTCATTTTAAATTGAATTTTTTCAAACGCTAATTCGAAAAATGAAAATTTGTCAAAAAATAATTCTATGTAATAGAATTCTTTAAAATCAAAATTGTAACTAATGATTTTTATGGGATAATCATGCGTCCCGTAATAATTTATTATTCCTACTGGAAGCAAAAATTTTCAAAACTTTTTATGCATAGTTCACTTTTTCTGTAAATTTGTTCAATTTTTAAAATTTCAGAAAAAAGGAATTTTTTCCTGAGAATACTGTGTAAAATATAAATCAACGTCAAAGAGAATAACAAATTGCGAATTTAATGTAAGAACATTTTAAGGAGAATAAAAAATAAAATAATAGGTAATAAATTGTATTTCTATATGTCGTATTAAGTATATTATAAAGAAATATCATTTAACGTCATAAATATTAAAAGTTTAATAAATAGAATCGTAGTTTTACTAGAAATTTGTTTATTTTTTCTAACTTATTTTTTTCGTAATAACCTAATAATATGTGGACATTTTACAAACCGGTACCAATTTATATTTTATACTTACAATTTTGAAAAAACAGCTACTTTTACAGTATAACATTGATTCCAAATAATTGGCGAATTATAGTAGAAATATTTGTGTCTTGTGTTTTTAAAAAACGCAAAGACTTAATAGTTTTGAAGTAAATTATTTACAAATAACTTGGAGCAATCTAAACAGTCGTCTCCATGTGTTCTGGAAGCCGTAAAGTTAACGTACAATAGACGGAAAACTCGGTTGCGTTGCGTATGTCATGAAGAACGTGAATAAATTAAGGTACGGTCACAGCTTTTCATGTCCTGGGTTAGATGTAAAGGTGGTTTTACGATATTCGAGATATCGAAACGACTTGGTGGATTCCACATCAATTCATCAGGTTGGTTCCACAATAGACAAAATCGTACCGTCCTGAAGACGATTTTCAAAACGAAACGATTGGCGACAATAGAAAAAGCATGCGCGCGCATCGTTTTGGCATGAAAATCGTCTTCAAGACGATACGATTTTGCCTATTGTAGAACCAACCTCACACTAATTTTTTTTGTTAAATGGGATTTGGATGTACTTTTGTGAATTCATTACTTTAGTATACTGTAAACAGTCGAAAAAAAAATTTTCCAGCGACGGCAATTTTCCTTTTAAAATCTCGAATACTAAATACAAAAAGCCAATAGTCAATGAAGATATAGCGTTACCTTTGTGCAAATTACTATTTAAATATTATACTGAGTGAGTATTCTTAATTTGGAAAGAGTAATATAATAATTATGAATTTATATTTCTAAACAGTAGTTAATAAAAAAATAGGAAACTGAAGTTAGTGAACCGTTGAAAACATGTTTATAAATATATTAATAACTGAAAAAGAATTATGAAATGTACAAGAACTATGGTAAATATCCATCCCGTGTGGAAATAAAATTACTATAGTGTTTTGGGAATATTGACATAAAAGTTAAAAAACCCTCCACAATAATAGAAAAAAATTACTACTATACTAAATTTTACCATAGTCGATATTAAATGTTCGAAGTTGCACCTTCAAATATTACAGTAAACATATTGTATTCACACATATTACATATTCTTGAGAAACGCACGCTTTTAATACAATACTAATATAAAGAACTTATTCTAACAATACACACATTCATATAATCGTCGCAATACATGCTTGAGAAAAAAGGGAACTTCTTTATACACTAAACAACGGAAAGTACTGCTGCTTGCGAGAGAATTACTACAAATATATGTTATATACCTGTGTAAATCTAATTTAATATTTTTAAATTTATTTAAATTTATTAATTAAAATATAAATTATTAATATAAATAAAGTAAAATTTGAATTAAATTCTCAAAATTTAATATTATTCAGTAAATTTCATTTTGTGTTTCCTTCACTGTTTAACTTTTTGAATAATTTTAATTAAAAATTTGGAAAATTTCTTTAAAATTTTAACAATAATTTAAAAAATTTAGATATTTTAAAAAGTTATTATTTTAAATATATATAATAAAAAAATTCGAAGAATTACTTTTTTACAATGATTACTTGATATATACTTTTTTTTAAACTACTTTTTGTTTTGATTTTTTATTAAAATTTTTCAATATTTGATTTTCAGAAATTTTTATGAAACACTTAAAATAAATAAATTATTTTTTCAATAAAACACAAAATAATAATAAACACATATTTAAAAACAATTTTTTTATACAAAATTATACATTTGATTTAATTATTATTTAAATTAATCTAATTTGTTAAATCTAAATATTGAATGAAATGTTCAAAATAGTAATTTCTCATATTTGCAAACTATATACTTAATACATATACAGGGTATTCCAAAAGTATGGAAACTTTCAAATATCTCGAAAAGTACGAATTTTTGTAAAAAATGTTCAAGAGAAAAGTTGTTCCAAACAAAAAGATGTACATCTTTGAAACCAAAAAATTGGGCCCGGAGCCCAATGTTGGGCCCTACAATGAAAAAGTGGTTTTCTTAAATGAGACCACTAATTTTCAGTGTCAAATTCGTAATCCCCATGAAATTCTGCGTTCAGACATGTGGTATAAGTGCCCAAAATATTTGGCCCAATCCAAGATATTGGGTCCAAAATTTATCAACAGATAAATAAATTTTAAAAAATCGCATCTTGGATTTTGAGATCATAGGATTAAAAATTGGAAGCTAATTTTCAAATTGAGCATAGAGCCCAATGTAAGATTCCGCCACCCAATGTGAGGCCCACAGTAAAAAAAAATTAGTTGTCTTAAATAAAACCCATTAATTTTCAGTATCTAATTCGTAATCCCCATGAATTTCTGGGTTTAGACTTGTAGTAAAAATGACAAAAATATTGGGCCCAATGTCTGGGATTAAGCCCAACATTTTTCGTTAAATAAATAAATTTAAAAAATCGTATCTTTAGGAGTTTTTGGGGTCACAGGATTAGAAATTCGAAGCTAATTTTCAAATTGTACACAAAGCTCAATGTAAGATTCCGCGGCCCAATGTGAGGCCCACATTAAAAAAAATTAGTTCTTTAAACAAAACCCACTAATTTTCAGTATCCATTTCAGAATCGTTATGAAATTCTGGGTTTAAATTTGTAGTACAGAAGCCAAAAAATATTGGGCCCAATGTCTGGGATTGGGCTCAACATTTTTTGACAAATAAATAAATTTATAAAATTGCATCTTTTGGAGTTTTTGGGGTCACAGGATTAGAAATTCAAACTTATTTTTCAAATTGGGCACAGAGCCCAATGTAAGATTCCGCAGCCCAATGTGAGGTCTACAGTAAAAAAATTAGTTTCCTTCCATTTCGTAATCGTTCTGAAATTCTGGGCTTAGACTTGTGGTACAAATTCCAAAAATATTGGGCTTACACATTGGGTAAGGAATCTTACATTGGGCTCTATGCCCAATTTGAAAATTAGCTTCCAATTTCTAATCCTGTGATCTCAAAATCCCTCCAAGATGCGATTTTTTAAAATTTATTTATCTGTTGATAAATTTTGGACCCAATATCTTGGATTGGGCCCAATATTTTGGGCACTTATACCACATTACGAATTTGATACTGAAAATTAGTGGTCTCATTTAAGAAAACTACTTTTTTCATTGTAGGGCCCAACATTGGGCTCCGGGCCCAATTTTTTGGTTTCAAAGATGTACATCTTTTTGTTTGGAACAACTTTTGTCTTGAACATTTTTTACAAAAATTCGTACTTTTCGAGATATTTGCAAGTTTCCATACTTTTGGAACACCCTGTATATTGATAATATTACTATTACGTGATAAAACCCAATCGGTTATACTCGGCAATAACCGGATATTTTTCGTACATCATCGGTAAAGTTCGACCAATCGAATGCTACTAAGAAATAAAATTCCTATTTTCAATGGGAATGTTTTTAAAAAACAATTTTAGATGTTACAATAACCAATTTTAAGTTGAGCAATATTTTTAAAACCTCTGCTTCTTTCGAATAAAAATAGTAATATTTTTAAAACAGAGTGTAATATGTGAAATTTCAACTCTTACTTTTCATAATTATTCTAGTCAAAATTCTTTCTGTGAATATCTCAGTTTCCTAATTTACAATTCATATAGCTTTTACTAATCATTCCAACTCCTTATTGTAATTATTAATAATATACTATACTTTTAAATGATACTGATAAATTTATTTTGTAATACAGTAGTAAAAAATAATGTCATTTTTATCACTTCATCCTCTCTTACTATTGGTTTTTTGTAAAAATAATTATTATAATGTCAAATTTTACAAACTAAAGTTTCTCCGTGTAAAAAAAAGTAAAAAAATTTTCAAAATGTTATTAATTTTTAAAATTTTGAATAGTATTTGTTATTCACTACTAAAGTAATGAATTCACAAAAGTACAGCCAAATCCTATTTAATCAAAAAAATTAGTGTGATGAACTGTCTTGGAATCCACCCCCTAAAACTTAACTTATAACTATATGGTTTAGTTTGAAAATACATCTGAGCAAAATTCAATTTTTTGTTTATTTCACCCCTAATAATAATTACTGAATTGAAATAAATTGTTTTTATTTTTTCTGAAAACTTGAATAAAATTATTTGCAATAAAAGTTGAAAAAAGACTGAAAAAAATATATATAGGAAGAATATATATATATGTAAAGGCGCTTGTTTACCTCACTGATCCCGAGTATACTTGCATCGTGTACCATTGGAGTAAAAGAGACAGAAATATCTTTTATCTCTTTTATTCGAATGGTACACGACAGATGTCGTGGCCATTGGTTTTATAATTTTACCGACAGATAGAGTTAAGGGTCCCGATAAGAGTAAGGAATGAGTGTGTTTAGTAGTGGGGATTTTTTGGATGATAAGACGAAGGCGAAGGTATAGACAGACGCGTGCGAAATGTTTGACCGCACAGATGTAATTTGAATGATGTTTATGTGGAGTGATATTCATTTAAATTTTATAAAAGTTTAATAAATAGTTTCTGTTTGACAAGTAATTCTAAATTATTTTTACTCAACCCAGTCCGAATAATAACATTTTGGCGACCGTGACAGGACGTGTGGTGAGTGATAATTAAGAAAAGAAAAAGAGTTTTGTGAAGTGTGCCACGAGGCGTCGAGTGCTTGTGATTTTGAAAAGCAAAATGGAGACTCTGAAAAAGCAAAGAAAAACTCAAAGAGCACTGTTCACTAGGACTTATAATGCATTTATGGCAGAATTGGATGGACAGGGTTCGAAGGAGAATAAAATAGTTGCTTTTCAGATGTTAGAAAATAAAATGACGGAGTTGGACACAATACATCACAAATATATGGAAGAACTCTTTGAAATAGAGGAAGACGAACAGGAAATAACGAATGAATTAGAAGGTAACGATTTCTATAAAAAGCAATTTCTATTGGGGAAGTTGAAGATCTCGACATTGATAGCACCAGAAGTACAATCACAGCAGCCTTCGTTTGCTCCAGCAGTAATGACTGTCCAGAGAAATTTGAATTTACCCAAAATTGAGTTGCCAAAGTTCAATGGTCACATAAAGGAATGGCTGCCATTTTGGACACAGTTCAGGAAAATACATAATGACGACTCGATTAGTGGAGAGGACAAGTTTCAGTATCTTCTTCAAGCGTCGGTTTCCGGTTCCCGCGCAGGAGATTTAGTGCGTAGTTTTCCTTCCACAGCCGAAAATTATGACAAGGCCATAAAAAGTTTGAAAAATAGATTTGGCCGTGACGAAGTTGTGGTAGAATTTTATGTGCTGGAATTGCTTGGACTAGTGTTGCAGAATGCTGCTAAACATGATAAAAAATTGTTGTTGTCAACGATTTATGATAAGTTGGAATCGTATATTCGTGCTTTAGAAACGCTTGGTGTGACAACGGACAAGTGTGCAGCGATGTTGTATCCTCTTGTGGAATCATCACTGCCTGAGGAAGTGCTTCGTGCATGGCAACGTAACGGAGTACGGGAAGGTGATGCTACAGATGGCCCTGAGGAACAAAATAATAGGCTACAACGACTTTTAAAATTTCTACAGCGAGAAGTGGAGGACGAGGAACGAATTGAGATGGTGTTGGCAGGATTTGGTGCTTCGATGGACCAGGTAACAACAAAAAAATGCAAAGGTAAAGTAGAATCTAAATGTGATATTCCGACTGCAAATGCTCTTTTGGTTTCGAAAAATGTAGAGAAATCGGTATATTGTATTTTTTGTACGCAATCGCATGATAGTAGAGAGTGTGAAATGGCGCGTAAATTAGATTTGAGTCAAAGGCGGGAAATAGTTAAGAAGGAGAACGCATGTTTCTATTGTTTGAAAAAGGGTCATATATCAAGGACATGTAAAGTTAGAATTAAATGCGAATGGTGTTCTCGCAGACACGTTCTTTTAATGTGTTCAAGTTTTAATTCAAAAGATTCTTCGGATTGCAAAACAAACGATAAAGAGAAAACTATACACGAAAATAATTTAACTAATTTTAGTGATTCACCAGAAGTATATTTACAAACATTGAAAGTTAAATTATATTCTCAGTCTAAAGAAAAAATTATTAGAGTTTTGATAGATTCGGCATCACAACGATCGTATATTCGAACAAGTGTTGCGAAAGAGATAGGCTATATAAAAAAGGGTAAACAAGAAGTAATTCATTCACTTTTCGGTGGGGTAAAATCACAATGTGAAACTCATGACGTGTATTTGATTCATATGAAAAGTATCGACAACTCGTATGCATGTAATTTTACAGTAATGGATCAAGATACGATTTGCGACTCCATACCGGGAGTTAGAAGTGATGATTGGGTAAAAAATTTGTATGATAATAAAATTTGTTTATCCGATATTGGAACTGATAATAACCCTATAGATGTACTTATCGGTGCAGATGTGGCCGGGAAACTTTTGACTGGAAATAAGTTTGATCTGAAAAATGGTTTAACCGCGTTTGAAACTTGTTTGGGATGGACGATAATGGGGAAATTACCTAATAATTCGAGACGAAAAGATGCGACAATGTTGGTAAATACGATTTTCGTGAAAGAGGCTAGTCTGACCGATTTATGGGAATTAGATATAATCGGTATAACGGATCCTATTGAAAAAATTGATAAAGCAATTTGCGACAAAAGAACTCAAGAATTAATAATGGGCACAGCACAGTTGACAGTAGATGATCGATACGAGGTCTGTTTACCTTTTAAAGAGAATCATGCAATTGTTTCTAGCAATTATGAGATTTCGCGTATTCGATTAATGAAAACAATAGAAAAACTTAAATGTCAAAATCTGTTACATGATTATGATAAAGTAATTCAGGAATGGTTGTCAGAGGGAATTATTGAGATCGTCTCGAAAACTGAAAATAAAAATCCAAATAATCATTATTTACCTCATCGACCGGTGATTAAAGAACATAGTACAACAAAGATAAGACCAGTTTTTGACGCATCTTCACATGAAAAGGATAGTCCTTCTTTGAACCAATGTCTCGAAAAAGGACCCAATCTGATTGAATTGGTTCCTTCCGCTTTGAATCGGTTTCGCGAATTTGAGATTGGTGTTGTGTCGGATATTAAAAAGGCCTTTTTACAAATAGGGATCAATCAGTCTGATCGAGATTACTTGAGGTTTTTATGGGTCAAGGACGGACAGCTGATTACGTTTCGTCATTGTAGAGTGGTATTTGGCTTGATATGTAGTCCCTTTTTACTAGCAGCTGTTATCAATTTAGTTTTGATAAGGGCATTAGAAAGGGCGAAAGCAGATAATGAAGCCTGTTGGTCGATTAAAACTGTAGAAAAATTACAAAGTTCCTTTTATGTTGACAATTGCGTTACAAGCGTTGAGTCAGAACTAGAGAGAGAAAAATTCGAAAGAGAAGCAAGGTCGATTATGACAAGCGGAAAATTTGATTTGCGTGGTTGGGAAAGTACGGGTGATTCTTCCGCGAATGAAACATCCTTAGTATTAGGTCTCTTGTGGAATAAAAGAAGAGATGTTATCTCAATTAATCCTGCACTTGTACCTGTGGAAAGTTCAGAAAATGTCACGAAGAGAGAGATGTTGTCGGCGTCGCATAGGATTTTTGACCCTATTGGTTTCTCCTCCCCAGTGACTTTGCTACCTAAATTATTATTACAGGAATTATGGTCAGAAAAAATTGATTGGGACACAGTGATAAAAGATAAACGCAGGGATGTTTTTATTTCGTGGTTAAAAGATCTTCCATTAATAAAAAATATAGAAATACCACGTAAAATCGGCAAGGGAATTTTGACTATTCACATGTTTTGTGACGCTAGCGGTTCGGCGTATGCTGCGACGGTTTTCGCGAGGGTGGAGTATATAGGTACAGTACATGTGCAATTGTTAAACGCTAGGTCTCGCATAGCGCCAAGGGGTGCTACTATTCCACGATTGGAACTGATGGCAGCCACGATTGGCGCTAGATTGACGGATGCGACTAAGAAATCCTTGACTCGTGAAATTGATCAGATTGTTTATTGGACTGATTCTTCTACAGTTTTAGCTTGGATAGAGCGGGATATGCAATGGGGTATATTTGTTCATAATAGAGTAAAAGAAATTAGAACCCTTTCGAGAATAGATGATTGGAAACATGTGCCTGGGAATTTAAATCCCGCAGATCTTCCATCACGTGGTTGCTCTCCCGAGCAATTATTAGAATCTAAGTGGTGGCTTGGTCCGAGATGGTTATATAAACAAAGCTCTGAGTGGCCGGCATTTCAGGAAAAAATTGACGAAGAAGAGATACGAAGAGAAGTGAAAAAATCTGCCACAATACACATGGTAAATATAGATCAGCAATTATTCGATTTTAGTACTCGTTTTGAATCTTATACGAAACTCGTGCGTTTTATCGCGTGGAGTTTAAGATTTTTAGAGAATTGTAGAGCGCAAGTTCAGGACAAAAAACAATCTCACAATAGTCAGGGAACGAGTATTCAACGATTAGATAGACGATTATCAGAAAATGAAATAGAAAGAGCAGAAATACGATTATTACAGGGTTTACAGAACTCTATGTTTAATTCTAAACAAGCCAAAAATAAATTAACATCATTTAGAACACATTTGAACGAAAACGGTTTATTGGTCGTGAAAACAAAAATTTTTCATCGCGAGGATCATTTGAATTTTCTTAGTCCAATTATTTTAGATAATAAGCATGAAGTTGTACGAATGCTTATACGAGAAATACACAAAAGGTTGGGTCATGCGGGAAGTTTGATTGTTATAAGTTCGCTACGCGAAAAATTTTGGATAATATCGTCTCGAAGGTTAGTAAAATCAATTATTGCCAAATGTGTTGTCTGTCAGAGACAGAAAGCAAAGCACATGGAATGTAAAGCCCCCCCTCTACCTTTGAACAGAGTACGTGACGCGGCTATCTTTGAGATAACAGGTGTCGATTTTGCTGGCCCGCTTTTCTTACGTGGTGGGGAAAAGGCGTGGATTGTCATTTTCACGTGCGCGGTATACAGGGCGGTACACTTCGAGCTGTCATCCTCGTTGTCAACGGACGAATTTGTAGAGTGTTTTCGTAGATTCATTGCTAGACGTGGACGACCTAGATGTATGTATAGCGACAACGGTACAAATTTCAAAGGCACAGCCAATGCATTGAGGGAATTAAACTGGGAAAAAAATAGCCAATCATAGTTCGACATTAAAAATTGAGTGGGTATTTAACCCGCCATCAGCGCCCTGGTGGGGGGGATGGTGGGAAAGATTGATAGGCATTTTGAAGTCAATTTTGCGGAAAGTCTTGGGTAGAGCTAGTTTGACGTATGAAAGCATGATGACAACTTTATGCGACGCGGAAGCGATAGTCAATTCTCGACCACTGACTTACGTTTCAGAAGATCCAGACGATCTCAAACCCCTGACACCCTCAATGTTTATCCAAGAGATTCACGAAATTGGTGTACCAGATCTGGACATGTTAAGTAACGCGAAATTAAATAA
Organism: Leptopilina boulardi; assembly: GCF_019393585.1. Taxonomy (NCBI): domain Eukaryota; kingdom Metazoa; phylum Arthropoda; class Insecta; order Hymenoptera; family Figitidae; genus Leptopilina; species Leptopilina boulardi. Next base: position 487,285 of record NW_026137854.1, read on the forward strand.
AAAGCTTAAATATAGACAAAAAATATTTAATGATCTTCGAGCAAGATTTCGGTCAGAATATCTGGGTCAACTGATGCTAAAAAATTCGAAAAAGGAAACACGAGAAATAAAAGTTGGGGATGTTGTTTTAATTGGGGATGATAATACAAAACGGATTGACTGGCCTCTTGCACGGGTAATGGATGCAATTACAGGTTGCGATGGCAAAAATAGAGTATTTGTATTGAAGTCGAGAAAAGGAATTTTAAAAAGACCAATTCAAAAAATTTATCCTTTGGAAGTGTCAAGTAGTCAGATAGAAATTGTGAACGATTTTCAGATGAAACAAAAGAAACGACGTTGTACAGATGAGAATGTAAATAAAAATAAAGAATGTATAATAACTGACGACTCGCAGAATAAATGTGAAGAAAATAATATTGTTACTACGAGATCGGGACGCATTAGTAAAAAACCAACACGTTTTAGTAGTTAATTTCTATTTATTCTTATTATTTATTGTAATAAAATTTATTAAAATATAAGTTTTGACTAACTGAAATAAGATTGTGAATTTTTGTATGAATTCTGATTTTTTTATGCTCAGGTAAATTGTTGTAAATTGATGTAAAAAAAAAAAAAGAAAAAACTGAATTTACTAGAAGGGGGAGGATGTCGTGGCCATTGGTTTTATAATTTTACCGACAGATAGAGTTAAGGGTCCCGATAAGAGTAAGGAATGAGTGTGTTTAGTAGTGGGGATTTTTTGGATGATAAGACGAAGGCGAAGGTATAGACAGACGCGTGCGAAATGTTTGACCGCACAGATGTAATTTGAATGATGTTTATGTGGAGTGATATTCATTTAAATTTTATAAAAGTTTAATAAATAGTTTCTGTTTGACAAGTAATTCTAAATTATTTTTACTCAACCCAGTCCGAATAATAACAACAGAAGTATACTCGGGATCGGTGAGGTATACAAGCGCCTTAAGGTAAATGATCATAAAAAAGTATTTCAATCCTGAAAAGAAATACGATTAGAATTGTACGAAAGTTTTACAGAACTGGACTTGAATTGTGTAGTCCTAGAAAGGAAATACTCAAGAGAGCTGGTTATAATTTCGTTTATCAAACTATAACCCCTACTGAAAATCCCTACATAGGCTCCTATATGTATAGGAAGCCATATGGTTTTCTATACAAAATCGTATACGTAATTGGAACAGGAATTTGAATAGGAAATTAAGTAGGAATTATCATATGAGTGCACACATTATATTTTAATATCATGCGCAGTAGTTTTCTTCAACTTTTTCGGCTCGGCAATAAATTTTTTTCATCTCTGTAGTCTATTAGGAACCTCTACTATTGAAAGATATATATCTTAGAGTTGAAAAAAAATTCATATTATAGGAAGTGAAATAGGAATATACATAGGAATGTACATTCCTGTGTGTATGTGGATTCATATGATAATTCCGACTTAATTTCCTATTCAAATTCCTGTTCCAATTACGTATACGATTTTGTATAGGAAACCATATGGCTTCCTATATAGGGACCCATGTGGTTTCCCATATGGAAGCCTATGTGGGAATTTTCAGTGGGGACATATCATACAATTAACATTAAGTTAAGCTTTAAATTTGATTTGTTTGTGAAATTAGTAGACCGTATACCTTAGTCCTTCTCTAACTCATGTGCGTGAAGTTAGCGCAACAACCATAAAATTACCATATTTTTTTAATTAGAATCGTTTGGTCATGTTTGGAAACCAACTTTTAGGGCGCACTCACACCTCTGGCTGCCTGTGCAGGCAGCCAGTGAGAGCCAATCAGAGAGTCAGTAGATTTAAATTTGAATTTTCTGTCTCTCTTACTCTTGTATGTTTTCTGCGTGGTGGGAGGCTGCCTGTGCAGGCAGCCGGAGGTGTGCAAGCGCCTTTAACGTTTGGATACAATGTTTAAAAAAGTTATTGAATTTTTTAATTTTTAGTGCTAATTTCACATTTGCACAACAAAAGTTGATATTTTTTAAAAAATTTAATGCTAATCGTTTGGTCATCGTTTGGATGGGATTGGAAACACCATTTAAGTGTTTGGACGATTCACAATATGATTTTAATACGTTTTAAAGATTTCTGTTCACAGCACAGTGGAACGTATCAAGTTGCGTACAAGTGACTGCGCATGAGAATTCTCAGCGCGAAATTAAAAAATTTATTATTATTACTTTATAAGGACTATTATTAGTTAAAAAAAAGAAATGAAGGTGCAAAGCACAGCAGATAATTAATAGTAATAATAATTTTAATAATTAATAATTTGTAAAAAAAAATTCTAAATATTTAAACAAACAGAAACTTTTGAAGAAAAATTGTAATTAAAAAAATACTTGAGATTTTTTTTTAAAATTGTGATTTGTAAAAGTATGCAAATATTTTGTTCTATTTCTTAATTATTATTGTTTAACAATTCTCTAATTTTGTATGGAAATACAAAAGAAATTTTTTCATAATTTCGATTTGTTAAACAACAGTTTTTAACCGAACTTTAGTATTTTTACTGAAAAGAAATAAAGAAAAATTTGCATGCTTCCTTTTAATATTTCCTTTTTTCTTAGTGTTAATTTGTTTATAATTTTCCAAACTTAGAGCTTACTTTAATTTCCTGAATTTCTATTTTGCGAACATAATATAGTATAATCTGTACCTTATTTCAAAACTATAGAATGAATAAAATGATTATAATTTGTAATATATAATACAATCTATCAAAACTTAACAAAATATCAAAGAATACATATAAAAGACTAACCTTTAAGTGTGGACAGAAAGAAAGAAAAGATAATGAATAAATGAAATAATCTGACGATTTTTATAGTTAATTAATTATTATTGTTGGCAATTACATAAAGAGTCTCCAGGGTTAAGATGGGTAAAATGCCCTAATGTCTGGATTTTTGAATTGACCCGGTACATGGGTATTTTAGGGTACTAAAATAAGGTAACTAGGGTCGATATCCGAAAAACCCCCTGCCCCCCCCCTATGGTGGTCGAAAAATGCGTTTTTTCGTAAATATTTTTTTTTTGGTTTATGAGTTGATGAAAAATTCTGAAAAAATTCATGAAGCTAGTGTTTCAGATGTACTTTGAACATATTAATTTTATTTCAACTTTAAAAACCATTTTGTAAAGGCCACAATCTTTTACAAAAAATAAAATATTTAAAAATTAATTTTTCATTAATTAATACATTTTTAATTATAATAAATAATTTTTGAATAATAATTTTGATTTAAATGTTTAAAAAATAGAATTTTTGTGTTCACTTTCATTTCTTATTTTAATATATTGAAATTATTTTCTTAATTATTTTTAAAACGTTTTTTCTTGTCTTTAACAATACTAATATAATTGTTTATTAATAAATAAAAAATTTTTAAATTAATTTTCGCAAATTTGTGATTTTTTAATTAATAGATAATATTTAAAAAAATAATTAATTTTATTATAACCTTTTCACATGACCTTCAGTCATGGTTTTACAGCATTATTTCGATACACTTTTAATTTTTATATTCACCTGCAATGTGAATATTCAGAATATTCAAATATCTCCGTGAAAAACATATTCAAATGAGCCCGCCCTAATGGTCGATAAGTAAAGGTGCTTATATACCTCAAATTTCGATCAGATGAACATTATTTCTGGACCGTGAAAATGCGTGAAAAGTCATTTTCATGGCGGGTATTTTTCAATTGTTTTAAACAAAAAATGTTTTTTTAAGAAATATAATATTAAATAATTGTTTTAATATGTAAGAACACTTTAAAATAGTGATAGAAAAATGATTTGATTAAAAAATATAGCAAATTTTGCTTTAAAATGTTTCTGCTACAAGAAAGTGTAAAATGACGATGTTTGTGAAATGGTTTGTACAGTGCTTCTTCCTTGTGAGTGTCTCTCAGAGTTTTGTTTATGTTATGTCGTTTCTTTTTAACTTGTAATAAATAATGAGTGCTGAAAATAAATCGGTAAGTTGAAATGTTTATCAAATAAATTTAAATTCTACTAATTGTTTCGAATAACTGAAAGAAACATGTACACATGTACACTGTACAAACCATTTCACAAACATCGTCATTTTACACTTTCTTGTAGCAGAAACGTTTTAAAGCAAAATTGGCTATATTTTTTAATCAAATCATTTTTCTATCACTATTTTAAAGTGTTCTTACATATTAAAACAATTATTTAATATTATATTTCTTAAAAAAACATTTTTTGTTTAAAACAATTCAAAAATACCCGCCGTGAAAATGACTTTTCACGCATTTTCACGGTCCAGAAATAATGTTCATCTGATCGAAATTTGAGGTATATAAGCACCTTTAAGGCGCTTGTATACCTCACCCATCCCGAGTATACTTGCGTCGTGTATCATTGGAGTAAAAGAGACGGAAATATCTTTTTGTCTCTTTTACTCCAATGGTACACGACAGAAGTATACTCGGGATCGGTGAGGTATACAAGCGCCTTTAGATTAATTGTCTATCAGCAAGTTGTAGAGCCTGTGGAAGATTTTTTTTTCTGCCAGATATCTGGCGTTCTGCGTTGACCTTTATGCGACCGTGCCAAAAACGAAGATGGTATAAAAGCACCTTTATACGTTACCATGACGACCCTACTTAGAAAGTGAACTGTGACCGTACCCTAATTTTTGCCATTTCAAACAGATCTTTAGCACTATTCCGTGGGCATGAGCATGATTTTAATTGTTTTCTTTGTTTACAATAAGTAAATGCAACTATTGTTCAAAAAAAATTATTAGAGACTACAATGAGTACAAAAAATACCACTAATAATAATGAAAATACTACAGAAGAGAGCATCAAAATCTCACAAGATGTGGATGAAGAGAAGAAATTGTGGGGTTATGATTTATATCCTGAGAGAAGAGGTACAGATTTCAAACCTAATTTTTTCAAAGCAATGATTGGTATGGAAGGCAAAGAAAATATACACCGAACGAGGTGTGAGGCAAATGTTTACAAAGTATACCGTTCTAGTAAGTATTTTTCTGTAGTCGCATTTAAATTATATAATTCTTTGTATTCCATAGTTTTCGTTAATTTTTTAAAGGTCCCTGCTCAATATATTCCGCATTACAAGCAGAGTGCAATATCTCTGTTTGTTTACTTATTTTCTTTTATAGATTAGCGCTCTGCAAAGGAATATCTGTGTGAAATTCTTAATCCAGTTATAAGTAACAGTCTCAGGGACATATAAAATACTGTCCGAAACTGCTTCAAAATGTTAACAGTTATTTGTTGCAAGTGTCTTAAATATTATTTACACTAACGACTTCAAAGTTGTTTTACATAAAAAAAAACTTTTCCGCAATGTACTATTGTATAACTTGGATCGAGAAAATGTCACCTATGGGACATCGTCGATTCAATTTGACTATATTATAAGATACTCTCTTAAGGGGTTAAGGATCATCAATCATTGATCAATCATCAATCAATCATCTTCAATCGCCCAAGCCCAAAAAGTGAAAGTTCTGGGATTGGCTTGATACTTTGGTAAATTGTTGTCCTACATGAAAGTAATAAATCCCTAAAATATTAACTCATTAAAACAAAACTTGTAGAAAGTACACGGAGAAAATCTGAAAGCACTGAGTATTTTTTCTCACATCACTGGCTACCGTGGAAACCAAAAAATTAAATTCCAAAACTCTGAATGTTTTCTGCACAGCACTGAATGCTCTGCAGAAAATAATCACTATTTTTTTGACAGTAAACAGAGTTTCGTTTTATATTAGTTGACAACAGATTATTCAGAACTACAAATGTAGCAATAAATTCTTTGCTCGAAGTCGTGACTGCTGTTCTCACAGCTCTAAGTACTGTGTAGAATTATTTTTTAGGATTAAAAAAATAAAAAAACATTTAACCTTTAATAAAAAATAAAGAACAATTTGAAACAAGCGTTCAAGACAATTTTAATCAATTTTGGATGTTTTCTTATATTTTTATGAAAAACAGATTATTTGACTAAAATTATTTATATTTAATTAAATAAGAAGTAATAAACTTTAATAATGTTAAACAAATTACTTTTTATTAATAAACGTAAGAAATAATAATTCTTTTTACTTCACGAGATAAATATTTAAAATAATAATGTTGAAACTTAATATTTTTTAATCATAATTATCTATAAATTTAGATTAGGTTGTAATTTGATATTCGCTAAGAAATCTTAAAATATTAAAACTTCTGAAATACAAAAAAATATTTAAAATTTACCTATAATAATTCATTTTAAAAATAATTATTTATTATTTCATTATTGTATAATAACATTATTTGCTATATAACTGAAAAATTAAAAAAAGCGATATTTTTTAAAAAGACTTTTTAAAGTCTTCATTTCTTTATTTCTGTTATTCATTAACTGTATATAAACATGTCAATTAAAATCAATATTTGAAAAGAAAAATAACCATGGCTATCTTCGTTTTAATTGACGTTAAACGTTTCTTTGTTTTCTAATTCTAAAAAATAATTCTGCACAGTACTCAGAGCTGTGAGAACAGCAGTCACGACTTCGAGCAAAGAATTTATTGCTACATTTGTAGTTCTGAATAATCTGTTGTCAACTAATATAAAACGAAACTCTGTTTACTGTCAAAAAAAGTTGTGATTATTTTCTGCAGAGCATTCAGTGCTGTGTGGAGAACATTCAGAGTTTTGAAATTCAATTTTTTGGTTTACACAGTAGCCAGTGCTATGAGAAAAACTACTCATTGCTTTCAGATTTTCTCCGTGTAGAGGTTGTTGAAGTTTTAACGTTTTGGTTAACATTGTTATTTCAAATCCGTATAACTATGACAAAAGTCACTGGATTTTAATTTATGTATAATGAATTTTAAGGCATACTTGCGTTTGAAAAAAAAATTTTTCGATTTTTTTTACATTTTTTTAATTCTTATAATGTCAAAAATACGCGTGTAAAATATTATGTAGAAATTCGGATTTTTAAAAAAGTTATACACGAATATATAACTGCATGTAAGCAAAAACTATAAGAAAAACGATGTGAACATAAACTTTAAACTCGTTTTTCTCGAAACAACTTTTTTAAAACTGGTACCCCCTGTAATAAAAAATCTAAACGAAATGAGAATTTCTTTTCTACATGTTGTAAAAAAACATATTCTGCAGTAAATTAATTATCAAAATTTTGAAAATTAAATTTTTTCCATTTTTTTATAGCCAAAAACGTTAAAAAAAAATTTTTTAATTTTGATTTAAAAAGGACGCCATTTTGTTTTTTTTGGATTTTTTATTTAATTCCATGATAATAGTCTACTGGGTATTCGTGTATACTAAAAAATAATTTGGTTTTTTGATTTTGGACTGTCAGGAGCGTCTCTACAGGGAATACCAAATTAATCCTGGGAATGTAAATAACAACTTAAAAAATGTAAACCCGCATTTACCTTTTAAAGGAAGAAACTTCTAGTAATTTGTGAAAAATAGGGATTTTGTCCCCATTTACCCCAACTGACCCTAATATATTTTATTAATTAAAAAAAATTTCCATTGTGTTTATTTCACTAAAAGAAATAAATTAAATGTAATTATTTAACTAAAAAAAAAAAATGAAAAATTTCCTTCACGAATTTCTCATCATAAATAGCTTCAGAATGTTGCAAAAAATAAAAAAATTCCTCTACTCTTTTTTCAACAAAAAAAGGCAACAAAAAATGAAATAAAAAATCGAAAAAAGAATTAAACACCCGTATATTAAATTTAAAATATTTTTTCTAAATTAATCCCATGTTAATATTTCAAGCAAATTACATTCATTACTTAATTTAAATTAATAATTTCATACCTATTAAAAACATGTTAACTTTTTATTATTCTTTGATTGACTATTTTTTAAAATTTAAATTTCTTTCATTAACAATAATAAAGGCATTATTTTGTGGACAGTTTCAACCCTGTAAAATGCAGAGAGCTATTACTGAAGTAAATAGGAATAATATAGGTGTGTACGACGACATGTACGCACCGTTGAGTCGATTGCGCTGGAGTCTCGCCTACATTAATATTATGTTTCTCAAAAAAAGTTTTCCAATGAAAATAAATTTTTTTTTTAAAAAAACCCAAAGGGGTGAAAATTGAAAAATAAGGGTTGATTTTGAAAAAAGGGGTGAATTTTTTTTTTAATTTCGTGTCCGTTATTGAAAAGTACGTGCAAAATACTTTAAAAGTCATTACCTATACATAAATTTAAATTCATTGACTTTTGTCATAGTTATGTGGATTTGGAATAACTTCAACTTTCTACAAATATTTTTTTAATGAGTTAATATTTTAGGGATTTATTACTTTCATGTAGGACAACAATTTACCAAAGTATCAAGCCAATCCCAGAACTTTCACTTTTTGAGCTGGGGCGATTGAAGAAGAATCCCTCCTTTATGCGCGTAAAAAATAAACAATTTTCAAAAATTTGTTTAGCTGTTTTTAACAAAGTTCTTTAACCAAGTTTATTGTATCAAATAGTACATATTTCGATGTACTTGTAAATAATTTTGTATTAAAAAATATTAGTAATTGTGGAAACTATAAACCTTGCACTAAATCACCTTTTTCTGACAGCTGCTTACGGTCACTACGATATATCAGACAGTTTAACTAAAATTAAAAAACAATGGAAATTTCGTCAGTATATTATTATATCACCTCGTGCGTGAACAAAGGGTGTTGAAAAAAAAATTCTAGAAATAGTGATGATTTTTCTTCAAAAATCGTGATTTTAAGGGTTTCAAATTTGGTTTTTTGACAAAAAAAAATACATAGGGTCAGTTGGGTTAAATGGGGACAAAATTCCTATTTTTCACAAATTACGTACGTTTCTTCTTTCAAAACTTGAAAAAAATTTGTAGTAGATATATAATAGTTGAACCAATTGAATTTTTTTTTTTTTTTATTTTAGTATTTTGTCTCGCATTTCAAAAAAACAGACTTAAAATTCATACAAAAATTTTTTCTTAGCCCTTATGACTCCCATAACAGAAATTCACTTGAATTTTTGATGTTTGTCAATTTGGTTAATAATAACAAGCTGTCCCCATTTAGTCGAAAAATTTGAGAAGTCAGGGTTCGAATTAAAATTACTTCGTTCACGCACTAGCTATTGTATGTATAAAGAACCTCTGAAAATTTCAGCCCGATCGGTTTTGGAAAAATCGCAGTCAACGTTATTGTAATTCTAAAAAAGCACGATTCCGTGATAATAGCCTTTTAACCCCTTCGCTGTGAAGCAAAAATCGTGTTTCCGTGCCACCAGTGTGCAAAAAAAAAATTTTTTTTTTTAAATCTTATATTACCATATTGTATGTTTTTATTAACATTAATATTATATTAAGTAAAACTATTTTATTTTTAAGATGCTGCTATAGCGGTCATGCACACTGGTGGCACGACTTATTTTTGCCTCTATAGAGGTCAGTAACAGTGAAGGGGTTAAGTTAACATTCTCGAGAGTATGTACTTTTGATCGTTCCCGACCGATTTTCCTAATTTTAGATTCCAAGTGCATTTTTATAACACCCACATAGCACGACTTCTTGCTGTGAGGTTACTGTTAGGATATCTGTAGGGTTTGTAAGGTTACCGTGTAAGCCTACAGTAAACTTGAGGTCATCTTAAAACTTCCGCCATTACAGTAAGCTTACACAGTAAAGCTAAGGTAAGCTGACACAGTTAGGTCGTGGTAAGGTTACATGGTAAGGTTGTGGTAAGCTTCCCGTTAGGTTGCTGTATGGTTATTGTAAACATAGAGTAATATGAAAATATATTTAAAATAATTATATTATAATATATATTATATTATAAATTTTTTTTTTAAATTATATATTTAGTAAAGTACTTCATAAACCCCAATAGGGTCTGTTAAGTAAAATTTACTACGCAGCCGTATGTGCCATAGAAAACTACTGCGCATAAATATTAATAAAATGTATTTATTAATAACATTCTATGTTTACAGTAACCTTACAGTAACCTTACGGGAAGCTTACCACAACCTTACCATGTAAACTTACCACGACCTTACTGTGTAAGATTACCTTAGCTTTACTGTGAAAGCTTAGTGTAATGTCGAAAGTTTTAAGATGCACTGCAAAAAGAAGTATCTTATTTTAAGATGTTTTGGTCGCCTTTTTAAGATGTTTTTTATAACTTGCTTCTAAGTTATCTAAAACAACTAAAAATGCATTAGTTTCTTAAGATATAAGATGGATAGAAAGATACTTTTGGTAAATTGCTTCCAATGTATCTCATAATAAGATACTTCTTTTTGCAGTCTGACCCAAGAAGACTAGAATAAGGAGGTCTAACTCAGGTAGTGGGGGTACGTAAAGAATTGGTTTTCAAGGTAGGCCGAAAGGCAGAGTGTGCGGTAGACTTCTGCGCACACCAATTATATACATTTTTGTTGCCTTGTCCAGAATTACTGAAAATTGTATGTATTGGTATGCGCAGAAGTCTACCGCACACTCTGCCTTTCTCGAAAATCCGCCTACTGCAACTACCAATTTCATACATATACTTACCATACCCCCACTACCTGAGTTAGACCTCCTTATTCTAGTCTTCTTGCCTGGCATATTCTAGAATAATTTATGGAAATATTTGACAATTTCAGAACATAATCTTTAAGGTCTTATCTTTAATTTGCATTTTTGAAACTTAAAAATGTTTTGTGGTTCAGATTTTCTCCGTGTAGGAATATTAGCAAGAAAATTTATTTCGAATATTTTAAATATTGCAAAATTGCAAAAATTGATTTTTGAGGGTGGGTTTCACCCCTTAGATGTACCATAGGGCACTTATAAAAATATACATATCGAATATTTTTCAAAGAACTACAGTATATCATAAGATGAGCGAAATCGGTGATTTACACCTGCCCTGCTAAAAATAAAATCAGAAATCAGTCTCAAAACGTCAGAAATCCTGACGTTTTGAGACTATTTTGATGTTCTGTGATGCTGCTGACTAATTCTGACTTAAATAGTTTTTATGGGCCTGACGTTTTCTAAAAAGTGACGATTTCTCACTACGTTTTATTTTTTTTGTAAAAAGGATTCCAAGAGAGGTACCAAGGCCACTCAAACCCACCATATAACTCTATTATATTATATATTCCCTTTTTCCAACAGAAGGGTCCTTTCGAGGGTCCATCAGGTTTTATGACTTTTTAATGCAAAATAAAAAATTATTTAAATTTAAATAAATATTTTTTTAAATGTTATATTTGTAATTTATAGATTTTAACGATTCCAATGATATAAAACATTATGTAAAAACTCTAAAATTACATAATGATTATACAATAAATACTCCATTAATTAAAATTAATTCTCAATAATTTAAAAATATTTGCAAAAAATTTTATATCGTTGTAATTGTATTAACATGTACATTACGAATATAATATTTAAAAATCATTTTTTTCAAATGCAACAATTTTTAATTTTGCAATGAAAAGCCATAAAACCATAAAAGATCCTTCTGGCCTATACTTTTCTTTTTGTCCTTTTCTAACGTACATATAATATATATGGAATCACGTTTGTAAGACAAGGACAGAAAAGGGAAGGCGTCAATGACTACGACTATACTTTTAAAGTCCCTACTTCAAATTTGTATTTATTATTTTACAGTAAGCTAGTTTCCTTACATTTAGTTATAAGAAAGCAACATATGTTGAAAACCTATTCTTACCATTGTGTTAACTCTATATATATATATATATTTGAAAAAAATTAGAAATCGCTGGCTATTTCACATAAAAGTTTATTTTTTTACAACTAGATGAGCAAAAACATTCTGGTCTCTTGTAAAATAGAATATATGAATTGATCGCTCAATCAATCTCTGAGCGAATTTGATCCAGTTTTCACTAAATATAAATTTGATTTGAACCAAATATTACATCTAATTATAGTGCAGTATGCTAAAAAGAGAAATTAAAATTAGTAATTATTTAGTTGATTCGTGGAAGAATTATGTTAAATTGAATTTTAATAATATAGTAATTAATATATGCATATTAATTAATTCTTATCATTATAATTAATTATAATAGTAAGGAATGTGCTAAAACGTGAGCGAAAAACCTGATAAAATTCGCTCAGAGTTTACTTGAGACAATCCGACAGTATCTTATTATTCTAGACTATTTTATTTGTATATTACACATATTCTTTTAAGTTCGAATTCAAATAATATTTACATACGAATTTTTTGTTTAATTAAATATTTGCTGAAGCAAATTTTATTAATTGAATACATTAATATATGATAATTGGACTACAAATGTTTTTTGATCAATATAACAATATACCTATTTTAACTTTACTTGTTAATTTTTAAAAATTATAAAATTTTTTTAAAATAATAATAATAATTATCAACAAAATATGTTGATAAAATTGAAAAAAAGTAATAAGATCTTCTATTTTCATAAAACCGTATTCTATTTTTAAGATCTCAGTTAGGTTAGTTTAGCTCAGGGGTTAGGTATTCGGTTTGCGTTCGTTAGGTTGTGAGTTCGATTCCCTGCGTTTGCGAGATTTTCTTCGATAGGAGTAAATAAATATAATAAATTGTAAAAATAATAATTAAGAATGTGTAACGTAAAGATAAAAAAATGTTGTAAGATAATTTATTTTTTTAATGATAAAATATTGATTTTTTTTAATTTTTAAATATTTGTAGTCAGAATTCATGAGAAGTAAGTCAGGAATCTTCAAAACTATTTTATAGAAAGAAATGTCATTTAACATCACAAATAGTCACAGGGTTTAATGATTTATGGTTTGGCAAAAAAAAGGGTCTCCGACCCTCATAAAAAACCTGACTACTATTGACGATTCTTTGACTAAACCTCACTTATTGTGGTGTTCTGTGACTGCAATCGTAACAAAAACAGTCTAAAAACGTCAGAGATCCTGACTAATTTTTTGACGTTTTGTGATTTTATTTTTAGCAGGGTGGGTAGTGTTCCTTGTTAGACAAATTTTCAAGATTTTAATTCAGGAAACAGATTTCTAAAAAAAAATTATTCATTTTCTATTTTTAAAAATGTTTGAAAACTGATTCAAGCAAATTATTCGAATTCAAAATTTTGGCATAATTTTTAGTTTTAATGCACAAAAAATGTCTAACCATAATTAAGTTTTAGAGTTTTCAATTGAAATTTTTTTAAATAATTTGTTTTTAAAAGATTTCAAATTGAATTTTTGAAGAATTTTATTGAAGTTATTGAAATAATTCTAAAAAAAATTTTTTAGTTCTATTTTATTACACTAAATAAGCTCTTAATTCCTATAGAAAAGATTTTTGAAAAAACAATTTTAACTTTGCAGTTAACGGTGATTTAAAAAAAATTCTTTTTGAGTCTATTTTGGAGCAATAATAATTAGCTTGAAATTCATGTCTATTTTATTTTCCAAAATGCACTGTTTTACTTACCTTAAATTTTGAAAAATTATTAAATAAATAATATTAAATAATATTAAAATTAAATCCTTAAGAAAACTTTACCGTATACTAAGTTTTCTGATCGTTTCACAAAGCTTCTTTAGTTGTTGATGTTAAAAGCGTTTTTTATTTTGAAGAAATACAAATTGCCAAATTTTTAAATTTACAAAATAAGTTTTAATGTCGTCGGATTGTTACATTAAACTTGATTTATTGAACCATAATTTCTAGTTATATCCAGAAAAAATAGAAAAAGTTTTTTTTAGGTACTTTTAAATAAATTTAATTGTTCGAAACATCTACATAAATATATCGGTATTCCCATTCAAAACAAACCGATCTGGTGATGGTCGAATAAAAGAACCACTCTCAAGTTGTCCCTCTAAAACAACCAGACTTCTTTTTTTTTTTTTCTTTAACCTCGCAATACTTTTTAAAAGTATTTTTTTATTTACAGTATAACATTTACAATGAAATTTATACATTTTATATTTTCTCATTCTTCACTGATTATAAATTATATTTTGATTTTACTGTAAATGTATAGCATTTTAAACAAAATATATGCCTAAAAAAGTATATTGATGTTAAAAACAAATGAAGATTGGTCGCTTTAGAGAGAAAACGCGAGAGTGCTTCTTTTACTCGACCATCGGTAGATCGGTTTGTTTTGAATAAAGATATACTCATGAATTCTAAAATTTAGAAATTGAATTTTCTTTGATTCAGGTCCGTTAGTGAAATTAATGGCAGCAGCCTTAAACAGTTCAGGATGGTATGTAAATATTCATTTTAAAAGTTTATTTTTTCATTGTTCTAAAAAATTTTTAGAAGTATTCAGAAAAATAAGTAATAAACCAAAACTCATTGTCAGTACACACTTTCCAGGAGAGTTAATTTAAAATCTGAGCGATCATCTATTTCCTTTCCCGAATCTGAAGTCAGATTTTAAAAATCCAAAATGGCGGGTTCAATATGGGAGTCAATAAGTTTTAATGGTAGTTTTAAACTTTCAAAAATGTTTTGTTGTGTTCTTCTATAATTTTTTTGACAAATTACAAATAAAGAAATTGACGGACCAACGGTATAGAAGGAGACATTAGATTTAATTATTTTTTTATCAAACTTTACATTTAAATGAACTCTAATTTATGCGAATTTTAATTTAGCATAATTTTCATTTAATGGAATTTTTTAGTGATTCGAATTTTTAAATCGACACAAAGATTTCGGCGCGAATTTTAAAATTGACTAATAACGATTTTCTTGATAATAATTTCTGATTGGTCAGTTTTAAAAATCGCTCTAAAATCTTTCTGTCGATTATTTATTCGTTCATTTTCAATTTTGAATAAATGAAAATTCATCTAAAAAATAATGGTATCAAATAGAATTCTTTAAAATAAAAATTCTAAATTATGATTTTTATGGAATAATCATGCGCTTCCATATTTTTTGAATAGATAATATATGTATATAAATACCCATTTATTGCAGTGAATTTGACATTCGAAGGCATGTTTCCTGTGAAGTTTGTGACTTCAGTGTCAGTGGTGGATATGATCCTGAGCTGAATCAGGTACTTTTCACTTCTTAAGTTCTTATACTAAATCCAATACACATAAAATACTGTAAGATAGGGTTATTTCGCTCATGCAGAGTAAATTCCCTCACCATAAAACCTTCTTTAAATTATCTTTAAAATAAAGTTTAATACTTCAATTAAGAAGAACAAATATTGTTTTGTTAATTGAAATAAATCCCAATAGAAATAATAAATAAAAAAAAAATAAAAATAAAAAATAATTGCAAAACTTCATGATAATTTGCATTGCCTATCACTCAAAGTAAATATTGGTCTAAATGAAAAATATTTTTACCAGTAACTCCAAAATGACTCAAAATGCTCCTAGTTTGAGTGCGTTTGGAGACAAAATTTTCCCACTCGATCAGTTCATATAAAATCCATCGTATTTATATTTATATTGTTATATGCTCACATAAAGCTAAAAATCTAACAGACAGAATTTCAGAACAGAAAATTTTTTAATATGATCATTAAAAAGTACTAAAAAACACTTGATTTAATATTTTCAGATTGTTGTGTGTCACAATGTTATTCAAGGAATAGGAAAAATACAAGGAGTAATGACCCATGAAATGATTCATATGTTTGATTATTGTCGAAACGAACTTGATTTTAAAAATATTGATCATGTAGCCTGTACAGAAGTTCGTGCTGCAAATTTAACTCACTGTAGTTTTTTAAGTTCCTGCACAGGAGGTTTTTCTTCACCATTTAATATCAAGCAAACGCACCAGGTAATTTTTATGTACTGTATAATTTTAAAATAACTTTATAAAAAAAAGAACCGTGAAATTCAAAATTATTAAAAATTAAAATTCGCTAACACAGGTCAACAAAAAACAACACATAGCACCAAAAAAATTTTCTAATTTTGTTGGCCTGTGATAATCAAAAGAGTATTAACGAATTAATAGAAAAATTTAACATTTAGATGCAAATCTAAATGTTTTGTATAATTTCAGTTTCTATATTTTTTACGTTAAAATTCATTTTCTAATAAACAAAAAAAGTTAAATCTATCCTTATTATTAAGAGGCCGTTTTCACCGTGTGGATTCCTCTGATATTGAGGGAATATCCCTGTGATATTGAGAGAATATTCCTGTTATTTATAAAATTCCAAAGTGTTGTATGTTTTGAATATTTAAATAAAAAAATAAATAAATGGAAAATAAAATAGAAAATTTTTTTTAGAATTTTTAAAATTATCTCATCAATATTACTGGAATATTTCCTTAATATCAGAGGAATATTCCCTCAATATCACAGGGATATCCCCTCAATATTACTTGAATTTCACGGGAATATTCCCTCAGTATCATACGAATATCACGCGAATGTCACAGGAATATCACCGTGGAATGTCCCCATGAAGCGGACATTATGATATCCCCTGAATGTCACAACAATATTCTCGCTTGATATCACCTTGACATTCAAGCAATATTCTGTGCTACTTGGGTTGCAGCTTCTATAATAATTAGATATAATCAAACTAAAAACATTATTCTTTTGTTTGTGCAGGAATGTGTAAAACACAAAGCAGTTTTATCTGTATTAGCAGTACGTAAAGTGTCTGAAGAAGAGGCACGTGCAGCAGTTGAACGTGTTTTTACGAGGTGTTACAATGATTTAGAGCCCATTGGTAGACGAATTAAAAGGAACTCAGTAGATATGCATAAGGCATATCTTGAAGCTCCAATGTATGGCTATGACTATATAAAGTAAAATTTACCAACTATTGAAAATTGTATTATAAATTTTTATTACAAATAAATGACTTAGAAATTGTTACATATTTTTTTACCTCGTACCTCTGTTATCCAATTTATCGAAAAAAATTTTTATCGTAATTTAATTTTTTGAATGTTTTAAATTTCTATTTAGACGAATTAAAATAAATTGTTCCCAATTTTAATTTAGTTAATTTCTCATTTAACAGAATTTAAAATTATTTAAAATCAAAAAATTTTTAATTCGTCGAATGTTTATTTGTACGGATTGTGAAGATTGTTTGTAAAAACATAATTTTGCTCGAAAAACTGTTTCCTAATCCTTAAGATCGTTTATCCATGGATATGCAGACCTCGAGAAAAATAATTAATTAATATTTAAATATTTTAAATTTTAAATGGCAAATCGAATATGGCTGACGAAAAAATTAAAAATTCATCGGATTTACTCGAAAATCGTTACTCAGGGGTTTTCGGGTTCGCTGATTACGAATCTGGTGTCCGTTTTTCAAATTTCTACGATATTCGTAGAGAAACATCCAATTTGCAGGGTCCTATACCAAAAGAGTATAATTTTTAACCGAAATCTTACCTGATCGCCTTTTATAAGATAATTAAAAAACAGTTTTAACACTTTATTTTAACAGAATATATTATGATTCCGATTATATAGTTCCGTAAGCGTCTCTCGCCGATTTTAATAAAACTGGGTATACTAACGTATTTTGGTGCGCTGATTACGAAAATGATAGTGAAAATTGGTGATTTTATTATCATGGTGAAAACCATAAAAACACCATAAAATCATGGTTTTTTGGGATTAACTCGTAAAAAACGCAAAATTGCAAAAAATAAATATATGAGATAAAGTAAAAGTGAAATTCAAAAAAAATAAATAAAACATTATTTATTGCACACAATACAGAAACTGTTATTTTATACTTAAATACTGTTCTGTGAAAATAATTTTCTGAAATAATTTTTTTTGTTTGTTTCATATACATTTTTACGATACAATTTCTTATTACATATTAGATATGATGAATAGTGTCAGTAAAAAGTAAAATGCAAATGAATATCACATTAACGTGAGAAGAAGGAAATAATATTCCTTAGGACTAAGAATGACATTTTACAATTGTTAAAACAGTATTTTAAATCATTATAATATACATGAATTTTATCCGAAGATTGTTTTTGCAACAGAAATAATACATATAATATGATTCATGGTGTTTTCAACAGACATGACTTTTAAACTCTTTGTATCTCGAATAATTTTACATCTGTGTCATACCATATTGGTGGTTCTACATTTCTTAAATAAATAACGCCCCACATGTATGTCCTAAACCATGCCGTCGTTCCTGTGTTTGCTTGATATCTCCGAATAAGTATTGGATGAGGCACTGGTAATAAACCAACGAGTGTTCCATGTTGAAGAAATTTTAAAATTTCACTTTCATCCGTTAATCCTCTGCAAAAATTTAAGTATCATTTGTAAAATTTTATTAATCATCTAAAATAAAAATACATCTAACTAAATTCTCATTTAGTAGATTTTTTTCTTAACTCAACTTTTATAAATCAGATTTTTTATGTATGAAATTTTGAAATACATATAATACAATTACGAAATGAATGAAATTAATTTAATTCAAATTTTATTTTAATTAAAATTAAATCTCATAAAGTTTAGTTTTATTCAGCTATATGTAAATTTTATTTTAAAAAATCAAAAAAATTTGATTAAAATTTTGATTTTAATCCAGTATAATCCTGTGTTTTTACTAAAATTAAATCGTTTTTAAAGGCAAATAAAATTTGAAATTTTTTTCATGATGAATTTTTGAAATTTTTTAGAGTTTGTAACTTTTTTTGGAAACTCCTAAAAATTTGAAGTTTTTGCAGATATTTTTATATTTATTTTAGTTTCTTTTAAAACTTGACGTAGGTGTTTTGCTTCGTTTTAGAAATATAAAATTAAATGTTGTTTTTGAAAAGGTTAATGTCTAGTAAATCAATTACAGGAAAGAAATATTAATTTATTAACTTCAAATGATACCTAAACAATAAAATATTAATCTTTCTATGTAAAAATTTGTAAATTAAATATCTAGAAGAAAAAGTATAAAACACGTACGTCAAGTTTTAATAGAAACTAAATATTATAAATATTAAAATATCTGCAAAACCTCAAATTGTTAGGAGGTCCCAAAAAAAGTTACAAGCTCTGAAAAATTTCATATACGAATATTATTTCAAAGAAGAATATTTCTTCACCAATTTTATCATTTTTCAGTACAGAATCAAGAAATTTCTACTTTTGGTAAGTTTCAGTATCGAATATTAAATACTCTTGGAACAAAAAGTACATAATAATTTAAGGTTAAAAAATAAGGCCCCGAACCTCTTACTTTTGATTATTAATGTCATACAAAAAAAAAGAAAATTTAAGCCATAATATTATTTTTTAAAATTAGAAAATAATTTAAGTCTATGAATGCTATAATATAGATGGAAGTTGTTATTTTAATTTAAATGCAAATCAATAATAATTTAAATGTTTAATCCTTTCATTTATTAAAATCAATAACAAATTCTATTTATACTAAATTAAAGAAATGTTATTGTAAATAAATTTTAAAAATTTAAAAAATTTTAAAAAAGTATCTTTTTTAGTAGCGCAAGGTTGAAGAAAGTAACCCAATAGTAGCAAATAATATAAAAAAAGTAGCAAATAGTTGCTTTTAGTAGATAAGTGCAAAGCCTGAAATTAAAAAAAAAATTCATACTCTACAAAAAATTATTAAAAATGTCTAAAATATTTCTGTAGAAAGAACTACTGTTGATCTAAGTGAAAATGTTTTCTCAACATTTTCACATTAATTTGAAATATCACGTTTTTTTATGGAATCTTTTCGTCGCCAATAGATTAGGCCACATCTTCATGTCAATTCGCAATAGATTTTTCCAGCAAAATGTTCACTATAAACAATACATTAATAAAATAATTACTTGTCAATGCAAATTTTTTCCACTTGTGGTACAAGAACTTGCAACAATCGCATGATTGTTTGAAGAGGTAGCTTGTTTTTCCACTGGCACACCCATTCGACTGAAGGTGTCCATTGATTTACATCAGGAGTTATATGCTCTCCAACTCTGATTCCTCCTCTCTGTGGACAAATGATACGTTTTATATGAAATACTAAAAAGCATTAATTTTCTATAAAAGAATAATTATTTACGTGGCAAGGGCGCAAAAAATTTAGATTAAATTTATCTAAATTCCTTTTTCTGAGAATTACCACTATATTTCTTGAAAGAGAAAGATTTAATGGAAAATTAAAATATTTTTTAAGACCAAAAATCAATAACAATAAATATCAAATATTCTCGAATGAAGAGCTGAAAAATCAACAAATTCTCCAATTTAAAACCGTGTATTGGAAATTTAAGGGATTCGAAATGAGTAGTATAATTTCAGAGACTAAAAGGTACAAAAAATTCAGAGAAGAAATATGTCTTAAACTCAAATTGCATGTAACCAAAGTAATCAGAAGAACTCTTAAAATTGTTTTTATACAAATTCTTAGATTCGTGTACAATAACTTAAGTAAACAATGCTAAGGTGTTTAAAAACTGATCATATTTAATTACAAAAACTAATGTCCATAAACAGGATTTTGAAGAATTGTTATAACTCAAGGCAGAAGCGACTTACAGTAAAACAGTACGTAGCAAAATTAAAACTAAAGATTTAAGCTTTCAAATAATACTTACGATTTTTAGATATATGTATAAATTTTAAAATAAAATTTTTAGACTTAAAAAATGATTGGGCAATCGGTCTCTCCCCACTGCAGAAGCATAAAATAAATCTTAACATACCGACACAATAGAGTTTGCTCGGCCAATGTTAGCTGATTCTTCAGATAAATTTTCTAATTCCATGCTTTCGTCATCTTTTAATTTAATAGCATCTGTCGAAAGGCTCAAGGGATGTGCAGATTCTTTTTCCGTCATTTTTTCAATTCCTAAAACAATTTTTTTTAATAATACATAGAAATTAATTAAAAATCATCAAACTCATTATGCCCAGTTTGGAACTTTTTGCAAAATCATGTTAGTATTATCAAGTATATATGGGGCATTCCACGAGTAATTTTCATTCAAAATTTTTTTGTCCGAAACATTTTTTTCGAAATCTACATGAAAGATAAGAAAAAACGTATTTTTGAAATTTTTTATTCGATAAAAATGAAGTAAATTATGATTTTTTTAAATTTAACGTCATCAAAAGCAGTGTATTTTAGACAAAATGTTTCTCAAATTTTTCAAGTATGTGCTCAAAAATAAGGTACCTATAACCGAAGCAACAAAAAATAGCATAATTACCAAAAGTTGAAATTAAATTAAAAAATGAGTTTTCTCAAAGATGGACACTTTCGATTTTTAACTTTTTTTGCACTGCAATCTTTAATGACTGAAGAATTTTTTTCCTTATCTGCAAAAGTGGTGTTTCTAGTTTTTATATTACTATTTACAATTTTTAAGCTAGACGTAAAGATTGAATAGTATGTATTTTTAAAAATTAAAAAAAAAAACAAATGATTAATAATGGAAAAAGGTTATATTTGAAGAATAACTGCTTGAAATTCTGTGAGCTGTACTGATAAAACTAAAAATAATAATTTAAAAACAAAAAAAACCACTTTTGCAGATAGGGGAAAAAATTCTTCAGTCATCAGAGATTGCAGTGCAAAAAAAAATTAAAATTCAAAAGTGTCCATCTTTGAGAAAACTCACTTTTTAACTTTAATTTCAACTTTTGGTAATTATGCGATTTTTTGTTGCTTCCGTTATAGGTACCTTATTTTTGAGCACGTATTTGAAAAATTTGAGAAAAAGTGAACAAACTATTGGACGTAAGCATTCTCTCATTTCGTGAAGCAGCCCTACTGCTAGGTACAGCAGCTCGCCTAAAAACTTTTATGTGATAGGTGAATTTCTAAGTTTATTGGCCAAAATATTATTGTGTAAATTTATTTTCGTTTTAAATTATAATTTATTAAAAGTATGAGGTTCACGTTGTGATTTCGTTTATTTCTTAAATGTTGCACTTTTTTGGAAACGTTATTATACAAAAACTATAAAATATTAGATATTATTATTTACTAGAAACATAAATCAATTTATTCTACATCATGAAAGGATGAAATTATTATGTAATTATTTAATTTTTAAATATTGATTCGATTTTGAAAATTTTTTCAGTCAAAAAATTTGGGGTATGAATTTGAATGACTGTGACTGTGTGTATAGTGTTTTAAACTATAAATATTATTTTATAAAATTTTAATAATTCAAGGTTATTATTGTTATATTATTATTATATTATTATTATATTATTATTATATTGTTTTAAACTTCAAAGTGATTTAAATATTTTCAAGGTATAAAAAATAAATTCAAGGATAATTCAATGTTTTTAAGGGTCGCTGGAGACTGATTTTTAACGCATGAACATTTTTGACATCTTATAATTTTTCCAGCACATTTTTTAAAATTTCCTGACTTCTCTGACTATTCAGTAGTCGAAGAAAAAATAAAACCTTTTTTTCTTGGCAAAAATGGTCTAAATTAAATAATTTTAGAGATTACAAATAAATAAACATACCAGGTGTTTCTAATAAAGTTGCTTTTAAAGTGCCAGGTTCTGCAGGTTGAGCAGGACGGGAACCTTCCATTGCAGCTTCGCTAATACTTTCATTTGATGAATTGTTACCAGCATATCTTCTTTGTCTTTTATTGAGAGATTTAGCAATAGTATTACAATCGGTTGGAAGATTAGCTAAAGCATGAAAAACTTGTCGCTTTCGAATTATTGTGTATACCAAATTGCTGTTACCATCAAATTGATACTGAAAATTAAATTTCATATATTAAATCAATATAAAACTAATTCACTACTGTCAAATGAGTTGACGAGAGACTCAGAAATGTTCAATTTAAGTCTATTAAATTCCAAATTAACTATTGTTTAATTATAGCCTTCACTTCTATTAATTAAATAATCAGCATATAACACAGGTGCTTCATTCGGAACAAATTGAAGTTTTATTTTTAAAAAGTTGAAATGGAGTGTTAAAATAATTTTAACACATTCATATGGCAACCAACCAAGTGTTCAATATTTTTGAAATAAAAATTATAAGATATATACAATTAGTTCTATAAAATATAAATAAAAATGAGTGTTAAACATTTTTTTTATACTTTAAAATATGAATATGAAATAATTTTGATAGTAGCTTCTAATGCACTGAAAAATATTCGTAAATACAGATAAGAACTTTGTTTTTAATTCTTAAACTTACCTGTATAATGTTATTAAAAATTTCAAGTAAAAAAAATATTAAATGATGATTCGAAGGTGCTGAAAAAAGAAACCAAGGAGTACTAAATGCCTCTAATAAATGCAGCAATTTTGTACTAGCTACCATCGATAATGTTTTCAAATAAGGTGAAACATTAACTAGTATCGTCAGTAAACAGTCAAATAAAGGTTGTAGTCTTTGATGACCGGTAGTGATTATTTTATGAAAGACTGTGATTAAAAGGTCAGCATGTGTACCTAAAAAATATTTATGTTAATATCAATATTAACTCTTTATATAAGAATTCTTATCAATCGTTGCAGTACGTTTATTTTACACATTCTACTTAACTGTTAAAAAAAAGTTGAATTATTATTTTAATATAAGACGCAAATTATTACCAGTAAAAACCGGAATATCCATGGGAACAGTTGCTGTGTATGGCTTATTTAATCGAACACCAAAATTACGTTCTCCACTTAGAAGTAGCAGAATAAAAACACCAATATGCATTAATCCAACGCGAGCTGTTAATAAATACAAATTTAATAAATGTAACATAATTAAAAAAATACGGAAATTTTTTTAAACTATTCAACTTACATTGGTCAGCCCTTGAGTCATTTAAATGATATAAAATTGGAACTAGAACTTCCAAAACGTCGGAACTTTTAAGTACATAGTACAAAAATTTTTTATTATAATCACACATTTTCCAGAAAAGAACTAATAATTCTTGATGAAAGTGAACCTTCTTTGTTGAGTTTGGCAAATAAGTTTGCAAAAGTGGATTATTTAGTAGCCTTGTAATTCCTTTTAAAATAAACTGGAAATCTAGAAAAGCAAAATATATAAAAGTAACATATAAAAGTTAATTAAGAAGTTCCAGACATTAAAAAAAGATCTAATTTCTTTTATTCTAATAGCGCAGTCGATGACTTTATGGAAAAGTCTTTTGCTTTCCTATTCACTGTTATTTATCATTTAATTTCCCTTTGTTTTTTTCTTATTGATACTATATTTTTTTAAAAATAATATTAAGGGGCACATGATTATTGATGAAGATAAAGCCTTAGGAAATTCTTCTTTTTTAAATAAATAAGTAAATTAATCCATAAAAATAAATAGTTAGAATTTTCAATTTAAAAAATTTTTTTTTAGATATAATTATTTTTTTAGACGATTTTTTCTTTGCAATTATTTGAATTTATATTATTTCAAATAAGCGCGCGCTATTTTACTTCGACCAATCATACAATGCACCTCATTCGAGTTTTCGATTTATTTAGACTTTTGATTAAATGTACTTCTTTTAGAAAGAATAAATACTTTGTTAAAATTATTACCTTCATCTCGATGAATACGACTTAAATAATTTATGAAGAGATTATCACCAACTGCACCTTCTTCAATAGAGATTCCACTACTTGTGTCATGATCAAGGGTTACTATCAAAATTTGTAAAGCAACATCTACTAAAGGCTCTAAAGAATCCGTAAATATGAGATGATTGTATGGAACTCCCAGTCCTACTGGATCATAAGCGCAGACTGTATTCAATAAAGATGTAAACATAGGCAAAGCATGCCTATAACAAAGTCATATTATTATATCTAATTTTTCATTTTTTAACGATTCAACAAAAAGAATGTATTAAAATAAATTAAGAAGTACTTTATGCATCCCAATATGCATCGATTAAAAATTAAGAAACATTTTCAATTCGAAAAATTGAATTAATCTTCATATAATAAATAGAATATACATTTCGTATGTACGATTAATTTGGCAAAAGTTAATTAAACTTTTATACATTCGTTAACGAAAAAAATTCAAGGCCTTTTAATGTCCACCTTTAACTATTAGTAGCAATTAATATTTTTAAACCTAAATAAACATGATTCTTCAATATTTTCATATACAATTCAATTATTTACATATTTTTTAATTAAAATTCTTTGAATTCTAAAATTCGGACCTTGCGATTTTTTTCAATGTTAGGACAACCCGTTTCATTTAATTTTTTTAATACATTTTCTGTTGAAATGGATTTAATAAATATGTACCTATTTTCTCCACTTGTTAAATATTGAATCCATTTGTTTGGAGATTCAGATAGATCTATAGGTGGACTGTACATAGTTTCGCTGAAACATGTTAAAAGTAATTTTAATAATTCCGTTCTATTAGCATCAAGTAACGGATGTCTAGGTGGCGAATGTGCAAATCCTACACCAGCTTCCCAAATATATTCACAACTATCTACAGATTGTAATTCCTCAGCTTTATCCTGCAAGGTGTAAGAAATTTTCTTAAATTTTTAGTAAACATTAAAAGTAAAACTATTTAAAAATAATAAGAACTTTTATTAATAGTATATGATATATTAACATACTTACAGGGCCTGATTTTTTGCTCGAGAACACTGTAAAATCCGGACAAAAAAGTAGATCCTAAAATTAAAAAACAGTTTACTTCCTTTAAATATGATGTAATTTTGAGTTAAAATAATTTGGGACACTTCAAAATATAATTCACGGCACGTTTTTAATATTTATTTTAATGTTCCTATCTCTGGTTATAATTACACATTTTATGATAATTGGAAAAAAATCTGCATGAATTGAATAAAAATTTCAAAATGTCCGTAATTAATTAAACCCAATTTACTACATTATATTATTTTGTCAATTGTAATTTATTTTTATAATCTTGAACTGATAAATAACATACGCAGAGTGCATTAAGTAAAGAATGCGCCAAAGGCATACTTTGTTCTTCTTCTTTGCCTGGTAAGCTCTCCCAAAAGAATCCTTTCCATTCTAAATCTTCAAATATATAAGGTAATAAACGCGTTAATAAACGACAACAATTTAAAACTGTTTGATGCTCTCCTTGTGTACGACAACTACAATCAACGGCCTTTACTAATTTTTCTACTGCTTTGTAACATAAATTTCCTAAATTTAAAGGCGCTTCCTCTCGCAGTATTCGAATTTCAGGAGCTGGTATTAATGTAAAAATATCTTGAACACTCGAAACATTTTCACACCAGAACTGATCCCAAAAAGTATCATCATTTGCATCAATTTCCTGAAACGAAATTACAAATATTTACATCATTATAAACTTGCGATGCTGACAGATGAACATTTCTTCAATATAATTCTATTATAATAAAAAATTAAATTACCACTCCATATTTAACAATTAACATAAAGGGAAGACCGGGGCAGGAATAGTCAGTGACTACAAAAACTACAAAAAAAGTATTAACTCTTCGGGACTTTTTATGTTTCTTTGTAGTAGAGAGTAGACGTGTTTTTCAATACTAATTAATTTTAATTTTTGTTTTTATTTTTCAAAAAATGAATGAAAAGAATATTAATTTTCATACGTTTTTTTTTAATTTACATAGTTTTGTTTGTTTTTTTATCAACTAATGAATGAGACCTTTCAAAATAATAAATATTCAAAGATATGTCATATGACTTATGTAACATATGAGCGATAAGGTAAATATATTTTTTTTCGTTCATTATAGAAAAAATCCGTTAACGAATTTTTTTATAAGTGCTCTTTACGGGTTATGAATTTTTTAAAATCTGGTTTGTCGAGTTTTCAACTTCAATGACATCTAACTCTAAAAGTTTTGAATTTAGGAATAATGGCCAAAATACAAAAAAATTCAATTTTTTCATCAACTTTTAAAATATGTTAACGAAAAAAAATTTGAGTTTTTTATAAACATTTTATAATTTTTTATTTTTACGTACCTACATGATAATAATAAGAAAATTTTGTAATAAATTTCGGAGTGGGCCTGATAGTGCTTTTTGTTTATATAATTTGTTTAAAAGCAAAATTTTTGCTTTTTTTATTTTTCATAATAAAATTTTTTTGGCCACTAGGATCTCTTTCACTTAAGGGGGAGTGACACCTTTGAGGTCTCTTTTGAATCTGTTTTTCATGAATTTTTTTAAGTCACAGGAATAAAGTAATCAAAATTTGGTTTAGAGAACTTTATTTGTTAACTTTTTGACTATAGATGCCGCTAAAGTTGGTCTCGTTTCTCTGCAGGGCAAATCGGTGGGCAAGATTCCGGTTAGACCGTTTAATATAAAACAAAAATTCAAATTTTTTCTAAATCTGTGATAGATTTAGCTTTAGAGTACGTAGGATATTTTAAAAATATTAATTTTTGTGGGTTTGGCAGCTATTTAAAGGAAAAAGTCGATTTTTAGGGCGAAATTTTTTCAAAAAATCTATTGCCAAAAAAACCAAACAAATTAATAAAAAATCCGCTACGTACTCTAAAGCATTAGTTAGTAAATAACGATCAAAAAAAACTTTGGCTGAAGTCAATCCGATCAAAACTGTTCGAGCTAGACTGCCCAACATATTATAGAATTATTTTCAATAAAAAGTTGGATAAATAGAAATTATGTGAATTATAAATTCTGACAAATAAAAATTCGGTACTTAAAAATTCTGTTAAGTAAAAATTTATTTATAAAAAATTCTTTTAAATGCTAATTCGAAAAATAAAAATTTGCCTAGAAAATAATGATATCTAATAAAATTTGGGGACAAGAGGTGTTGGAGCTCAATTTACAGTTTTAAAATTAAGTTCAACGTCAATATTTTAAACTCAGATCACCTGTAAGAGGTTCGGAGTATTGTCAAGCTTTTATCTTGACAATTGGCAGCAAGATAATTCAAGTTATCGCTCAATGCATAAAAACTTTAAAATCAAAGTCAAACTGTTTCAGTATTTTGTCTCGCATTTGAAAAAAAACAGACTTAAAAATCATACAAAAATTATTTCTTATTCCTTATGACTCCTATAACAGAAACTCACTTGAATTTTTAATTTTTGTCAATTTGGTTAATAATAACAAGCTGTTTCCATTTACCCTCAGTTTTCAAATTTTTGGGGTAAATGGAAACAGCCTGTTATTATTAACCAAATTGACAAAAATCAAAAATTCAAGTGAATTTCTGTTATAGGAGTCATAAGGAATAAGAAATAATTTTTGTATGATTTTTAAGTCTGTTTTTTTTAAATGCGAGACAAAATACTGAAATAAAAAAAAAATAAAAAAAAATTCAATTGGTTAATATATATATATTTAAGGAAACTTTTTTCTTAAACCTTTTCTAGAAACTATGCTGTGCCTCATGCTCATCCCTCAATTTTATAAAATTTTCTAAATCTTGGGGTAAATGAGGACAGTCAGTTTCATGCATTTAAAGCTTATCTAAATTTTTTTCTATTGCATAAAATTAATTCTGGGAATGTAAATAACTTTAAAAAAAATAAACCCGAAAATATTACCTTTTAAAAGAAAAAACTTACGTAATTTGTGAAAAATAGAGATTTTATCCCCATTTACCTCAATTGACTCTAAATGATTTTTATAGTTAACTTTCTAAAATAAATTAAAATTTTTTTTTTAAATTCGATTTTTTTAAGGCAAGTAAGACTTAATTTTGAAAAAAAGAGTTATAAATTTTTTTGAAAAACAATTTTTTTTTATTAAAAAGTTCATGAAAAATGTTTCAAATTTTCCTGTTTGAAAATTAAAATTCATAAAATTTTGAGATTGTTATGTGATTTTGAAAATGCCAATGTCACTTAAAACGTCAAAACTTTCACTTCCACTACTTTTTATAATTTTTTTTAAAATATTTGTAATCAAAAATTTTTTCCCACACAAATTTCAAAAAAGAATTAAAAGGAAAAATTAAAAACGCAACAATTTCAAAAATTAAAAGATAATGGAAAATAGAAAAATAAATAAATAAATAAGGAAATAGAAAATCTTAGAAAAGAAAAAAAATAGATAATTTTAATAATTTCAAAAATTGGTTGAAAAATTAATAAAAAAACGAGAATTTGAAGAAAATATTGATTATTCTTTTTTTTTGTAAAAATAAATAATTTTAGAAATTATTAAAAAAAAGAATTTAATAAAAAAAAAACGAGAAATCATTGTAAAGACGTATTTTTAATAAAATTTCTGACAAATTTCTATTTAACAAACACTGTTTAGAAATTCCGAACACAATAATATTTTCTGGAAGCATTTTAAAAAAGATTTATACTTTCCATATGTCTAAGTTTGAATAGTTTACAAGCTATTTATTTTCATGAAGTTATATTATTATTATTATTTCACATATAAGTATGACGAAAAAAGTGTCATTTGCCTTAATTTGTAAATTAAATAATTATGAAATTAATATTTAATCTGATTATTAATGAAAACGTAGATTGAGAATAGTGATTAATAATTCTGATAAATTTCATTATTATTTTATTAACAGACTTAAAAAAATATAGTCTCAAAGGTATCTAAGAAACAGAATGCAGAAAGGTTTCATTTTTAAGGTTAAGATGAATTCTACATACTGAATTTGAATGAAAAACATTGATTTTAAAAAATTTAATTTATTTAGATAAAATAATACAAAAGCAATAAGATACATTGAAGATTAAGTAAATTTTCTTATTCATACTTCATTATAAATAAAAAAATGTTCTTTATTGTTTATTCGATTTCCTATTTAAATTTATTGTAAATAGACAAAATTATTTGATAACTAATAAAATACGGAAAATAATATTTAATAAAAAAATATGTGCTGTATTTTTCTATTTAATTTCATTTATTACCTGTGACTTAGATGTAAGTTGAACAACAGCTTTTCGAAAATTTAATTTAGTATCAGCATTGCCCATTGTATAAAAATAATTATTAAAAAAATCACTAATTTAATGAATTTTAAAATGCACAAAGTTTTTTAAAATTGTTAACAGTAAAATTTTTCAATTTCTTATAAACTACACCGTATTTACACCAAACAGTGGATATTGACAGCTGACATTTGTATAGAAAAGCGTAGAGAAATCAGGTTATTCAAGTTGGGTGGGAGGAAATCCAAAATGGCGATTAAGCGGTGTACAAACAAACAGTGATGGGTTGTGACGCGTCACACGAAGTTTTGTACGTATAATACGTTTTCGACGTAATATACGTATAAAATGTATAAAAAAACACTGACATTTTGACATCTATATGATCCTCTGATTTTTGCCATAACGAATTTTTCTTATCATTCTATTTAAATTAAAGTCTTAAAATAAAATAGAAATGGTCAGAAAAAGTAAAAGAAAATCTTTTAAAGAGGGTTTGCCCTGGGAAAAAATGGAATTTGAGCGGATGAAAGAGCTAGGCACTGATAAAAATGTTGCTAAATGTTTAATTTGTCAAAACATTATGAAAAACACTGGATATAAGCGTATTATTATTGTTTGTTATTGTTTATAAAGTTTTTATTTAAAAATTGTTTATTTTGGGAGATACCAAACGACTAGACTGACAATATAATACTTAGAATATAGGTTATGTTATTATGCACGTGGTCCGGTGCTCACTCTTATCTGTGAAACCAACTTAGAAATACAACCGATATAAAAACATTTCAATAATTAAAAATTTTGTTTTATAATTGTTAAAATAATTAATAATTACCTAAATTTTGTTTATCTTAACAACTTTCTCTTTCAATAGTGTAAAGTAATGAATGATGTATTTTAATGAAGAATTTAAAATTTCCGCTCTTAAATCACGTGATCAAATGTAATATACATCGTGTAGAAAACTTGGCACGTAATTTACGTAGTATTATACACGTAGAAAACCACGTATTATACGTACCCATCACTGCAAACAAACATAAGAAATGTACGGGATGAAGTCGAATTTTTTTAATATTTCGCTTAAATGAAATTTTGGAACCTAAGTGTATTACCCAGTAAAAAAAAGAATTAGGAGTAAGCGAAAAGAATTGGTGGTAACTTAAGTTGAATGCGGTTTGGCGAAAAAACCGAATTGGAACGTTACTGTGAATTATTTTTTTCTTACCGTGAATTCTTTTCTCTTAAACATTTGAATTGACGTTGGTTTATTCGAGTTTGCATTATAAATGAATAAGAATAAATGTTTCGAAGTCTAAAAAAGCCGATTAGGAATAAGAAATATATAATTTAAAAAAAAAAATAAAAGTGAAATGTGATAGATTTACCGACAATTTTACCATGTGAGTACTACTTATATGGTAAATTTATCATATGAACACTACTCACTTGATAAAATCGTCGGTGAATCTGTCACACTTCGCTTTCATTTATTTTTTTTAAATTATATATTTCTTATTTCAAATCGGCTTTTTTAGACTTCGAAGCATTTATTTTATTCATTTATAATGCAAACTCGAATAAACGAACGTCAATTCAAATGTTTAAGAAAAAAGAATTCACGGTAAGAAAAAAATAATTCACCGTAACGTTCCAATTCGGTTTTTTCGCCAAATCGAATTCAGCTTAAGTTACCACCAATTCTTATCGCATACTCCCAATTCTTTTTTTTTTACTGGATAGGATTTTAGTTTCCATTTTTAATTACCTATTTAATGCAATAATAAAATTTATTAATAAATAAAATCGTTTTTTATTATTGTATTAAATAGGTTATTAAAAACAGAAACTAAAATCCTAATACACTTAGGTTCAAATTTCATTTAAGCGAGATATTAAAAAAATTCAACTTCATTTGGCTGTGTCAGTTCATCGAGATATTTCGAGTTCAAGATATGACGTCAGAGGCCTGGAGGGACAACAAACAGACGACACAGTGTTATTCTTATGGGGAAGAAAATTTGTTTCCACTTTCACCAATTTTATTTACACTTTAAACATGGAAAACGCTTGTTGACATTATAATAAAATTAAAATGTGTGTTGATAATTAATTTTGTTATATATTTGATTCAATTGCATTGATAGATTCTCTCAATTCGTGATAAAATATAAATTTTGAGGTTAAGGGTGTTTGTTTACTAACTTGAAATCTTTTACTGCTGTGGTAATTCCCACTTAAAATATATATTTTATATCTTTTTAATAACATGCATACTGGATATTGTTTAATAATGTTGTTAAAATGTAAAATGTGATTAGTAAACAAACACCCTTAACCTCAAAATTTATATTTTATCACGAATTGAGAGAATCTATCAATGCAATTGAATCAAATATATAACAAAATTAATTATCAACACACATTTTAATTTTATTATAATGTCAACAAGCGTTTTCCATGTTTAAAGTATGAATAAAATTGGTGAAAGTGGAAACAAATTTTCTTCCCCATAAGAATAACATTGTGTCCTTCCAGGCCTCTTACGTCATTTCTTGAACTCGAAATATCTCGATGAACTGACACAGCCTAATTGGAGACACACTATTAAACGGAAGCTTCTATGCGCCACCTCGAAGCGAAACCAACTTAGGTTGGATTTACATGTTGATGTAAATGCAGAATGCAAAACCGAAAATAATGAGAGTGAAAAGGACAGGGATATATCACTATCCTCTCTCATTATTTTCGGTTTTGCATTCTGCATTTACATAAACATGTAACTCCGACCTAAGTTGGTTTCGCCTCGTTACGAGGTGGCGCATAGAAGCTTCCGTATTAAATGGATACGTTACGTTCACGTTTTTGGTCTATTCTGGACAGGCTCTAAGGCCCTCTCCAGAATGGAGCTAAACGCAAACGCGACGCATCCCCATTTGCTTAGGCTGCAGTCCCATGGCAGCGTTTTGCGTTGCTTTTTGTCACTAGACCCTGAGTGTAAAAGAGATGCAGATATATGTTTTGCGTTTTGTCACTAGACCATGAGTGTAAAAGAGATGCAGATATATGTTTGCTATGTTTACACTCAGGGTCTAGTGACAAAACGCAACGCAAAACGCTGCCATGCGACTGCAGCCTTAGGTCCATTCCACAATAGCTAAACGCAAAGTTTAAGCACACGCAAAGATGACGCGCGCGTTGGTTTGGTTGGTTAGGTCCATTCCACAATAGCTAAACGCAAAGTTAAAGCGCACGCAAAGATGACGCGCTCGTTGGTTTGGTTGGTTAGAACCAACGCGCGCGTCATCTTTACGTGCGCTTTAACTTTGCGTTTAGCTATTGTGGAATGGACCTTAGCATTGCGATGCGTTGCGTTTAGCTCCATTCTGGAAAGGGCCTTAAGGCCTTTCTCCAATAGGATCCTAAACTCTTGCGTTGCGTATGCATTGCGTCGGTTGCTATTGGCAACCAATTCTAAAATCAACGCGTCAGTCACGCAACGCAAAAGTTTAGGTTCCTATTGGAGAAAGGCCTTTAGAGATAGAGAACGACAGCATATATCTTCATCCTTCTCTAACTCATTTGTCCGTTACGATTGCGATACGTTCCGTTTAAGAATTATCAACAAAAAGAAAGATGTTGTAGAAGCAGCTTATAGTGTTTGTTCTCAGCCCTGGGGTGTACCATGTGAGCGAAGATTTTTTTTGTGTTTCTGAATGTAAACAAATGGTGATAAACAAATGTAGTTGATATGTTTTTTTGTTTGTTTATTATGTAGTTTTGACAGTTTGCATCAAGAAAAACTAACAGAAAAAGAAAGGTATTTTGCTATCAATTTTTTTATCTACTTTAAATATATAGTTATTAATGAGTAATGTATTATATTTTGAATATTTCCCTATAACTGAAGTATGTTATTTCAATATCATAAAATTCATAGTTAAATATGTTGAGTATGTCATTTGCTACGATTTTTTGAAAAATATTTTTATTTACAATTTCAGAATATATATCTCTTAACTTAGTAATTAAATCACATGCATATAATTAAATTACATTTAGAAATACATAACCTTCAAAAAGGGGCCTAAAGTATTGACAAATGAAATTCCATAAAATGAAAATTCTAACTAATGATTTTTAGAACATATTCATGCGTCCCTATCTTCATTCCTTCAAATGTTATTAATTATTTAAATAATTTTTATTAGTAATTATTAATTCAACACCCGTTTATCCGAAATAGTTCATATAGGGCTCGTTGGATGCGGATTTCGATATGCATTAGAGTGGGGTTTTTAAAACTATTCTAATTTTATTTGTTCGTAAAATATTTCATTTTTTATTAACTTTTCTTAGTTAATTAATTAAGAGAGTGTCTACGAACCGGGAACTAACCGGGAAACGAAAAACAAACCGGGAAATAGTCAAGAAATAAAATACCTAAAATGATAAATTTAATAAAATTTTTATCAAATCGTGTGCTATGTAAGAAAACGGAGAAAAATGAGTTTGCTATTAAATGGATAGCGAATTTTTAGTTCTGGTAACTAATATTTAGCTTCCATATCAAAACATGTTAGCTATGGAAGCTAATTAATAGCTGTATTAGCTAACAATAATTTCAATCCTTTTATGGGGGGAAATAGGTATAGAGCTTCAAAAAATTAAATTTTTTTTCTTTTCATAAATTGATTGTAAAACTACTGAAAAATATATTCTGAAAATTTCAAACGAAAATATCGAGCCGTTTAAAAGTTATAAACAATTAAGTGAGTGTCCTATAATGGGTCAGAGCGCGCTAGGGCAAAAAACATGCCATATTGCATTCGGCGTTTTGAATTTTTAAAAACTGACCTCAGATTCGTAATCAGTGACCCCGAAAACATAGTATACTGAGGTCGGTAATCCTGGAAGTACCACTTCCACAAAAAAAGTTTTTATATATGTGCGATTCCAGGTGAGATTTTGACTTTTTCGGAGTAGGTTAACCGATTGCAATGAAACTTTGGAATATTGTTATATATAGTAAGACTAATCTTTAACGTAAATTTCAGCTTAAAATATTTTTTAGTTTACGAGATTTGCAATAATAACAAAACATTTTATACTGCTATATCTTCCGTTCTAATAATCGAATTGAGGTCTACTTACTTTTTTTTAAAAAATGTCAAGGAAAATGAGAGGAATAAATCTCTTTCAGAACAATTTTTTATAATTTTACAACTAAAAAAATTATTAAATAATAATTGAATAAATTTCACGCGACAATCTAAAATTCAATCACTTAAACGCTAAAATGATCTTACCAGTGTTTTCTTTAATGTTCCAAAGGAATCCAATTGTAAATGCAAGTTTAACTTATTTAATTATAATAATTTACGAATATAAATAATTGCGATTTCTGCTAGTTGACGTGCAGACGACATTGTGCACGCAGAATTCTCACGTAGCCAATTTTGTCCACGAATGAAATTTATTCAATTATTATTTAATGATTTTTTTAGTTGTAAAATTATAAAAAATTGTTCTGAAAGAGATTTATTCCTCTCATTTTCCTTGGCATTTAAAAAAAAGTAGACCTCAATCCGATTATTAGAACGGAAGATATAGCAGTTTAAAATTTTTTGTTTTTATTGCAAATCTCGTAAACTAACAAATATTTTAAGCTGAAATTTACGTTAAAGATTAGTTTTACTATGTATAACAAAATTCCAAAGTTTCATTGCAATCGGTTAACCTACTCCGAAAAAGTCAAAATCTCACCTGGAATCGTACATATGCCAACATTTAGGGCTCAATTAGGGCTAATTTAGTACCATATGCAAAAATTTAGGGCCCTTTACCTATTTAAAATAACCATTGATAGTATTAGCTTAAAGTCAAGCTGGAAGTACCACACTAAAGAACCTAAATATTTTTCAAAATTTCTTTCATAGGAATTTAGGGCTCACAACTGGGACTATTTAAAATTTTTAAAAACCACCCCTACGTACAAAAAAACATCCCCAATTATTTAAACTCAATTTAATCAAACAATAATCATATAGGAATGAAGAGCTAAATTAGGGTTCCTCAATGTGTAGCACTAAATTGACTTTTTAAAAGTGCACGCCAACCACCCCAGCCAAGTAAGTGATAGATAGTCAACCACAAAAAACTACCCTGAACTAGTGAAAACTCAATATTTTCAAAAACAAGCACATACGCATTTAAAGCTAATTTAGGACTCTAAACTATAATTAAATTGGTTATTCAAAAATGATACACCAACTTCAGAAACTACTGCGGAGTAGTTCAAACTTATTTTTTTCAGTAACATATACTTAGAAAGGGTATAGGGGGTTAAGGATACAAAAAGTGCCGTTGCAGGTATTCTGTTCAAATTGACACCATATATTGGTACCCCTATGAATACAAAATTCTGCAAGTATGAACCCATAATTCAAATTTTTGGGGGAGTTATGGTGGGGGAAAGGAAAATAAAGAAATCCATTTTTCTCGAAAACTACTGAACCGATTTTAATGAGCTTTAAATATGTTATACATGTCGCTAAGACAATTCTAAAAAAAAAATCTCAAAATTTTTTTTTGAAAAAAAGTAGAAAAAAATTAATTTTGAAATTTTCAAAAATTTTTTTTGGGGTGATTTTTTGAAGTGACCACTTTAATTTTTTTTTAAAAGTTACCTTATAATATCACCTTTAACATATATTTTTTTCAGATTTTTAAAAAATGTAGTTTTTGAATAATTTAACGAAAACCATCGTCGCGCTACATGACGCAGCGCGCACAGTGTGCTGATGCAGTATACATATAATAATGAACTCCATTAGGAGAAAAGTTATATTGCTGCGGATACATGGTGAAATATGAACAATGTCACATTGTTTATATTGCATATTATAATATATTTATTTATAGTGGAGACGTCTGCAGTTAGCCTAAAAAATAGTTTACAGAGTTCACCACGTGGAGGTTGCAGTACGATTTTGAACTCCATTATCGGGAGTTTTTTAGGGTGAGTTCCCTTGCCTCTCACTAATCTAATTCTATTATTTACAAAAAGTATATATAAAAAACATTTCTAGTTTTAAACTTCTTTTTCGGGAGTTTCTTTAGGGTGAGTTCCCTTGCCTCTCACTAAACTAATCCTACTATTTACAAAAATATTTACAAAAAATCATTTGTAGTTTAAAACTTTTTCTGGAGTTTTTGGGTGTGAGTTCCCTCGCCTCTCACTTAACTAATTACTAATTCTAAAAATATTTTCTTAATCTTCGTCACTGTCAGATTCAATTACTGGAATTACTTTTGTTTTTGTGAACATATCAGTTAAAATTTCAGCTGGTTTGATAATTCTGGCCAAATAACGTGCATGTGATAAAAAATAAACAATTGCAGCAATGTGGGAACAACAGCCGACAGTTCTCCTTCCATTGGCACATTCACATGTGTATTCTCTTACTCAAGAAATTCCGATACTGTTTGGTGCATATTTTATAAAACACCTATATGTTTGGCGAGAAATATGACGGGATTGAACTCTAATCTTTAAAACACTAGAATTGTCTTTAACAAATTCCATTCTCAGATTGCCATCTTTGTCAAGCATTTCTGCTAAATAAGAAACGGCCTGAGAAAGTTGGTAGGTCCCTGTGAATAGAATTTTTAACTCATTTTCCGTTAATTCTGGAAAATCTGTGAGATCATTTGACGTGATGGTTCCAAAAGGCAGTTTCTTGCGCAGCCATCCATTTTTTTCTACTTCATCAGGCAAAGTAAACTTCACAATTTTTTGACTTTGCATCCTTTGAAGTATGTCATTGAATGAATCTACGTCAGATTGCAATCTTTTGCCAAATGTATTATTCAGGAAGCAAGCAATTCTAAAGTACAGTCCTACCTTTGGCAGTAACTTATTATCGATTTTATGATCGAGAAGAGTATACTTTTGCTTGATGACACCATGAACTGACTCTACAGGCCATCGAATTTTGGTGACAAACCGAGAGTCATTAGATTCTTCAGCTGTTAGCTGTTTCCTTTTTCCTTTTAAAGCAGGCATCAAAACCTGGAATTTTTTTTCTTCAAGTTTTCCTTTTATGTCACGGAAACCGCGGTCAAGAACAAAAATGTCACCTTCATTAAGGATCTTAGGCAAACTTTCATGATCGTCAATTATGGACTCTAAAATCTGGGCATCATTTTGGTTAGCAAGATATGGTCCAAGCATATCTACAACAATTCTGTCTGTCGTACAAATTGTAAACGGCTTACAAAGAGGGACTTTCTTCTGACCAGAGAACGATTTCCTTTGGTACTCATTATTGGTACTTTTTTGGTGCCTAGCATATGTGCCGTCGCAGATCAAAAACAATTTGTCATGAGCATCGAATAGTAGCTTTGCTATTTCCGTTGTATGGTTTTGGATGAGTTCATCCCTACTGACAGAATTTATACCAAAACGGAATGGCAAAACATCATTTTCAAAGGATTTCATTACGCTGTTCGAATAATCGGAAACATCATGCTCATTTTTCAATTGCAAAATAGAAGCAATCATTGCATTAGAGTTTCCTGATCTTAATTTTAACAAAAAGACAACAAGAGCCTGAATCACAGAACGGGATTGACTGTTTCGCAATGAAGTCAACATATCTTTCAACTCATTAAGTTGTTCCCAGTTTAAACCTGTGAAAACTTTGAGTTGTTTTTCGGAAAGAGTGTATTCACCCACTTTGTCAAGTAACGTCGAATCACACCTAACAGAAAGAGTCCCCATTATCTTTGATAATTCTGATGCAGTAAGACTGGTAGTGTTAGAATAAGCTATCAGGAGAACAAGATCTTCTTCATAAATTCTATTTTTTAAAAAGTGCGCACGGCAACATCGATTCCCAGATGGAATGTAAATTTGAGTTTTAATATAACATTGAATTCGAGTTTCCTCAGGAATGACACGTAGATCTTTTTTAGAACTACAAAAACAACAATAATTATGTGCGGAAATCGTTCTCTGAACTAAAACTTCTACACGTTCAATTTCAGAAGTTGATACATTTGATTCGACTATTTCAAAGGTGGGATCACTGTCCATTGACTCAGGGACATCAATTTCGGTATTTAAGTCAAAGCTCTGTTCAGGTTTCTTTTTTCTATAAATAGAAAGTCTACATTTTTGACAAATAATATCATCAACAAAAATTGCTCGCTGCAATGAAATGGAATAATTATTTGCTTCCTGTGCATTTTCTATTTGTTTTTTTCTGCCTGAACTGTGAATTAAAAGACAGTCGCAACCAGGACACTTTTCTCTTATTGTAAATGATTGATTCATTTTCAAAATATGATACAATGGGAATATGAAAAATATGATTTGTTTCAGAACAACAAAGATAGTGTTATAAGACGAATTACTTGATAATCAAATGTTCGCCTGACCGTAAAAACAGAAAGTGAATTATCATAATGACAACAATAAAAGATTGTTGTAAAAATTGAATGATATTTTTTATATTATTATACATAAAATTTTCATGTAGCGTAATATTTTGCCTAAGCCCGGCCGCTAATAAAACTATAACGAAATATGACAAGACCTCATATTAATATACTGCATCAGCACACTGTGCGCGCTGCGTCATGTAGCGCGACGATGGTTTTCGTTAAATTATTCAAAAACTACATTTTTTAAAAATCTGAAAAAAATATATGTTAAAGGTGATATTATAAGGTAACTTTTTAAAAAAAATTAAAGTGGTCACTTCAAAAAATCACCCCAAAAAAAATTTTTGAAAATTTCAAAATTAATTTTTTTTGACTTTTTTTCAAAAAAAAATTTTGAGATTTTTTTTTTAGAATTGTCTTAGCGACATGTATAACATATTTAAAGCTCATTAAAATCGGTTCAGTAGTTTTCGAGAAAAATGGATTTCTTTATTTTCCTTTCCCCCACCATAACTCCCCCAAAAATTCGAATTATGGGTTCATACTTGCAGAATTTTGTATTCATAGGGGTACCAATATATGGTGTCAATTTGAACAGAATACCTGCAACGGCACTTTTTGTATCCTTAACCCCCTATACCCTTTCTAAGTATATGTTACTGAAAAAAATAAGTTTGAACTACTCCGCAGTAGTTTCTGAAGTTGGTGTATCATTTTTGAATAACCAATTTAATTATAGTTTAGAGCCCTAAATTAGCTTTAAATGCGTATGTGTTTGTTTTTGAAAATATTGAGTTTTAACTAGTTGAGGGTAGTTTTTTGTGGTTTTAAAATTTTTTAAATTGTCCCAGTTGAGAGCCTTAAATTCCTATGAAAGAAATTTTGAAAAATATTTAGGTTCTATAGTGTGGTACTTCCAGCTTGACTTCAAACTAGTAGTACCAAAAGTTATTTTAAATAAGTAAAGGGTCCTAAATTTTTGCATGTGGTACTAAATTCGCCCTAATTGTGCCTTTAATGTTAGCATATGTAAAAACCTTTTTTTGTTGATGTGGTACTTCCAGGATTACCGACCTAGTATACTGTACTGTTTGAATCATTTTGATTATTTCCGAATTGCGTGATTCAAGGGGTTACTTTTTCTGACACTTTTTTTCAAACACGTTTTTCTCGAAATGATTTTTTTCGAAATTGTGTACACTCTAGCTCAAAATGTTTTTAGTCAATCATTCTGAAATTTGGCATGTAGTTTCGTTATATAAATAAGCTCTATGTAAACCTCAATCCTAGACAATATCTTTGTTTAATTTTGGTTTTTGTTATAAAAAAAAGTATAAAAAATGGTAAAAAAACCATGTTTTTTGTTCACACCTCTCCAAAAATTAGTAATGATTTTTTTTTATGGAATTGAGGTTCACATAGAAAATACATACATAAAAAAGTATATTCTTTGTATAATTAATTTCAGATAAAAATTTAGATGTCCCAACCTCTGAGAGGATGCGCGACCTGCAATGTGCGGCAGCAGATATTATTATTAATTTTTGGTGAAAAAATATTTGAAAATTAACAGAATATACTTTTAAATAGGTGTATAAAGTAAC
The DNA here is from genome assembly GCF_019393585.1 of Leptopilina boulardi. Classification (NCBI taxonomy): domain Eukaryota; kingdom Metazoa; phylum Arthropoda; class Insecta; order Hymenoptera; family Figitidae; genus Leptopilina; species Leptopilina boulardi. The sequence continues at coordinate 528,306 of NW_026137854.1, forward strand.
CTCACAATAGCAATGAATTATATAAATTCCTTATGTGTTAAAAAAATTCATGAAAGTCTGCAAAAACGCCGTCCTACACCTATTTTCCCCCTTACTAGCAATTGGGGTTAGCTAAGGTAACTAAATTTTAGCTAAATAGCTAACTATTTTTCTCCGTGAACTGTACCATAGATCAGTATATCGTACACTCTCAGAGTTAATGTGAAATACAAAAAAGTGGTTGGTTGAATCGATACAGTATATGGTATTAAAATTAAATAAATTATAATGTAAAGTCCTGTGTATTTCACAAGTACAATTATTTTCTGACAATATAACTGTGTTATTTTAAAAACAAAAAAAAATTTTAGTTTCTTTAAAATTTTGTTTTAAACTTATTTATTAACATTATTATTAAATTATTATCAGTTATACATTAATATTAAAGATATTATTTGCTTCATAATATACTTGTAGTGAGAAAAATTTTTATATCTTAAACCGGAAAAAATTCGGGAATTTAAAGACTGAAAAATAGTAGACACTCTGATTAATATCTCGAAACCAAAAAATAATGCCATCTCAAAAATTTAACCATCGATTTATTCTGACTTAAACAATATTCATGATTTTTTTCGCGCTTCAAAATGAAGGAGAACATGTTTGAAAGTTATAAACAAATTTTATTTTTTAAACAAATTGTTCAAAAATTAATATTTTTTAAAAAATAATTTTTATCTAAAAGTTTAAGGTTTTCTGCGTAAAAAAATATACTTCCGAAGTAGGGGTACTTCCGATCTTAATGAAACTTGGTATACTAACGTATTTTGGTGCGCTGATTACGAAAATGATAGTGAAAATTGGCGCAAATTTGATTATCATGGTAAAAACCATAAAAAACACCATAAAATCATGGTTTTTTGCGATTATCTCGTAAAAAACAAAAAATTTCGAAAAAAGTTTTAGACAAAAGTTGTAGATCTCAAAAAACACACATTTTATGTTTTATGCATTTTTTCCCAGAAGTCATTATTTTTCGAGAAAAATCCAAAATATGATCAAAAACAGCATAAAATCATGGTTTTTTGTGTTTATCTTTTAAAATATGCTAAATTTTTTAAAAAGTTTGTATTAAAGTTACAGATCTCATTAAAGTACATATTTTATGTACTATACATTTTTTTATGTAATGAATATTTTCCGACATAAGCAGAAAAAAGGATTTGGTGGCCTTGAAAAAGGCCGATTGATATTATGTTGCAAAATACAACTGTTTGGTGGCCTTTAAGAAGGCCGATTGATATTATGTTGCAAAGTACAACGTTTTGGGGCCTTGAAAAAGGCCGATTGAGAAAAGTGCCAATTTTTTAAAGTTTTTTGTGGCCAGGGTAACAATGCTTGATCTCCGAAATTAATTGTGAAAATGCATCAGCATTTAATTTGCGAACTCTTCGCCCCACAAAAACTCACAAATGTGATCTGCAAGATTATTCTTGCGAACACCTCCTTTGCTAAGAGATCGTCGCATCCATCTCCAAAACGATTCAATATTTTGAGTATGGGCACCAGTAGTGGAGTCTACGAATTCCTCAGAATGATTCACAGTTTTGTGAACATAGCCACACTGTTCTAAATCAATGTAGCCCTTCCAACAATCAGTGTGGATCTCTGTTCTGACAACAAAATTGTTTTTTAATCAAACTTATTAAAGTATCCTTGTCTCGTTTGTTGTCGGGACAGATTTCCAACCGATAGTTGGAAGAGTGTCCTCTGTGGATCATTCCAAGGATCCATGCACCCTCCACTACTCGACCTCTCTCATACTTTCGATGACCGATTTTATATTCCTGGATTTTTCCTGGACATTTTTAATTTAAATTGTTCAATAAATAGATTGTAATTATGAAATGTTTATACCATGGGTGTCGGTTAATGTACCCGTTACCCTTATATCATCAGGTTAACCCTCAGAGCACATACTGGGTCACACAGACCCTGTCATTAATTTCAATGAAGTATAATTTGAAAAGTCGGCAATACAACACGAACCTCAGGCCATATAGTGGTAACTAACTAATAAGGAATAATAAGTAACATGATAATCCAAAGAAAATAATAAAATACTAGTAAATATGTTATTAAAAAAGTATAGTTTTAAAAAGTTGTGTCGAAAATCACATTTTTATCGTCTTAAAAGTTACCTTCGTTAAACTACAAAATAAATACCTTTTTTAAAAAATAAAATAAGGTGGTATTTTTTCCCTTATTCTAACACACTTCGAGAATATAAATCCCAATTTTTAGCTTAAAATATTAAAAATTACAAAAGTTACATTTTTTTTTAAATTCAATTTTTTCTTTTTAATTAGTTAACTTCACGAATTTTTTTTCAATATGCAAATAATTTAATAATATTTCTAAACTGCATATTTTTATTTTACAAGGTTCAATAAATAAAAAAATATTTTTTTTGTGTTGATCAGTCCAATAGTTCAAAAATGGGGGAGTTTTGTAAAGTAAAGAGGGTCACAGCGACCCAGACTGTGCTACTTGTTCGAAAAAAGAGGTGTGTGCTCCGAGGGTTAACGATTGTTACTATAGTCTAACCTTGACAAATAATTTGAAAAAAATGAAATACAAGTATTGGTGCTGACAAGGTCATTTCTTAACATATACTAACCATAAATATTTTATTGTTATAGTTATTTTTATAAATACGAATGAAAATAATAATTGAGAACACGTAAATCATTATTATGTTATTTGAACAAAATAAATATGCTTAAAAATTTGTATTATGCAAGACGAGGCTTTATCTGAAAAAATGTCTCTCATAAATTGGACGAAATATTTTTTTCAAAATCGATGATCATAAACGTTGTGGACTTTAGCATCGTTTCTGCAAATAGATTATTTTTATCGTTCATTAGATTCCAGCTTTTTCCAAAAGGTTAATTACTGAAAGATATCGCTATTTGGCTGGTATAAGATACATTTTGTAACAAGTGAATTAAAAGAGTTTTTTCTTCTTTTTCAGGCTTTTTGGTTAACATGTCACACAACATAGGCACGGCGTTAGATAGGTTACGTCTCAAAAAAAATAAACAGTAGGCAAAGACTCCACTCAGTTTTTACAAAGTAACTTTATAAAGTAAATTATTAAAATACTTTGTTTTCATTTAATAGGAAGAGAATTTTTAGATACTTAACAAAGTTAATATCGAGGTCAATATAGATGGATTTTTTTACTCGTATTGTATAACTTAAATATTACTAATTAAATTATTCAAACTTCATTTACATTGTAACAAAAATATTAGCTTCTATTTGATTTAAAAAATTTTTAAAACCACTATAAAAAAATATGATAAAAAAATATTTTTTTAATTTTCGATCTTTTGTAACGTTCTTAAATGAAAAATAAAGTAGACTTTAGAAATAGAAAAACAAAAGAATAGAAATTAATAATTATTATTATTTCATTTTATTAAGACTAAAGGGAGAACAGCTAGAATTCACAGCAATTTATTTTGCATTTAAAACTCCTTTAAAAAAGAAAGTAACGCTACAAAAATTTTTAACGTTTTTCAAAAATTAATATATGTCCTCAACTATTAATATTTATCAGTATCCAGCATTATAAAATTTACAATTTAAACGTTTAAAAAACATGTGTATTAAATTCCTCTTGTTTTAAGCGTTATCATTAAAATAAATGTTCAAAATTAAAAAATAAATAATGTTATTTTTGATTTCATCAAAATTTATGTTAATAAAAAAATATATAAATTTTAACAGGGTGTCCAGCAAGACCTAAAAAAAATTCCCTAAATTTTCGAAGATCTTCCTTTTCTGAACTATTGACATTTAAAAATTGATTAGCAAAGCAATTTTTTATTAACCATTAATGTCAGATGTCATATAAACATTAATATTTCAATAATAATTGAACTCAGCAAAATTTTCTTGATAAACAATTTAATTTCTTTTAATTTCGATCAACTTCACATTAACAATCGTTGCAAACTTAAATGTATGCAATATTTCTATTTGATTTATGTATCAATTATAATCTAAACTTTAATTATTCCTAATTTTTATTAAATTTATTTGTAAAATTTTTAATTTAATTCATTCATATTTTAAATGACCTAAATTTCTATTTATTATATTTTTAATCAACCCCAAACGTAATTAGTAATTACTGTGAAATTTGAATCGATTTAAATTCCAATTAAAACGAACGAACAGCAACCTCCACTCGATAAAGAATCACAACCCCCACTTGGAGAAGAGTCACCACCTCCGCAAGATGATCAACCTCAGACTCCACCCGAAGATCAATCTCAACTCCCACCTATAGCAGGAGATTTTGATGAATCCTATTTCCTGCAACAAATGACAATAATTAGTGTACAAGACACAGTATATCTGCTATATCAAACTATCGCTTCTCAGAAATTATTTATTGAAGCATTACAACAACAACTGAAACTAGCTCACGAATCCTCCAAATAAGTCACCACCCATGATTGATGTACTGAAAATCTCCGACATAGAACCCTTGACAACTAAACCCCCACCCCAGTTACCACCAATATCTAAATTTGCCCCTAGAAAATATCTACACCCTATCTTGAAAGAAAATTTTTAGTTCATTGACTAAAATTTGAAATAATTTAATTTCTTATGAATAAAAATGTAAAATGATAAATTTTTAATTCATTTCAATTTACATAATTAAATTCTTAATTGACTAAAATTTTAATTAATTGCAATTTGGAATAATTAAATTTTTAAATTGAATGGAATGTCGATTAATTGATTTAATCGATTTATTGCAATTTGGAATAATTCATTTTTTATTTTATCCCTAAAAGCGTACTGATCGTTCAATTTTTAATTAATTAAAATTTAAAATTGCATTTTAATTTGGATAAAATTTGAATTTCTTAAAATTTTAAATGTATACATAAAGTTTGGAATAAGTGAATTGTTAATTTAAATAGATTAAAATTACAAATAAATGATTTTTTAGTTAGTTGGAATGTATATGAAATAACTTTTAAGTTAAATTGATTATAATTTTGAATAATTAAATTTGCAATTAAAAAAAAATGCATAAAAAATTTTAATCTTTAGACAATACTGATAAAATTCTCTGACATTTAATTAAATTTCTTCACTTTTCCCTGACTTCCCTGACCGCTGGACACCATGTTTAAACAATAGAGTGCTATAAACGTTAAATTTACAATATCTTTATCGTTTAGGGCCGGATATTTTTGCAGCATTTGCGAAGCAGATAATTTTTGAACTTCTAGTTTCCTTTGTTGTCACGTCTGTGATAACAGTTGTTTTATTCGACCTTTATCGACATCCAATTTCTGCCACTCTTCTTGGATGAGTAAATGCAAATCATTATCTGCCACTGTTGTCTCTGTAATTTCCTCTCCGCATTTTTGTGATTTTTCATTCGATTAATAATCCTCTTTTCCAATCTTTCCTAAAATCATTAAAAATAGAATGTTCTATTTCTTAAGGGCTGTGAATACCGACACCTTTCTTCGTCACTAGTATCTTCGTTGCTTATAATACATGTTATGTGCGTCCAGCGTTTACAAAATTCACATATTTTTTCAGCATACGCTTTTTTATGTTGTCTAAAGCAATACATACAAAAACTTTGTATATTCTCTGAATGCAATACTAGTGAGTGAGCTATATTTAATCTATACTGAACTGGATCAAAATTTATATCGAAATCAATATTTTTTCCTATACATTCTGAATAGTAAGAAACAATCGGTCCACAGTTGCTGCTATCATTTTCTTCCTGATATGGTTTTTTTAAAATTTCTAATCTTTTCCAAGTTATTCCTTTCAATTCATGTAAAGAACTTGATTCTTTTACTCTGTCTATGAATTTTAAGAAAGCTTCATATACCCTATCATTATCGTAAGATTTACGTTTTGGATATAATAATGTAAAATTTCTGTCATTTTTATTTATTATTATGCGTGAATAATGTCCACCATAACAATTTGGTATTAGTCATTTGGTCTTTAATGGTGTACGAATATTTAATATTTCTGATGTCATACTCTCTGAAAAATGTCCAATTGCTTTACCTGAAATATCTAAGGGCATATAAGATGTTTCATCCCAGTTATTCATATGTGTAGTACTAGAGCAGTCTATTATTACTACAGAGTTAAACCAAGCTGTCTCAGGAAGGATGTCACTAAACTCATGTGCAGTCAATTGAAATTCATTATGTAATAAAGATAAATCTTTCTTAGCTCGATAAATTCCTATTTTAACAGAACCTGCACGTGACAGTGTATAATAGATTGGATTCAATATTAATCCATTAAGTAATATCTTAAATTTTTCTACATTACTTATTTTTTCTTTAACTATTATTTTATTTTCTTTTTCACATATGGCACCTCCATTTTCAGAAAGTGAGTTACCTATAACATTTGTAATTTCAATATTGTTATCTAACTGTTTCAGAAGATTCACTTCATCATTTCTTTTCATGTTAGATACTTCATTTTTAATAATATTTGAGAATTTTGTATGTTTAGTCCTTTTATTTGTAATTTCCGAGGTTTACGTTTCTTATTGTTAATATTTTCCGTTTCTTTTTTGTTTGAATTACCTACATTTAATATCTTTTGTTGAAATTTAGTCATATGGTATTGTTCTTCATTTTCATTTTTTTTGTGTTTTCAATGTCACGTCCAAACTTTTTAATTTTTTGCCACTAAAAACAGTATGCCGTTTTTTCTCTATAACATTTAACGCTTCTATTTCCTTCCTTGTTTTTCCCCATTTTTCTGTTTCAAGACCATTCGTAGCTACATCAGGATAATGAGGTTTCTTATCTATTCTAAATTTTTTTTCCCACTTATGTTCAATTTGTGTTCAGCTTGTAATAACTCATCATAATGAATTAATGCACGTGTTACGTCCGAAGATATAACACAAATAATTCCTTTTTTTTATATAAGATTTTATTTAAAAAAATCCTATATAATTTAAATTTTTGAGTCTAGACTCTCGTCTACTAACTCGGGAATTTTCAGTAATAATTTTTGTTGAAAAATAAGGAATTGAATTTAAAAGGACGTGAGAAAAATTTTGATGCACAAATTTTTGCACCTTAATTTTCTCGGAAAGGTAAATTTAAAAAATTGTTAAAAATGGTTTGACAAAATAACGAGGCACATTTTGCCCCAGAATTTGTCGGAATTGATAGAAAGGTTAAGAAGTGAAAAGAATTTATAAATCATAATTTTATTCTTTTCTACTTACTTTTATTTGAAATATGTTTTAAAAATTTGTCCAAGAAAAACTGCAACTTTTCCAGAAAAAAAAAATATGGCGGCAACACTTGAATATTTGAATTTAAATTTTTAAAGAATTTAAAAATTTTTAAATTTAGAACACTTAAAATTTGATATAAAAGAAAATAAAACTCAGAAAACTTTCACGAACTTTTAAGAATTGTTTTTAAGAAAAGAAATAAGATTTGAAAGAACTAGTTGAATTGCTTGAACTGATTGAACTGAATTTTTCTATAAAGAATTCTTGTTTTTAAAGAATTGTCCCTTCTTCAAAATTCAGGGTTGGAAATAAAAATTTTCAAGTGGTGGAAAAAGAGGTTGGAAAAATCTAATGATTGGTTTTACTAAAAGAAAATGAAGAAAAAGCATTATTGTCTTAGGTCAGGATTGGGTCTTTAAGTCCCAGCCCTCGAAAATAGGGAAGTTTCAAGGGCGTGTCTTGAGTGAGATAACTTGCCCTTGAAGAGGGGGCTTAACTCGACATTTCCGTAAAGATGGCGAAATTATAATTTTTCTTGGACAATTTTCTTATTTTCTACAATTTTCATATTTTTATACTTTTAATTAATTAACAATAATTGTTTATGTTAATATTAAGTAATACAATTAATTTCCCTATAAATTTAATTATAAGTTTTATTAAAAAAAATCTAATTTTTAGTTATATATAAAATTTTACACATCATTTATTAATAAAAGTTATTTCTATTATTTATTTATTAATTTTAGATTATTTTTATAATAAATTATTAACAATGATGTATAAAATTCCCTATATATCATTTTTTATAATTAATATCTATTTTAACTAAAAGTTATTTAAATTTGTTACGTATAAGAAATATATCGATTAATAATCGATAATCGATTATCGATATTCGATATATTTAATTAATTGATTTTTAAAAATTTGAATTATTAATTTTAAAAAGTTATACATTTATAATTTATTAAATGTAAACTATTTTCTTATATTATTTTATTTATAAATAATGTAAAAGTTATTTTAATTATAAATAATAAGGAAAAATTACCGCCGGTAATGGCTTGGTGGTGAGAACACTTGGTCTGCGTTCGATGAGGTTAAGCACTTCTGAGCACGGTTAGTGCAAAGATGGGTTACCCTTTGTGAACGCAGTGACCGGATGTGTTTTCACCACGTGAAGACATACCGAGCGTAGGCTTGACGCCGAGGTACAACGGTGTGGATTGTCGATTAATTGTCCGATTCACACCGCTGGAACTCGGTTGTCAATAAGCCGGTTGTACTCAGGAGAGGTTTTCTACAGTTTTCCTACTCCTCTGGCGAGAAAACCCATTACGGGTGGTCCAGGCAAATGCGAGTACTCCTATCGTCGAAAGTCGTACTGTAGGCGCACTAGGTTAATAATTTAGAATAATTTTCAGGGTTATGCTTCCAATCAAAAAGTATTCCTCGGGGACTCTTGTCGAGAGCGTTAGGCCAATAGGACAGGAGTATAAATTGAAAAAAAAAAAAAAAAAAAAAAAAAAAAATAAGGAAAAATTATTATAAACAATATATTTTATAATGTACAATTATTTTTATAAAAAGAAAAATAATTGAATTTTAACTTTAAAAAATTTAATATTTTTCAAATAGTTTTACATTATTTATTAATATTTTATTAATGTAAGGTTGAAAATAATATTTTATTTACAAAAATTATTGTTGTTAATTTTTAAATTGTAAATATTAATATTATTTTTCTATCTATACCGAGAAGAAAACTATATATAATATATAAAGGAATTTATATTCTAAATTTAAAAGGAATCAGCACAATAGAGATCATAAAAGGGGCCGCTTAATGGGTTTCAGAGTCCCATAATCACCACGAGATATGATCTCTCCAGGTGATTTTTCGAAACAATCATTGTATATATATTGGACTTTCTTACTTTTGAATTTTATGATTTTATTTCTTTAAACTTGGAGTTTGTTGATTTTTGAGCTAAAGATATAAATATTGATTTTAATTCTTAAGATTTAAGAAAGTCCAATATATCTTCATAAATTTTTCTTATAATCTTTTAAAAGGAGAAAAAAAAATATATATATATAATAAAATAATATAATTTAATATTTTCAAAATGATAACGTCACCGGACGTTACACACGTGTAGCATCACCTACAGTAACATTGTCTTTCCCAGATAATATAGTATTTATATATATATATTTTTATATATTTTTGTATGGTTTTTTAGAATACGCATTACTAACACGTGAAACATTATCATCAACTAAATCTAACATCAAACATAAAATTATCGGAGCAAATGCTAAAATGTTTTTTTAAATATGCTCCAAAATCATATTTCTCTGTACCATCGTCTTCAAGTACTATTGCATAATAACAATTTGCTTAACATTCAATATTATTTGAAGTACAGGATGCTTTAACTTTGTGCCATTGCATCCAAAAATATTTGTAAAAAAAACTTTTTTCATAAATCGCTTTCATATCAGTATGCGCATCTATAAAGTCTTCTTTATTTCAGCGTCGTTTTCATTGTCATTTTCATTTCTTTTATTTTTTCTGTATATTTAACTTTGCGTGCTCCTACTATTTGTAACTGTATGTTAATATTGAGTGCATTTTTTGTATAAAAGATATTAAAAATATCCATCATTAATTGAATTATCTCATCCATATTCCTACAAATGACTATGAGGGCTACGCACTCTAACAAAAACGTCTTAATTCCTTCAAGATCTGGCGTGTCTTCTTTTATGCATCTTGTCACCTTTTGTAACAAATGTGCATCACATGATAATATAATAATAGTATTATTTGTGAACGGTTTGTTTTCCATTAAATAGTCCTAAGCAAGCTTCAAATAAGTTAAAATTTTTATTCCATCATTCCATTCCATTAGTACACTGTTCATAAGTACCCAGCTCCAATCTGTAACAACTGGTTTAAGAAGCGACCACTTTTTTGTTATTCCAGCTACAAATGTTTTATATTTTTTGAAAACAATTTTAATGGAACAAGTATCATGTTCAGATGTTATAAATTGAAACAATACTATTATCGAGTCATGTCCTCTAAAAACGCATGCATAATGATATACTGATTTACATTTTAAAAATTGTGGAATTATATATTTAGCTCCTGTTGAATCTATATAAACGATTTTCGGTGATACTTCTCTTAAAATTTCGAATTCCTTTTCTGAATATAATACAATTCATAAGGGCAAAGGCACTTCTTGAATTTTTGGATAATCAGTTTTTTGTCTGTCTAAGTATAATTGCATAATGTCTCCAATATCTCTTGATTTTAACTGCAGTCTGGGTTTACAACGATCTTTTGATTCAATTTGATGCAATACATTTAAACGTTTTGCTTCTTGTGGGTTTCCTTCATGTGCTAGTTGTACGTCAACATTTTTGTTTCTTTCCAAATGAGCCATTCTAGTTGATCTGTACTTTAGTAGTTTTCTCAACTCTTTTCGCTTTCGACCTCTTGTTGGAAAAAGATGTAAATCTTTACTATTAATACCTTGATGTGTAACTAACTCTTTATTAAAGCAAATGTGGACTTCCATTACATTTTCATCTATCTCAAACATGTTAAACTTGAATTTTGCACCATAACTCTTATAAGTACACATTGCATAAGCAACATAACTGTTGTTATTGTTCGGTCTGATTCCACTATAAAAACTTAAACGATAGTTAATCTTAAAACATTCTGTTATTATCCTATAAAGCTCGAATCGTGCAAAAGAATCATCAAAATAATAATCATTACCATCGCATAACATAACTCTTTCAGTTAAATTTCTATTTGTCCAAAGTCATAAAATTTTACCAGAAACCGTTATTCTGGATGAAAATAAAGAATTTTCGCCTTTTATAAATCTAGTACTTCTTCCACTGAAAATAAAACTTGTTCCGTATGTTGTAAAATAACTATATTCACTATTGTTTTGCATCATTTTTATGGAATAGAAATCGATTACTGTTCCATCTATCCACTTTGTGTCATTCAAAGTTTGATATTGATCTAGATATAAATGAATATCATATGCATGAGGGAGAACGGTAATAGTTTTATTAGGCTTATAACATCCTATAGTAAATTCTCTATCAATTTTAGCATTCAAATAACACACCTATCTTTAACGAAGAAAAAGTTGGTCCCCGATGCCGAAAAAAAACTCTTATATATTTTGAATCTCTGGACACTAAATAAACAAAATTTCAAAGATTCAAAATCGTAACCGATCCTCCTGCATAACTTTTTATGTATTTATTGTTTTTTATGCATTATAATGAAAAATTGCTTCATTACGATGTGCAGATCAGTTGAAATTACAAGTGCAATTTTTTTATACTTATTAAATGTAATAATAATAATAATAATACATAACTATAATTTTTGGAAATAAAAATTGGATGATCAATATTGTAATTTTAAGTCCGCACTGTCAACAAAAATAATAAGAGAGTATTTTCCCTAGAACACCGCAGATGCAAACATTAGATTATCCAAATTTTCTATCATTTCTTATTCTTATTAATATACGCAACATTAGTTACTGCTATTGGAATTTGTATTTGTATCGTGTAAGAAAATAAATGATAACAAGTTGGCTAAAATTAGTTAAAAGTTTTGTAGAGTTTTGTAGTTGATTTATTTTTAATCACGCGTTTTGTCATGATTAAAATAGAAAGTTTGTACCTTATGTGGTAAAAAAATTGTTTGCAAAGACGGTAATTTATAAACTTTTTTCTTCACAGAAAGTCATAAAAAGATCTTTCAAACTTTTATGAATAAAAGTTATTCTTTAAGTAATTTGAAATTTCCAACGATGGAATTGCCGTTGATAAGTTCAGATAATATTGTTTGAAAATTTACACACATGCTCGATACAAAATTTTGAATTATTTCAAGAAAAATTTCTATTCTCATAAGTTTTGATCAGCTTTTCTTGGTTTACTGTGATGAAAAAAGTTTCTAAATTACCGTCTTTGCAAACAATTTTTCTACCACACAAGGCACAAATTTTTTTATATTTCAATCATGACAACAGGCGTGATTTAACTTGTAGTAATAAGTCATTTTTAAATAGATTAAAAATAAATCAACTACATCTACAAAACTTTGAACTGATTTTAGCCAACTTGTTATTATTTATTTTCTTACACGATACAAATACAAATTCCAATAGCAGTAACTAATGTTGCGTATATTAATAAGAATAAGAAGTGATAGAAAATTTGGATAATCTAATGTTTGCATCTGCGGTGTTCTAGGGAAAATACTCTCTTATTATTTTTGTTGACAGTGCGGATTTAAAATTACAATATTGATCATCCCACTTTTATTTCCAAAAATTATAGTTATGTATTATTATTATTATTTTTATATTTAATAAGTATAAAAAAATTGCACTAGTAATTTCAACTGATCTGCACATCGTAATGAAGCAATTTTTCATTATAATGCATAAAAAACAATAAATACATAAAAAGTCATGCAGGAGGATCGGTTACGATTTTGAATCTTTGAAATTTTGTTCATTTAGTGTCCAGAGATTCAAAATATATAAGAGATTTTTTTCGGCATCGGGGGCCAACTTTTTCTTTATTTAAGACAGGTGTGATAATAAGAAATATCAGGAAATAATCCATTACCGATTTCCATTTCATGCATAGAATTTTCACTTTGATCTAATAATGATGATCCTGCATTTGATCACGTTTCGGAAACATGTTATTTTACGAGAGAAACGATGGATTCTTGTTTCATTAAATCATAATTCAAAAATGCATCGCTTCTTTTTTCTAATTCTACTTCTTTTCCATTACAATCTGTTACATTTTTTTCAAATTCAAATTTAACATTGTTGTAACAGATTATTTCTTAATTTTTTGCTGCATGGATTGTGTTAAAGAAATTTTACGTTTGTTATACTTCTTAATTATATTATTACTACTTCTAGATTTTAATCTGAAAGCGTCTAAATGAGTAAATCTCCTACGCTACCTTATTCTACGTTTCTTATTCCATGATCCATTCGCAGACGCATGTAATGGTTCTGGAATAATGTTATCAATATCATTTGACATCTCTATGTCAATAGGGTATAGAAGTTTCGATTCTTTACGTGTTAATAATGGGGTATTTAATTTTTCCTGCTTTACTACATCCCTCGCATGTTTTTTTGTTTTTCTTACAAAACGCGCTACAGGAAGATGAGTTTCGCGATTTAAAACTACTTCTTTTATAACTCTAAAAAAAGATTCTACATACGCGTTACTTAATCTAGAAACATTTGGTAATACTAAATCTATAATTATCCCTGACCACATACATAAAAAAGGCATAAAATGTCGCGTAATCCGTTCTGCTAAAAGAGGGTTAAACATTTTATGAGCTGGGTTTTCATTTTCAGTAATTTTCTTGATATGAGAAATTTTTTACATCTTCTTTACTTGGATGCTTATATTCACATTCAATTACTCGTGCCAACTTGTCTATTTCGCAAGATGCGTTCATTTCATCCGGTGACAATAAAATGATCATTAAACTTTTAAAAATTTTATCAACATCTTCAATTTTTTTACAAGTTACTATAAAACCAATACAATTCATTACAATTTCACGACCAAAAAAATCTGGAAAATTATCATCTATACATTTCGCTTTTCATGAAATGAGAACAACAAGTTTGCACATATATGAATTGACTTGGAAATGGAATGTGTGTAGTTGAACATTTATAACATACTTTTAAGTATGCATAAATATCTGTATCATTCCATTCACACATCAAACTGTGAATATAAGCCCAAGTCCAATCAACGACAACAACTGCAAATGTAGGCCATTAATAACCCTCTACTTGAACGAAAGCTCTGTAATGTTTTAAAAGTGTGCTAATTGTTAAGGTGTCATGATTTGACGATACCATTTCCGCTAATGCTACAATAGAATTATTAAATTTTGCAACGAGAGCATAATAAAGAATGTGATTAAAATCATAATTTAATGGGTTTCTAACAACACTACCAGTTGCATCAAAATTCAATACAATAACTGATCCTGGCTGTACTATTAAGTGGATCCCTAACAGATCTAATGTACGGATCACTTTCATCAGAATCATTTTTACGCTGCTGCATTATATCTGACATATCTCTAGATAATAATGTTAAATCATATTTACATTTACCATCTCAACTTGCTTTCTGGTACGTAGATAACATTTTCAGATGCTGCATGTTTCCGTCTTGTGCGAATTCTTCGTTATTATTATCGGACTCTTTATAATGTAAACTTCGCGGTTTTTCAAATTCAAGTTTTGACATTACTTCAATACGTTCTTTTCCTGCTAATTGGTAATATAATTTTGGACCGTTATAAATTACTTTTTTACTTTTAGTACCATAAAAAAAACTACATCATGTTTTAAAGGAATGTCAAACTTGAATCTTTGAGCGTGTGAATTATATCGACATTTTGCATATAATACGTAACTTTCTTTATTTTTTCTGAAACCATGAAACTTAATAACACATGTTACATTGCAGACAATCATTAATGCGTCCTTCAAATAATAACGAAGTAAATTCAGATCAACTTTTCCATTCTCGTCGTAAAAGTTTGGTTTTAAATAAAATTGACCGCGGTCTTCTGGAAAAATAGCTTCCATTTTCTTTGACATAAAAGGTCTTTTAATTTCTGTTTTATTTAAAGAATCTTGTTTATCTGTATGAAAATTATATTCGTCTTGTGAATCTTCGTCACTTATATTTTCTAAATCACTTCTATCGTCTGTATCATCTGTTAAATAATCAAAAACGTCGTTTTGAACACTTGAATCATTGTTACATTCTTTCACTTCACCTCCTCTGAAATCATGTAACTGTGATTCAGGTTTAAAATCATTTAATAATTTTTTATTTTTTGAAGAAAAAATTGAATATGAGTTTTTAATATTTTCTTTAATTAAAAAACCTTTATTGTCAAAATTCTTTAAATGTGCAACATTACTGCAATTGTCTGAATTGAATTCTACACTACTGGCATGAAGTATATCACGGTGGTCCTTAACTCACTTTAACCCAAAAGTTTCTTCACTGTAAAATTTCTTCCATATCTTGAATCTGGACACTTTTCTAAGTATTTTGCAAAAAAATTCAAAATCTTTTATCTTGCCGTTTTTGAGAAAATCGATTTTTAGGTTAAGAAATTGAATTTTTTGTTTTATGAGAAAAATTGTGTAATATCAGGATAAAAATTTATGTAATTTAATAACTTTATACTAAATTAAAAATTTTTGTTGAGAAGAGTAGTTTATTTAACTTTTTTACAGAATTTCTTTAAACATTTTGGAACACAAAGAATAAAAAAATTGGGCGAAGAACATTAAATGTGCCCACCGTTATATGCACATACTGCTTGCAAAAGTTTTTGTGAATAATTCGGATGATTAACAGAAACTTTACATTTTTCCCACACACTTTGGAAGTCGTGATGCACGGCTTCCATAGCTTGCTCACTAAAGCTTCCTAAACCTACTTGATTGTTTTTGCAAAATTCTTCTACATGAAAGATTACTGCATGGACTTTATGAGTAATATTAATACCCAAATCTGTGTAGCTTGTTTTAAATACAGCAATGTAATTTGGTTTTATGTTAATATTTTCCGCGATTTTAGACACTGTTCCTCATGAAAATTAAAAATTTTGTTTTTTAACCTAAAAATCGATTTTCTCAAAAACGGCAAGATAAAAGATTTTGAATTTTTTTGCAAAATACTCAGAAAAGTGTCCAGATTCAAGATATGGAAGAAATTTTACATTGAAGAAACTTTTGGGTTACAGTGAGTTAAGGACCACCGTGATATTAGAGTTAATAAATGGGTTTATTTCATCTTTCGAAGAAAATGGAAAAGTTAACGGTTCAGAATCATTTATATGAAGTGCAATACTACTACAAATAATATTATTTTTGAATTCTACCTTTGATGACGTACTGCTCTCATGCCTTGTTCTTGTTGAATTTTCTTTTTTCATTTTTAAATCACGGCATATCTGTAAAAACGAAGTTTAGTAAAAAGTTCATTTTATTTCAAATTGTTGCAAATCAACAATTTGAATAAATTTATTTTAAATAAATTTAATTAATGTATACCGTACGTTTCAGTTTTTAATTTATGTAAAAAAAAATGTTAATGAAAATTTTTTTAAATCTCTTTCGAAAAAACATTGTTTTTTTATAAAAAAATTAAATTTTATTAAATTTTGGAGAGACTTTTTTTATTTTCTTTATTTTTACACACATGAAAATAATAAGAAAATTTTGTAATAATTTTTAAAGTAGGTCTTTTTTTGTAAATTTTTTTGAACCATTCAAAATAAAATGTATTTTAATTTGCTTTTCTATTAGTTTACTAAAATATGCTAGTACCCAAAACACTTTTAATTTTGAAAAAAAAACGAAAAAAATTTCAATTTTTTTTAAACAAATTATATAAACAAAAGGAACATCAGGACGATTTTAATACTTGTTACAAAGTTTTCTTATTATTTTCATGTGTATAAAAATAAAAAAATTACGCCAAAATTTAATTAATTTACAAAAAATATTTTTTTTTCTAAAAAAAATTTTAAAACAAATTTATCATTAACATTTTTTTTAATTTGATGAGAAAATGAAAATTTTTTGTATTTTGGTGATAATTCACAAATTTAATAATTTTAAAGTACGTAAACCTTTTTTTTACCCAGAAAAATCTCAGATAAAAAGTTTTATTCTTGTCAGATAGTGCAATATAAAAGAATTTTATCTTTTCATAATTAGGGAATATTTACATATAACGTCATGCTCAAAGGATTAAGAGGGATGGTTTTTAGTTAATGTGACACGACATGTTACTCTTATATAAAAATTGCATAACAATGTTCTCAAATAACAAAATCAGGGTGTCCAGCAAGAAGTACAAAAAAAGTTCCCTGACTTTTTCCTAATATTTTTCCAATTTTTATTTAAGAAATATTTAATATTAAAAAATGAAAATTAAATATTAAAGAATTTTGAAGATAGGTAAAAAAAAATTTTATTTATTAGTATTATAAATTATTTCTTGCACCAAAAAAATTTTTAAATTCATAAAAATGTTCAATTTTGGCAAATTTTTAAAAAGTTCCCTGACTTTTAATTAAATTCCCGGATATTCCATGACTTTTCAATGACTAAAAAATTTCTCTGACTTTTCCTTGACCGCTGGACACCCTGAAAATACACTTATCACATTTTTAAAATACCCGTCATGAAAATTATTTGATTAAAATGCTAACTTAATATAATTTTTATCACTTAAAATGATTAATTATTAAAAAATTTTTTAAATAAATATTTCCTTCTCATTTTTTCATTGAGAATAATTAAAAAATCAAATTTTTATTTAATCTAACTATGTTGTGACCTAATTTGGAATATTACGAATAAAAATTGCGGTAAAAAATCGTTTAACCCTCTATGCGCTTGCACACCTCCGGCTGCCTGGGGGCTATTCAAGTATTACGTAAGCATATTTTTTTAGAGTTTTTTGACCCCCCCCTCCCCCAAATAAGCACTCGTAAGATTTTTGTAACCCCTCTCCTCTATTTTACGAAAGAATTTTTTTTAGACCCTCACATTTTCCAAAAATTTATTATTTAGTATATAAAAATTCACCATATTTAAAAATCTTACGTAAGATTCAAGGGAACCCCCCCCCTCCCCCAGCGTAAGAAAACATAAGTAAATCGTGAACCCCCCCTCCCCATAACATGCTTACGTAATTCTTGAACGACCCCCTGCACAAGAGCCAATTAAGGGGTAAGGCCACCATGTTAGGTTCAAAAAATTGGTTTTTTTTATTTTAACCTCTAAAAATGAGAAAAAAATGTCTTGCATGCAAAAAACATTCCGAAAGGATTATTTAAGGCAATAAGTCTAGACGCTCCGCGCCACGTCATATGCATATTGGGGTATCACCACGCGTTCGGATTTTGATGTAGCTACTAGATCGGATAGAAAAGATGAAGAAGAAAAGAACGTCAACCTCGGATTCGTAATCGGCGACCCCAAAAACCCCCGAGTAAGATGTTTCAGCCAATTTTAACCATTTTCAAACAATTTGGCTTCACTTTGTTGTGTGTTAAAGGAGCAATTCCATGGGATGTGGTCACAAGAATTTTTTATGATTGGAGCAATTTTATTGAAACCTTGTGAATATGTTCCTTTATATGAACGCGCGCATCCTAGTTTTCACGTCCACTATATAGGATTTATGTACCAGTGAATGAACACTTACAATTAGTGATTTTCTCAACTTTGACTATTTTTTATTTTTAAATAGTATTTTAAATGCAGCTAAAAAATATAGTTCTATATTCTATAATAGGTTCTGTAATTTATTGATAATATTTTTTTTACATAAAATATCCAGAAATTAATATTTAATAAAAAAATAAAATATTGATGAAATCAACCGTGAATGAACACTTGAACCCAGTGAATGAACAAGAAAAAAAGTCACATGGTTTTTTAAAAAAAATGACATAAATTTTGAGTTAGAGATATCTCAAAAAATTTTGAAAAATTGTTTGTGGGCTTTCATTCTGTACATATAAAGAAACATATTCACAAGGTTTCAATAAAATTGCTCCAATTATCAAAAATTCTTGTTATCACATCCCATGGAATTACTCACAGGGTTAAAACGTTAAACGCATTTTCCTCAAAACATCATTTTTAAAAACGGGCGGAACGATAGTGGCTACAATTCTTTATCGATTACCTTTAAATTTTGAGGATATCTTTATACATATGTAATCTAGTCGACCACGTAGGGGTTTTTCGATATGTTGCAAACTTTTTTTTATAAACTATTAAGTAATTAAATTTGAATGAAAAAAGTGTATTTTTGGTTAAAATACTCGCCATTTTTCGAAAAATCAATATTTTTAAAATCCCCTACGTCGTCGACTAGTTTATGACCTATATTAATGGAAAATATATGGATTTTTATTTTAAGTTCAAAGTTGCAGGTGCAGCCATTCCGCCCGTATCGTACTTTTAAAAAAGACATTAGTTGAAGCGGATGCTGGAGGGGGTAATTTTATGGAAAAAAAATTTCAAATATATATTTTTGTTCCTTTTAACATAAATAATACAGTACCGAAAAGGAAAATTTGATAACTGTTCATATATTTAAAAAAAAAAATTCCCGAAATTGGCCACTGTTTTTGTGACGCACATAGTGGCCTTACCCCTTAAAGAGTCAGTATATTTAAATTTGAATTTTCTCTCTTTCACTCTTGTACGTTTTCTGTGTGGTGGGAGGCGTGCAAGCACCTTCTGCCTACCCAGTAATAGCGGTTCTACATGGAAGCAAAATCGTCGCGACGATGACCTGAACGCTACTGCGCTTGCGCTACGGCAACTCTCTTAAAGGTCGAAAAAAGCGCACTTATATAAACATATTTTTACTATTGAATTTATTTTTCTTCTGTTAATTATATTGCTTTCTAATAAAAAAAAAATATTTCCTTAATGTACCGAAGAATAATAATAATTATAATAATAATAATATTAATAATTTTATGCATTTGTTTGAAATATATATGGTATATAATTATAGATGTAATATATTCATAGATAATTAATTAATAATAATTTAATGAAAATAATGATAATAAACCAAAAATATTAATTAATTAATAAATATTATATTGATAATAATAATAATAATAATAGATTATATATTATATAAGAAAAGACAATAATGATATCAAAATATTAATACTATTATTTTTTTATATTATTATTTAAGTTTATTAAGGAAATTAATATATTTTATTAGAAAGCAATATAATTAACAAAATAAAAATACCCGTGTGGAAAAGTGATGTGGGCCCCCAGCGGGGGCCCTTATGGATCGCCCTCATGCCATGAGGGCCGCATATGGATGATCCATAGGGGCCCCTCATGGAAACGACATGCTCATCGATGAGGGCGCCCGCATGGGCGATCCATGAGGGTGCCCCTACGGGCGCCCTTATGGGCCCTCACGTTTGCCCTCAAGTTTGCCATAATGTTTTTAATCAATAATATTAATAATAAAAGTTAATTAATAATAAATAAGCTTAAGTTATGAATAAATAACATATTTATTTAATAATTATTCAAAATTAAATTCTTACTCAAATTGAATTTATTAATTAACGTTCTAATTAATTAACTGTCGGATATAATTAAAAGTAATAATAAATTAATTAATTAAAAAATTAAAAAATATGTAATTTATGCATACTATTAACGGATATTTTCATTTTTCAATTAATTCATACATAGAATTAATGATTAAACGCAAACCTGAGAAATAAATAAATCTAACGCATGGGGGGAATGGAACCTACGACCTACGGACTATGAGTCTAACGCTTTACCAACTACGCTACGCACGCTACTTCAAAACGAATGCTAACTTCTTGATGCTATTTAAACTTCAAAAATACCTAACAAAGAAAAGTGCTTAACATCATTTAGTTAAAGTTAAGATATTAAATTATATTTTCCAATCAAATGCAATTTATAAAATATAATTAATTATATGCTTTATGATTATTATCATGAATCATCTCAGGTGAATTTTCAAAAAAGTGTAAATATATTTTTATTAAAAACGCGTTTTTCGTTGTTTTGAATCATTGGAAACATTCATTTTTTGTTGATAAAAAAATATTTGATTTTTGTACTTAGAAAATTTTGCTAATCGATCATCATCATGAGGGCGATCCATGCGGGGCCCCTCATGGATTCGCCATATGGATCAGCCCTCATGGGCCCCCGCCGGGGGCCCCGAACTCTTGAGGGCAAGATCGTGGCTTTTTCCACACGGGTAGTGAAAATATTTTTATATTGATTTATTATCGTGTTCTTATTATTAAGCATTTTATATGATCGCGTTTTTTTCGACCTATAAAATATTTGCCGTAGCGCAAGCGCAGTAGCGTTTATGTAACGTTATTGGCAACTCTGGTAGGGATAACCCAGAACAGACAGAGGGTTAAGTTATATAAATACATATTTTAATAATTAAAATTTGTAAAAAATTAATTTTATTGATTAAAAATAATAAATAAAATATACACTACCGTCCGAAATTGTGCGAACTCTGCTTTTTCAACAACAATAAAACTGTTCAAATTTTCAAAAATATTAAAACTGAAATTTTTTTCTCTTTATTTTATTAAAGTTAATAAAATTCTGAAAGAAATGACACCTTGACAAACAGAATATGTTAATTTTTCAATTAGATATCTAAGAAAAACCCAATTTTCAATGTTTTTACTATTTTTTTTATTTCTCTGGCAAAAAGTAATATTTTTAAACGTTCTTAGGCTCATTGAAATCGTATTTTGTTATGCAATTCAAATTATATAAAACAATTCATGTACACATTCTTTATGTTTTTTTAAACATTCAATATGTTAATTTTTCAATTAGATATCTAAGAAAAACCCAATTTTCAATGTTTTTACTATTTTTTTATTTCTCTGGCAAAAATTAATATTTTTAAACATTCTTAGGCTCATTGAAATCGTATTTTGTTATGCAATTCAAATTATATAAAACAATTCATGTACACATTCTTCCCTAGCGTATGCAAACCGTGAAAGTTGGCTCATAAAATGTCAAAAAATTTAAATTTAATTCTACAATAAAATATAATGTTTAAAAATCAAGTAAATAGGTATATCATTCTAAACTTCTCTGATTTATGTAAGTAAATTTGAAATTTATACATTTTACTGATCATTTTTTGTCATATAAACATTAATCACAATTTTTTGACATTTTATGAGCCAACTTTCACGGTTTGCATACGCTAGGGAAGAATGTGTACATGAATTGTTTTATATAATTTGAATTGCATAACAAAATACGATTTCAATGAGCCTAAGAACGTTTAAATATATTAATTTTTGCCAGAGAAATAAAAAAAAATAGTAAAAACATTGAAAATTGGGTTTTTCTTAGATATCTAATTGAAAAATTAACATATTCTCTTTGTGAAGGTGTCATTTCTTTCAGAATTTTATTAGCTTTAATAAAATAAAGAGGAAAAAATTTCAGTTTTAATATTTTTGAAGATTTGAACAGTTTTATAGTTGTTTTAAAAGCAGAGTTCGCACAATTTCGGACGGTAGTGTAGATGGAAGTATATTAAAATTATAATACATCAATATAAAAAAATTTTCATGTGGCTTGCAATTTGAAATTTATAAATTATACCAAATGACTTTTAACTAAGTTACACTTATCGGCTGCCTGCACTGTCAATGGTTGAAATAATAGAAAGAGAGCGCGAGAGAGGGGGGTGGAGGGGGGGGGGGAATTCAATCTTTCTCTCTCTCTTTTTTAATTTAAATAAAAAATAAGAAAATTCGTATTTTTTTAATTGATAAAAATGAAGGAAGTTACGATTTTTTAAAATGTAACGTTATCAAAGGCAGTTTATGTTTGAAACATTTTTTTTTATAGATTGCACTAATGAAATAAAAATTATACAGTATATGAAATTTATTCACATTTTTTCAAATTTTTCAAATATGGGTTCAAAAATAACGTACCTATAACGGAAGCAACTAAAAAATTGAAATTTAATGCAAAAAGTTTTCTCAAAGAGGGACACTTTCCATTTAAAACTTTTTGGCACTGCAGTCTCTGATGACTGAAGAATTTTTTAACCCTATCTGCAAAAGTATTTTTTTTTGTTTTTAAATTAATATTTTTATTTTTATTGGTATAGCTCAAAGAAATCCAAGCAGTTATTCTACAAATGTAACCTTTTCTTTATACGTGCATGCAAAAACCTCGTTTGGCAACCACTTTCAGCTATCCAAAATAGTCGAATCCCTCACCGTACGCGCGGACGATGAGCAAAGTATTTTGCTCACCGTTAAGCGGTGGCCAAAACATTTTGCTCATCGTCCGCGCGCACAATGAGGGAGTCGGCCATTTTGAATAGCTGCAAGTAGCTGTCAAACGAGGTTATGCCTGCACTTATAAAGAAAAATATGGTTCAATACTCGTTGCCTCGCGAGCGTATGCCCATTACTCGTGTAATGAGCAAAACGCTCGCTTGGCCCCTTGTATCGAAATATACTATTTTCAATTATCATTTTTTTTTAATTTTAAGAAATACATACACTGAAAGAAAATTCATACTACTAAGTATTAAACTCATATTAGAGTTTAATATAAATGTTACAATTTAGGGAAAAAGTGCACCTATATTGATTACTATTACAGTTTTTATGAAAATATATAATGAATTTAAGAGTAACTATTATTTTAAGAAATAAGAATTAGTATATTTATTTTAAAAATTAGTATTTTCTTTATGAATTCACAGAATACGAAATATTATAATAAATAATTTCACAAAATAGTAAGAAAAATAACATATATCCGTATACTTATTTCACATTTTGTAAAACTTTATATTAAAAGTCACGGATTTTCCCGAGAGACTACGAATTTAACCGAAGTTCTGTCTGTTTGCGGCTTCGTGTCCTACTCCAACATCTACGACTTGATCCGATTTTCGAAAGTGTTGTTAACCAGCAGAACGTACCTATCAACTGTCAACACACGTGGTTCAAATGTTTATAGTGTTTTAAATTCTTTTTAATTTAAATTTATTTTCAATTTATAAAAAATGTTTTATTAAAGTTATTTAATAATAATAAATTTATTATTAATTATTAAATTTATTATTATTTTTATTAATTTTTATTTTTTGATGTCATCTTTACAATTATTTAATTTTTATTTGCAATAAAAATTTTTATAACAATCATAATTTTTAATCTGAAAAAAAAGAAAAATCTATGTAAACAATTAATAATAAAAATGAACCCAGCGTAACCTCTATAAAATTACACCATTGGCACTAGTAAACTATTTTTTATTATTAAGTTATTATAAGTAAACTTCTTTCTCGCAAGTGGTAAAAATATTCAGTAGTTAGTATATAAGAAAACGATATATGCCGACCCCCAGCGAAATTTATCGTTATGCGTATAGAATTGTAAGTGTAGGTTTCGTTGCTACCGTGTAATGTCTATGTATAAGCGAAATGAACGTGCGTGTTCATTAGTATGTGTATTAACCTGTATCGTAAGTGTGAATGTGTTGTTCCTAGTCTCACTCCTCTTCCTCCCGAGAATTAACGGAAACGTCCGACAGTTTCCGCTTTTTTTCCCTTTTCTTCCGACATTCTGAATTTTTCGTATAAAGTTTTACAAATATTAGAACGCTACATTCCATATAATGCAACAACTCGATGAGTTTTTGAAAGTTCATAATAGAAATTTAATATAATATTTTCAAATAATGGTAATCTTTTTACGTTCTTTCTACAATAATTATTAATATTTGAAAAAAGATTTTAAGTTGGAACTTTAATATAAAGTATATTGAATTTTAATAAAAAAAAAAAAATTTTTTGAAAATTCGTAACAATGTTAATTTTTAAAAATTTCCCTGACATTTCCAAAACTTCCCTGACCGCCAGACACCCTGTTAATGCAAAATTTGTGGCAAAAGATTAATAATAAAAAAAATTTTTTAAATAAGTTCAACAAAAATTAATAAGTTAATTAATTTTTAATTAAAATTCTTTGTTAAAATAAAATTTTTTTGAATACCTAATTTTAATAAAATTTTTTAAAAATTGATGGAACTTAAACTTTAAATTATATATTAATATTGATCTAAAATTCTACGTTAAAAACGATAATTTTAATGTTATTTCAAAAATTCATAGAAAAAAAATGTTAATGTCTATCAAAAAAGAAAATTTATAGAGCTTAAATATTAAATTATTTATCAATTTTTAAAAATGACTCCTGCAAAGTCGCTGCTTCATGCTGATTCTACACTTACCAAGTTCTTCCGTTTTAATAGGAAATATAGGAGGCGTCACGGAAAAGCAGACCGTTTGCGCAGATTTACTTGCGTGTAGAATCAGCACCATGCTGACCGCAGTCGAGTCAATCCCATACATTATTTTGGCCACGATAAAAAACGCCATCTACAGCTGGACCCCAAAAACTAATACCCCCATTTTGTCAATTTCCTCCTCCCCCTCCTCCTTCTATGCCCAAACGAAAGGAGGAACGGAGGAGAAATTAACAAAGTGGGGGCGTTAGTACTTAGAGTCCAATTGCAGATGGCGCTCTTTTTCGTGGCCAAAATAATGTATGGAAGTGACTCGACTGTGATGCTGACTATAAGTAAATGAGAATATTTGTATGTAAACGTGTGACGTCACCCACTTGATGTTGACTCAAACGTGCTGACGTCACAATGTTATTCAAATGGGTGACGTCACGCTTTCACGTACACGTTTGCACAAAAAATGTAGAGTCAGTAGTTAATATAAATTAAAAACATACATTTTAAAAATTTTTAATTTTTTCATAGGGGAATTATTTTACAATAAAATATCCCATAAATTTTTTATTTATTACAAACTATTATTTATAAAAAAAATTAATATCTAGATAAAATTATTTTGAAGTGAAAATTGCGATTTAATAAAATTGTAAACTTTTAAAATTTAAACATTTTTTAAAGTAAAAATTATGTTTTCTTTAGAAAGTTATTCGGGATAATGATTGGGCGAGAATAGGCGGTTCATGCGCCCTAATTAAAACAAAAGTTTTAAATATTAATATTTTTAATTGGAAAAAAATATGCTAGTAATTGTGAAATTTTGGAAGAATAATAATATGATTTAAGGAATAGAAAAATGATAATACATATTTAAACATTTTTATTATCTTGATGAAAAAAATTATTAAGAGTTACAAAATAGAACTACCATTATTATTTAAGACCTAAAAGACTAATAATTAAAAAATAAGAAAAATGTTGGACAAAACCATTAATTCCCCAAAGAAATAACAATCACATGTTGTTAAAATAATAAAAGTAATATTCTAATCGCGCTCGAAGAAATTTCCGGGCGATACAAATTTATTCACATCAGGAAAAATAAGTTACCACCAGCACACGGTAGTAGTATGGGGCCTGAGTCTAGGCCCTAAACAGAATAGGTTCTAGAAAGAGAACGTAAGAATCAGTGAGAGAAGAATAGTAAATGTTTTTATTCTTCTTTCAATCGTTCTTAAGTTTTCTTTTACGATTGCGTTCTCGTTCAAAAATATATTCTGCTTTGACCTTTTGTATGCAACGTTATAATTTATCAATTTTTTTGGTATAATTTTTAATTAAAATAATATCAATTTAAATTAATTGTTATTACGTAAAATTTAATAATATAGAATTTTTTTTAAAATAAATTATCATTTGTTATAATTATTTTTTGATATAATTTCTATTAAACAAATTTCTAATAATAAATAAGTTTTATTTAAATACAAAAGATGTTTAACAGAATTTCTAATTTGAAAAATTATAATTTCTCCTTAATTGCAAATGTCTTAAAACAAAAATTGGATAATTTTTTATTTATTTAAAAATCAGCGCCGTAATCTTTCTGTCAATTGTTTGTTATGATAATTGCAATTCAGGACAAATGAAAATTTAATCAAATAACAATTATGTTAAATGAGTTTTCGTTTAAGTAAAAATGATGTATTATGAAAAATTGGTTACATTAAAATTCTATGAAATGATAATTAAAACAAATTAAAATTATTATAAAAAAATTGTACACAATTGCATTTTTCATAATAAAAATTAAGTAATATGACAATTTTATAAAATGGAAATTAGATCAAATAAAAATCTTTATTTATAAAAAAGTTTTATAATAAAAAAATCTATTTAATGACAATTTGAAGTATAATAATTAGGATAAATGAAAATTTATCTAGTTATAAATAAAATAATTTAAATTAAAAAAAAATTTAACACTTACCTTAACAAATAATGAGTCCACGGTGGACTTCCTAAAGTCCACCTCCTCCAGTGTATTGATGTATTTAGAGATAGATTGACTCAATTTCACAATACTAATTTACACTTTCTTCATTATGAGCACTCAAACTTCACTTTTCAAGTTTCAAAATAAATTTGAAAAATCACACACGGCTACAATAATTCACTTTTCAAGATTCGAAAAAATTTCACAAAAGCAAAAACGACCGGAAACTTTTTAATTTTGGTAAAAAATTTAAAAGTAGCACACACGACCGCAAAACTTTTGCATTCAGATTTCACAAAAATCTAAAGAAAACCAAATAGGACCGTAATGGACGAAAAGCAAAAAAAGAGTGAATATGTACCTCAAAAAGCCCTTCCACTGACCCATCAGCATACCCCCCACCCTCAATTTTATGAAAAAATGTTGGGTAGGTTAGAGTTGATCATCAACTGACCAATCAACATTCCACCACACTTAATTTTGAGAAAATATTTAGGAAGGGGTAAGGTTGACAGTCCGCTTAAAAAAAGTGTAAAGAAAATGTTTTTGAAAAATGTATAAAATTTATTTTTTTATTTTTTGCTAATTAATTTTAATGAATTGATATAGTTTTTTTAATTAAAAGAAAACATTGCATTTTGTAAATGCCAAAAAGATTGTTCTTTGAAAAATAATAAAATAAAAAAAATGATAAAAATATTTAAACCAAAAAAATATACTTACATGATTAAAATCAAAATTTATTTTATTAAAAATATAGAATTTGACATAAAACTCACTTCACATAATTAACTATGGGGCGTTCCTTTTCATGGAACTAGCGAAAAATTGATTTTGTTGTGTTTGAGGTGCTAAATAAGTATGACAAAAGGTTTTTCAAAATTTTTAATATTTTGCAAGATATTTGCAATTAAACAATTTGGTCACTTTTTTCAGAAATTTTTATCTCGCAAACTATTAATCGAAGAAAAAACTTTCTGAATAAAAGTTGTAGGGAAAACATTGAAATTTAACAATATTATTTTTAAAATTAAGAAAAGTTAATTTGTCAATAATTTATTTAAACAATAATTTTTTATGGCGCAGCTTGCTCCGCAGCGCCAGCCGATTACTTAAATCACCAATACAAACCAATTATATCTTGAAAATTAAAAATATACATTAATATTTACGTTTCCTTATGCAATATTTTCATCACTATTTTTTACTTTTTATAAACATTAATACTCATTTCCGCACCACCCGACCGGTAGACTTTTTTGTCGCGTTTTTTTTCCCCTGTAGAAATTTCTTTTTTCTTAAAGAATATATAAGTGGGTTATATTTATATTTTAATTAAGAATCAAATAGTTATAATTTTTAATATCAATGAGTATGTGTTTTAACCAAAATTCATAATTTTATTATTAACGCAATATAAAATGTATTTAAATTTCTTAAATTAAATTTCTTTAAAAAAAAAATTTTTTTTACCGCCATCTTCATATAAAAAAACAACAATAAAAAATTATTATTGTTTAAATAAATTATTGAAAACTTCTTTGCAAAAATTTGTTCACATTTAATATACAAAAAAGTAGGAAAAATAAAATTTTTGATCAAAGCAACTTAATTGTTATTAACAATGACCTAAAGTTGAATTTTTACATAAAATATTTTTGTCGCTATAGTTTTTTGGAAAATTATTTATTATCCGAGAACTTTTATTTAACTTTCTTTGATGAAATTTGTTCATATTTAATATAGAAATAAGTAGGAAAAATAAAATTTTTGATCAAAGCAACTTAATTGTTATGGATATTGCATAAAATATGAATTTTTATTCAAAAAAGGTTTCGCCAGAATGGTTTCTTCAATAACTATTTAATTTCCTAGAAATTTGTTTTAACTTTTATTTCTTAAAAATGGTTATAATTAGTTTAAAAACAAATAGAAAAAATAATAATTTTTATTAGTGTATTTTATTTGTTATTAATTGTTGTAGTAATATTTGATTGTTTAATGAAAAATTATTTCTAGTCTCTATCTATTATCAGTTTTACTTTATTTCCTACAACTTTTTTTGTCTTTAATGTTAATTTTTAATATTAACTTCCTAAAATTTAATAATTGAAATTAACAGATTATTTATATTAAGGTTAAATTTACTGGAAATTTTAATTTATATATTCATTATAATCTGAAACATAACACCTTTACTAATTAAAAAAATTAAAGTTTTAATATATATACTAGTTTTTTTATATATGAGTTGGTATGTTTTTTATGTTAAAATGTACAAATAACTTTATTGTTAATGTATTTTATTGAATTATATATCTACTATCATTTGGGCTATTCACCACTTGCGACGCCTATGCAAAACAGCTTGCGTGGCCCTGCGATTGTTTTGTGAGACGAATTGAGACGTCTCATACTTCAGCTACATACCTCAAGGATAGTGCAGTTCTTGTAACGTTTTATTTTTCCGAGAACTAAAAATATGTAGTACAAGACGCATTGCAAGCTTTCAACTTTTTTAACGATCAATGCACTGTATTTACTGTTGGAGAATTCTGAATTAAAACATAGAAGTCTAGTCTTTCTGTCAGATAGCACTGGCCATGATACAGCAGCGGTTTACACCATCCAACAATTATTGCTGACAGAAATAAAAAAAACACCTCAAAAATGTGAAAATTATTTACTATAGTGATGGAGCGAAACAACACTTTAAAAATCGCTACCAAATCAGCAATTTTATGCATCACGAAAAAGATTTTAATATTGCCGCTGAATGGAATTGTCATGTCACAGCTCATGGAAAAAACGCTTGTGACGGAGTAGGTGCAGTTTTTAAAAGAGAAGCAGCACGTGAAAGTCTTTTGGCTAAACCTACAGTGGCTATACTAACCGCTACTGCACTTTATGGGACAAAATAAATTCTTCAACATCTCAGTCCTTTTCTATAGTAAAGTAACAAATAATAAAAAAAATTTTGAAAGCTATATTCAAAGCAGCGTGCGCTAATTCCTAAAATTCAAAAAACCCATTCATTTGTTGTGTTGCCTTAAGGGGAGGTTCCACTGGTTTTTTTTTTAAATCGAAAAAACTTTTTTTTTCATTTTTGTTTAGTATACATACTTAAGAATACGGTAAAAATAGTCTAATGCACAAAACTCGCCCTTAAGAGTACTTAAGACAGCGAAAACTCTACCCCCTTCATGCGAAGCGAGGTACAGTGGTATAAAAGTGCAATTTTTGTTTTGAAATTCTATCGAAGCGGCAAATGTTAACCGATTTTAATACATCTTTTTGTAAAACTATCATGAAGATTTTCTTTTAAAAATAAGCTGCCGCGACTATGAAATTAAAAAATGGCGGATCCAATATGGCGTTAAAAAGTTTTTAAAAAAAGTTTAAAGTGACCAATTACGGTGGAAAATTTTTATTTGGGGGTTTTTAGGGTCGTTAAATAAGAATTTGACATCAGATTTTCAAAATTCAAAATGGCAGTTCCAATATAGCGGATACATT
This sequence comes from Leptopilina boulardi, assembly GCF_019393585.1. NCBI lineage: Eukaryota > Metazoa > Arthropoda > Insecta > Hymenoptera > Figitidae > Leptopilina > Leptopilina boulardi. Next base: position 559,153 of record NW_026137854.1, read on the forward strand.
AAAAAAATTCAAAAAATGGGCAAACTGGCTTGAAATTTGTTACTCGGGGGTTTTTGGGGTCGCTGATTACGAATCTGAAGACCGATTTAAATAATTCAAAATGGCGGATCCAATATGGCGGACAAATGTTTTTAAAAATTGTCAAATTTATCTGAATCATGGTATCTAGGGGTTTCTGGGGTCGCTGATTTCGATTCTGAAGCCATTTTTCAAGAATTCTTTCACCATAGTCGATCCTCCATTTTTATTTTCATAAATCTTGATAATATGACATCAAATTCCTAATCATTGACTATAAAAACTCCTAAATACCATGTTCCAGATATATTGGACAATTTTTAAAAAGTAACATTAAATTCGTGATCAGCGACCCCAAAAACCCCCAATTGACGACTTTCAAGTAAATGCGATGAATTTTTGTAAAACTCGTTCGCCATATTGGATCCGCCATTTTGAATTTCTAAAAAGTAACATTAAATTCGTAATCAGCGACCCCAAAAACCCCCGAGTAACAAAATTCAAGTGAATTCATTGAGTTTTTGTCAACTTGAAAAATATTATCCAAAATTTTTATATAAAAACTTTAAACGCGTTTTTCTCGAAACCACATATTTTCAACTGGTTCACACTCCCATATTAACAATATTTAACCAATTAACTTGATTTTTGGACAGCATGTTCCTTGAATGTGTAGTTTTCGTGTGGACTAGGATTTTGAAAATTCATTAATATTTAAAAAAGTTATAAACAATTTAAGTTGCAAAATTATGGTAAAAAAATTCAAAAGTCTGTCATTCGGTTATTTTTTAATAAAAAATTCTGATTCTAGTCAACACGATAGCCAAAATGGTACAGATTAAGAAACTATTTACTTTTTTCATTTTAGATTAACCGTTCCAGAGAAAAAGTGTGAACCACTTCTAGAGAGGACCATTTTTGGCAGCCATTTTCTAAGACGCCATTTTGAAAAAAAATAATAATAATTTTCGATTATCTTAAGACATTTATTTTTAGATAAAAAAAATTTTAAGTAACAAATATTTTTTTTACTATAAAAAAAAATCTTTGAAAAAAACATCAAAATCATTGGAACCTCCCCTAAAGGTAAATTGTTGATAAAAGATACTCAAATGATTCTAAAGGAAAAATACTTCCCGAATAAAAAAAACTAAATCTCTTGAAAAAATCATTTATTAGTAACCTTAAAAATCTTCAAATATCAAAATTTCGACAAATACAATGGATTTTAAATTTTTTTCCACTATATTCGATATGCCATTTAAATTTTTTAAAAAGTAACATCACATTCCTCATCAACGACCCCAAAAACCCTCGAGTAACAAATTTGAAGCAAATCTAAATAATTTTTCGTGCACCATATTGGATCCCCCATAAAACGATTTTGAAAAATTAACACCAGATTCGTAATTAGTTACCCCGAAAACCCCAAGTAATAAGTTTCAAGCGAATCTAAATAATTGCTTTCTCATGGAGGAAGCATTGTAATACCGAAATTATCCGAAATTGATTTTTTATGTATCTTTATGTTTTTCGATTTCAGGAATCCACAAATAACATTTTTAAAAAATGTCGTTCCGCGTGTGTGTGTGTGTATACACTACATTTTCTTAAATATCTCGAATACTATAAGAGCTGAAGGGATACATTTTTTTAAAATTGTAGGTCTCACTGACGGACAAAGAATGAGAGTACTTTGAGACATATTAGTAAAGATTAACTATTATTTTTTGGTATTTTAAAATTTTTGAAAAATTGTTTTTTGTCCATAACTTTAAAAAAATGTTACGACACCTATGAATATTTTTCTTTAATTTTGTAGAGTTTTTTAAGACGCATCCTTTGAGCTGTTAGCGAAAATTATACTGATATTTTATCCAAAGTTATTGACTTTTTAAAAATAAAAGAAAAACGTTTTTTGACCATAACTTAAAAAAATGTATTGACACCAATGAATATTTATCTCTAGTTTTGTAGAGTTTTTCAAGAAAACGCCATCTTTATTTTAAAAAAAAACCTTCAATTTCAAAAGTACTCACCCGAAACAATGTTTGAGGCTTTATAAAAGTTTTTTAATTTTAATTAAAAATCTGCACATCGTAATGAAGCAATTTTTCATTATAATGCATAAAAAACAATAAATACATAAAAAGTCATGCAGGAGGATCGGTTACGATTTTGAATCTTTGAAATTTTGTTTATTTAGTGTCCAGAGATTCAAAATATATAAGTTTTTTTTCGGCATCGGGGACCAACATTTTCTTCGTTAAAGATAGGTGTGTGCATAATATGATCGACCTAAAATCAAGCTAAAATGAAATAAATATATGTATAAACATTTTTATTTACTAAATAATACTGATTACAACATTATTAAAAGATAACAATAGGAAAAACAAAAAATTAACATATCTAAACAGACATAAAACATAACCAAGAATGTGTAAAGAAATAACATTCAACTAATTAATTATTTAATAAGAACAGCTTTATATTAAAAATTGTAGAGGAAAAATTTGTTTCTTTTTAATCAATAAAATTGAAAAAAAATTTAGGAATTTCGGACCCCCCAAAATAATTGACCCCCACTCTATATCTCTGTTATGGGGCAAAGATATTCTTAACCCTCAGGGTACTGACTGGGTTAGCGTAACCCAGGTGAAATTTGAAAGTTTTGCCATTTCCGGTCCGGACTGGGGGGAAAAAAATTTGAGGTGCCAACTGTAAGTGTCTCTTTTGCAAGAATCAGCTGATGTTTCCTGTTCGAGTTGTTCTTCCTTGAAACTTGCTATCGGGTAAACTTTACCCAGTCAGTGGCCCATGTCGGAAAAGGCAAGTCGGGTGGAAAAATAAATTTTTTGTAAACTTATAAACTTCACACATAATTTGTTTAACGTCTAAAAAAGTGTATATTTAAAGGAATCCTATAGAAATCAAGTACTGCTGCATAAACTACCGTTTAAATGTTATAGAATAATAAGTCTACAATGTTTTTATTTTCTAAAAGCTAATAAATTGTTGAAAGCAATGGTATCTTAATAAAGAGAATACGTTAATTTTTCAATTTGATATCTGAGAAATGTTTTCTGCGATATAAACAAATTTTATTTTCGAAATTTGTGATAAATTTGTTGATATAATTTTTTTGCTTCATTAAAAAGAAAAAAAATTTCAAATATCAAAAAAATACATTTTTTAGAATAAATCAAAAAACGGCTAAGGATACCTTCAAGAACAACTTTACAGCTTTCTAAACACCTCATGTAAAATGTTTTCTCATTTTTTATTGACAAAAATACAATACTTTACTTTGAAAAAATTTATTTTTTTTAAATTTTTGGAATACCGTGTATATTTTCCACTGTAACTTTAGTAATTAAAAAAATGTGACAATACCATCACTTTTCTCAGAAATTTTCTGATCGATTTAAAATAAAATATTTTCATTGCTTAACTTGAATCCAAAATACAGTCGATCAAAGTTACGGGGTTAGGCTAACCCAGACAGTGGCGTTTGTAACTTTTTTATAATCAGTACCCTGAGGGTTAAACATTTCTGTTATTGGTTTATGTTACATTCATGAATTTTATCAACAACAAATGTTTTATGCCATATAAACAAATTTTTTTTACGAAATTTGTGATAAACTTGTTGCCTGACTTTTTTTGCTTCTTTAAGAAAGGGGTACTTTCAATCTTTAAAAAAAATATATTTTTTGGAATTAATTGCAAAAAGGCTAACGCTGTCTTCAAGATCAACTTTTTAGCTTTCCAAAAAACACATATAAAATTTTTTATTGATTTTTTTGCAAAAATAAAAGATTTGGAAAAAATTTTTGGAACACCGCCTTTATTTTTAACTGTAACTTTTGTAAAATAAAAAATATTACAAATGTGACAAAGACATCGCATTTCTGAGAAAATTTTATACAACGAGCAATAGTTCTCTGGAAAATAGAAAATAATACATTATGCCTAATTGTTTATATTGAAAAACAGGTTATTGAAGAATTTGAATGTTGTTAAATTAAAAAGTAATAATTAAGCTTCTGAATGTAATAACCTTTCGAGTAGTCAGACGTATATTCTGTTGTTTCTTAGTTCTCGTTTGATTATTGCATGCAAAAGCTCATTAATTTGTCATTTTTTATGAAAAATTTTTTTATTTGACAAAATTATTTTTATATTTTTTTTAATATCTGATATTTTTTTAATTTTTGTCCCTCCTCCCATAATTTTTTTTAGATACAAAATATCTATTTTTAGGGTTCCGTACTCGGTTCGGAACCCTATTAATATCGGTTTTTTTGAAATCGTGTACCCCCCCCCTAGCGGCCACACAAATTTATCTGGAGGGCTGAAAATTAGTACACATATGTATTTTCGCGTGTAGATTACAGAAAAAATATAGCGAGCATGATTGGAGTTGATTATCATAGCGTTGTCAAGGAAAAACCATGAATTTTTACGAAAAATACCTAAAAATGACTATGTACCCCCCCCCCTAGCAGCCACATCTTTTGACATAAAGAGCTCAAATTTGGTACACTTACGTATTTTTACGTGAAAATTAAAGGAAAAATATAGCGAACTTGATTTCGGTCAATTTACATAGCGTTGTCAAGGAAAAATAAAAAATTTCGAAAAAAATTATTTATTCTCCCTAGCGCACACAATATTCAACCCAAATTGTTCACATTTGCTGTAAAACTGTATTTTTGCGTGAAAAATACAGGGAAAAAATGTAAGCACGCTTGGAGTTGATGATCAATTTTTATCAAATTTTTGAAGAAAAAAAAAAAAAAAAAAAAAAACATATTATTTGAAATACAAAACAAATTTAAAATTTTTTTTTGTTTTTATACCAAAGGAGGAACAATTTTCTTAAATTTTTTTTTAAAAATTGTTCATTTTTGTATCACATATATTATTTAATACATAACACATATTTTTTAAACATTTGTTTTTATACCAAAAAAGTTCGCTTCGAGTACAAAACCCTCGATTTCAGTGCGAGTGTAACTCGCACTTGTCCGATTTTTTTATATTCATTTATCTCCTTCGCTGTCTCCTGGAGAATCTCGATTGTATCATTCCTCTATTTTATGAGATTCTTGAGCTCTAAAATATAAATTTAAAAATTATTAAATGCACATTATTTTAAAAAAGCGCGCAAACAGGCTGCTAAATAGGTGTACAGTTGAATCCAATAATACTTTCCTTGGACAAACGTATTACATTCATACGTTGCTATGACAACATATGGGTGTAACATATTTGTCCGTGGAAGACATTATTGGATTATATTCTACAAGTATCTTAAATTTGTTTAATTATCTTCATATGTTTCCATTTGTTTTCTGCGAGGAGTTTTTTTATTTCTTTTTTGAGGTTCCTATTTCTCTGATTAGTTATCATCTAAAAAAATATAATTAAAAAAACTAGGAAAATTAATAAGTATTTTATTATGCAAGGTGTCTAACAAATTACGAAGCAACAATTTTCGGACTTTTCCATTAAGATTTATAATTTTTATTAAAAGTAAATTTCTAAATAAAGTTTTAATAATTACTTAATTAAATTATAATAATTATAATTTACAATAATAATATGTAAAATTAATAATAAGGTTTATGAAAATATATAAAATAAAATCTTATAGTAGAAAATAGAATTAAAATAATTTGATTTCATAATACAGCAATAAAAAAGATTAGTTTATTTTGTAAAGTTTTATATTAATTTGATTGTATAATAATGCAATAAAAGAATTTATTTTATTTTGTAGTAATATTCTAAAAGTGGGAAGCTTTGGTATGGTCCAGCTGGCGCCCATTTGCAAACTGGTTTAAGGCCTCAGTCCCATGACGGCTTACTGCCCGATAAAGATTCGGCATTTAGACAACTTACATCGTGTGTACATCGCGTTATACTGCACTCCGAACCAATCTGCAGAATTTCATACATTTTGGAGTAATGATAGAATTTTTTTGACTTTTTTTCACTTCCATTAATCAAAATTGATTTCACTGCTTCATATTGCTGTTTACTCCACACGGATGTATTTCCTGTTTGAGCCTCCACTTTCGTTTTAAATATTTTGTCAAATTCACAGCGATTCACCGAATTAACTTCCATTATTAATAATTGTAATTAATTTATATAAAAAATATTAAAACGATAGAAATTAAAAATGAATAAAATTTAAACAAATAAAAAAAACAATAAAAAAACAAATAAAACAAATTTTTCACTACCTATGAAGTCTTACACTATGAATATTAGACGAGGAAAATCTAGGAGTCATTAGTATCTAATTAAATTCATTGTTTTGAATTGCGACTTTGGGTTGATTCATAAATAAATACACGGATGACGATGTAAGTTGTCTAAATGCCGAATCTTTATCGGGCAGTAAGCCTACTGCCCAGCAGTAAGCTATTACTCCCTACGCAAATAGATGAATGTGAATGATTTCTACGTGAATTCCTCTAATTGCCAGCAGTAAGCCTACTGCCTAGGAAGTAGACTTACTCCCGGATTCTTCTATTTCCCTACGACATATATACTTATATTTCTTCTTATATTATTTCTTTTTCAGGGTGGCCGTTTTTTCACGAAAAAAATTCCCGGTCATGAATTATTTTTTCCGGTCATAAAGGAAAATTTCCCCAAAAAATTATTCTATAAATTTAATGAATATTAATACTTTATTAGGATTGACACAAAAATTTGATTTTGTTTTTTCCTGATTTCCAGGCAGAATTTTAGTTTTTCCCTGATCTTGATTTTTAGTTTAGTTATAAAAAAATAATAATTTTGATGTAAAAAGGCGAATTAAAATTTTTAGAGTGCTTTAAAAAAATTAATAAAATTTTAATTATGTAAAAATTGTTCAATATATTATTTTCGAAAATTTTATTACCTTAAAAAATTAAATTAAAATTTTTAAGAATGTCAATTTTTTTAAATACCTATTTAAATAAAAATCTTCAAAACTTCAATTATTTTTAGATGCAATGTGAATTTTTTGATAATGCTGTTAATCCTAAAAAATGGATGAATATCTTTAATTGTGGCTTTTCGTAAAATTCAAAAATTTAATTATTGTCAGAATTAAGAAATAAAATCCAAATTTTGCTTTAAAATTTATCTTGTTTTTAAGTAAAATGTTTTTAAGTTGTAACAAAATTTAAAAATTTAATTTAATAATAATACCTTTTTAATTTTTACACGTAATTTTAACTGTCAATCAATTTCTTTTTGAAAGTGATTTTAAACGATGATATTTTTGCCTATATATATTTTGATATAAAAATTAATAATACTTATATCTTGCCCAAAAATAGCAGTCTCAGGGCTCGGGTCAACGATTTTTAAATTAAAAAAGAGCTTTAAAGTTACATCCATAACTTGGATATATAATTATAACCGTCACCTAATTTATTTTCCACAGTGATAACTGCATTAGATGCAATATCTTTTTCTTTTAAAATACAATAATTGTACATTTTATCGTTAAATATTTTATAAGAATGTAAGTGCTCTACTTTTATGAAATTGTGGACCCTCTTCTGCAAAGATTGTTATAATGCAGTTTTTTTGTATTTTTTGGCCCAGATATTCTATCCTATTTAATGAGGACATAATTTCTTTACTTTGAAAATCATTCTGTGGCAGTAAATGTAAAAACTCTTGTACATTATTCAATTCGCAAAATTTAAACAATTTCGTAGGTCCCGTTTCAAATGAAGAAAAATTACTGCCATGAGTTAAAAATCTATAATTTAACATTAATTGGATTTTTATAGCAATCGTGCTACATACATTTTTCCGACAAATTGCTGAACGAGATGTTATTTTTCCGTCCCTATGTTTGCTTTCGAAACGCATACAAGTCAGATTAACTAAAGGACCAACAGACTTCATTACTCGCGGGTAATGAATCAAAATGTGATGTTTTGGCTTCAAATGTTTCGGATATTTAGATGACAGGAGCGTGAGGTATTCTGTGATTTCAACGTCCAACAATTTATATGTTGTTTTGTGTACGACTTTACAGAAAACTATTTCTACTATTCTTCTCAGATTAATCAATAATTTCCAATGGATATCATCGATGAGCACAAACGGTCCTACTATTAACGGTAAACATCTTACAAAGTTAAGCATTTCGGCTGAGGACATTATCAAATATCCATTTTTAATATGGTTTTCCTTAATAGGTTGAGGCTTGTTAATGTTACCATCAGATCCATAATTAAAGCCAGAAAGTCTCAAATTCAGTTTAGTAAGGGTAAAACGTTTTATAATATATATCAGGTAATACAAAATTAGTGCCAAATCGTAACGCAATATACCCTTCAAAAGATCGTGTTGAACGCTGAAGTAAATTGCACCGCACTTAGAAATCCCTTTGTGACTGCCGAGGGGATTGTTGGTTTCATAATCATCGAAATAAATTATTCCAGGAAGAACTATTTTACCCGAATATGATTTAATTTTTTTTTCCAAAGAGGTCCCTGAACTATATTTCTAATTAAACACAAATGTTTATCAACATCATTTAAGTATTTTGAAGATTTTTCTAGTTTTTTTCGAAAATGGAGTTAACGTCTAATATTATTTCATTAGTTCTTGTTCGAGAAACATCAGGAAATTTACTTAATTTTGCGGTAAACAGTCGTGCTTCTTGTGTAAATGTATTTGAAATCCAATTCCGGTGATTCGTCGCAATCATAAAAATCCTCATCTTCCTCATCAGACGAACTATCAGAATCTGAGTAGAAAAATTCCTCGTTGATATCGTAAATCAAAGTTTTAGGATTGTTAGAAGCTACTTCTTTCACCATATCAGAAGCTTCTTATTTCGCAACATCAGAAGCTACTTCTCTCGCAATATTTAAATTATATTTATTTTTGCAAGAAGATAGATCACCTGCATGCTTAGCCAGGCCATGTTTTTTGTATGAGTCAAAATAATGGTAAGTTCGACAGCAATTATTTTCTTCACAAAAAAATTCTCTTAATGATTTATGTCACAACTCTACATGAAGAATGAGAGATTCATTGTCAGAACAAGAGAATTCACATGTAAAACACTGAATCATATTGACTAACGACAAGTACACTGCAAAAGGAAAAGTAATCTTAAAAAATCTTAATTGTATTTTAGTTTTGGAAACGTTTAAAGACATCTACTTTTTAGACTGTAAAAATAATTTTGAAACAATAAATAAATACTTTAAATAAGATATTTAAAGTTAACTTTCATTCGTGGGTCTCAAATTAAATTGCTTAGTATGAGTTTTTACTGCAATAGCAATTTTTTCATTAGGAAATGTAACTTCAAAAGCTGCAATTTGTAAAAACTGCCAAAGGTTCTTTGACTTTTTGGGATATGCACAGTCAAAAGCACAAAATGCTTTGAATGTTAGAGCAATTGAATTTAAAAACGATTCTGTTTTATACCACACATTATTAATAACAACGTAGGTGTGTTGAACGTTTACTATTGATCCGACCACAACAGTAAGGGGCTGCACTGTTAATTTTTCTTTATAGAAAACATCTTTTAATTTTTCGAATGTTGCATCCTCTTCATTTGGAGTCTACAACAAAGTGTCAAATAAATAATTACTTTATGAATTGGAATAATTTTAGAATATTCTAATATATACATAACATCTAAATTTAAGGCATTGTGTGTTAATTAAAATACTTTCCTTTTTGAAAAAATAAAAATAAATTTTTTAATGTTCAAATGCAAAAATATTTACTGCAAAGATGTAAAAATATATTGAGAAAGGTGTAATGTTTTGATAATAGAGAGAAAATATTTAATAAATTAAATTTGTTTTATATACTTACTGGTACTTGCAACATATACGAACTTCTATAAATATCTTTATTAGAATTTCGAAAAGAGTCTTCCACTGCTCCAATATCCGCAACTAAATTTGTGTTCTCGTTAGAATGTTCATCATCATCTCCCTGTTCGCCACTGATCCGTTTCCGCTTCCTTTTCCCTTTAGCGCATGGAATAATTTTTCGTATCAAGTAAAAGATAACTGCATTTTGGCTGTCTACAAATTTTACAAAAATAATTATATATATTTGGACATATGTAAAGTAAACAAAGTTAAATTTTATTATAGGTAATGAGGCGTTTTTTACTTTCTTCTAAAGTCGGCAACAATTCTAGAAAATTTTTCTCCGCTGCTAACAATTTCACTGAATTTAAATGTGTTAAAAAATATTTTTTTAATATCGGCCACTTCTCAAGAAAAATTTTTTCCTTATTCGGAGGTAATAAATTAAAATCTACTTCAATCTGTAACAGCAAATATAATGCACAGTCAAGTATAACCGGATTTAATAACTCAATGGTTTAAATAAATAAATTATTAAAAGCTTTACCAATTCTTGTCCCAGCTGTACTCGTAAAGGTTTGAATCTTTCAAGATAATCATCAACAGTTACATTTTCAATTTTTAATAAATTTTGCCTGATTTGAAAAGTTTCTGTCCAGTAGAGTTTTATAGTCTCCGGAACGTCAGAATGGATTTCTAAGTAATTAATTCTTTCTGTCATAGAATCTGAAAATAAGCATTAATTAAATTTATTTGTTTAGAATAAACGTAATATATAATTTATTAGAGAGTATTGTAGTATTAACAGCTGTGTTCTGTTCCTTTAAGTGAGATTTAACTGATTTGAAAATGCCTTGTGCCCTTAAATGTCCTTTTAAATATTCAAATAAATTACGAAGCTTGACAGTTCCTGGAAATCTTATTCCATTTTCCATACGAAATTCAGTAAAATATGCGGCTGCACATTTAGTGGGAAATAAATGTTTAATTGTTGAAGCCACCCTTTTCAACTCTTCATTTTAAATTCTATTTAAACAATTAGAAAATGTTATATACATAATAAGACATCAGCACACAAGGTATAAGACTATACTTCGTAAATAAGTACTAATTAAGAAAATAAAATTACGTAGAATAAATTTTTTAATTTTCTAATTCAATATCAATAAGACACTTACACCCAACAGTCCAGCGGCTGGCCATGATAATTTTTCATAAACTGAGACTCCTTTTTGCGAAAATAACCCCGTACTATAAGCTGTCTTGCTCTTTCGGACAGAAAACCATGATCATCATAAGCTTTTATAATAATCTTTGAATCACCTTCTGACCCTAGTAAGTTTGTTAATTTCTAAACAAAAAAGTATTTGCTATAAATTTCATGTTTATAAATTATAAAAATAATATTTATATTTTTTTATATTAAACATATTTTATATAAATTATAAAACTGTAATCATTATATGAAACTATATATGAATGTACTAAAACGTTTTTACATACTCTGAGACGTGATTCTTTTTCACAATTCAATTGATCTCTTGAAGTTTGTTGAGGTAGATTTTGATTTACAGTTGGCTCCTCAGATGGTTGAACTGAAGTTTGATTTTCAATTGGTGGGATCCGAAATTGAACTTCATTTTGAAAATTTTGAAATTCTTGTCTTTGCTTTAATTTAAAAAAAACAATATTAAAAAATATTTTCAAATTTTATGTTCGTACATTTCAATTTTTATGTTATTATTATTATTAATATTATTATTAATTATATTTCGCCATAAGAAACAATAAATAAATTTAAATTCTGATAAACTTAAAAATAAATAATAATTTTTTATAAATCCAGGTAAAATGAATATAGATTATAAATCAATCAAAAAATTTCAAGGCAATCGGTCGAAATTTATTTTTAAAAAAACCTAGTAAAGAGAAAAAAATTGTGTTCATTTGAACTTCCAGAAATCCAGAGACACTCAGCACTGAATAAAATTGAAAACTACTTTTTTGTATAGCACTCTAGAAATTGTTTTTAAAAAAATATTTTTTGATTAAAAATTTTAGTAAAAACTGTTTTAATTACCTCTACAGAAGCAGAAGATTCTGCTACATTATTGCTGGTGTTCGATGAAAAAGTTAAATCGAGTAAAGAGGGTCTATTTTCCTCTCTCCATATTTCGTGGTTATTCACAACAGTGTGAAACTCAGATTCTATTACTCTGTGAGGAATAGGTTGATTGAATAGGAAGCTTTGTGTAAACTGATCCTATAAAAGTAAAAGAAAGTAAAAATTATTCAATAATTCAACGGGGGATATGTTTTTACAGAATAATTTAATAAAGGAAAAAACCATAAACTTTGACACATAACTTAGGCCTAATAACTTGCCATTATAAACTGATTAGGTAATATATATTTAAAACGACATCCGTTTTTAAAAATTAACACTTTTTACCTTATATTGAAACAATTCCATGATCTGTAGACAAATAAACACTTGCAACCGATAAAATATTAGATACAACCTTAACCTCACTATGCGGATACGTTTACAATACGTGTGCGGCTAGATTTGAATTATGAACATACGAATTTTTTAAATTTATTATTTTTTTAAAAAAAGACTCCAACTATGATCTTCTTATTAACTCGTATACACTACAAATCCAATCAATTAATTATGACTTCGAAGTAATCTATTAATTCGCGCACTTGTGTGATTCACATGCTAATATTGCTTAAAGGATAAAAAGAAATATACTTACGTAGCAGAGGTTTACGATCAGGAATAAAACCACTTTATCAGATTTATAATTTATAAAACAACGAAGATATATTAAATTAAAAGCCAATATCAAGTAGAATACAAAACCACACATGGCACTCACGGCATTGTTGTTTCCGTTTGCCGGTTGGATCAGGTTAGTTTCGTGACGCAGTGTTTTACTCATACATATACACTTAACTTGCGCAGCGCAGCGTTTACTGCGCATCAAACGATTCTATTTTTTATAGTTTATCTGAAATTTCTTTTTAATTTTTTCCTAAAATAATATTAATAGCTTATTTTCAGTTTCGGAAACATCATTTTCCGACTCCCTCTTGGTTTTTAAAAGACCTTCCTTACGTAAAACATTCTTAATATGGTTGAAATTTTCCCACAACTTTCCAGTTGCATTCAACTTAATTTTATTTACACTTCTGTGTGGCACAAAATAAATTTCAGAATTGTCTCCAAACAGTCGACCTAATTGCTCTGCCCACTGCAAAAACTGCTTCCGATTAATGCTATAAACAATGTAAATAATTCGTACCAAAATTTGTCTAAAGGTTGAAAGTTATTTGCTCCCAAAACTCGGTTTTTTTCTCTGTCTAAAATAGTTCTCACTAATTTTGATTTCATGGCATTAGACAAGTTACCATTCTTTTCAAAATGACTTAAAATAGTAATGGGGTTATTTTTCAAGTACTCAATCAGCTGTAAATTTGAAATTTCAATTAAATTATTATTAAATATTTAAATGGATGGATTAAATAAGCAGCACGTAACTAAAGTTGCTTTTCACTTTGGTTATAGAGTATGATGGTTTACTAAAATCTTCAAATCACTTAATTATGTACAAGTTTAATTAAGAACTGAACGTTTCGATTATAAAAACATTGGTTACGAAATAAATTATTATAAGTTTTTTATTTTAAAATTAACTGTCATTTGTTTCAATTTCTCGAAATAAATTATTGTTTTAAATTTAATTTTATACATTTTTATACCAGTAGCCGAGGGGCTGTTCACTCTCAAATACCCGATTTGTAATGTAGAGAATATACTAGGTATCTTCCGAATATTCATCAATTAACATAAGAAAATATAAATTTCTTGATTCTGAATAAATTGTATTTTAAGTGGAGATTACCGGCGATTACTGAAAAGGACGTTCGAATTTGTCGAATACTATGCGAATCCAACAAATCTCGTCGATTACAGTAAAATCCTAAGTCATGCAGTAAGAATTGTTGCGAGTCACGAATGGTTACGGAGAAATACGAGCGAATTCGGCGGCAGCCGATTATTATTATTATTATTATTATTATTATTATTATTATTATCTAGTCTGCAACACGAAGCAGCGCAAAGAAGGAATTTGTGAAAATACTGTGAATATCAACGAGTCCGTGCGATTCCATTCGAATCCGAAGCCGAATACGTACGAGTCCTAAAAATCTTTAATGAATTCTCCAATATTGTTCAATTGGATTTTCAGTGAACAGCCCCTCGCCAGTAGCTTTTTCTACTCTGGAAACAATTCTGTCAATACCAGAGAGAGATAAAACTGGAACAGTGGATTCTGATGAAACTGTCGTAGTCGAATTGTTGCCAATCGAATGCGTAGAAATTTGAGGACTAATACTACAGATAGAAGAAACTGGAACAGTGGATCCTGATAATACTGTCTTGGTCGAATTATTGACAATCAAATGCGTAGAAGTTTGAGGATTGAAAGTAAATCTATTATCAGTGCTATTATTAAGCAAAGCCGAACTGGAAAAGTTTGTGCTGGATCGATACGATTGCTATTAAGTGGATCAACATTTGAAGTTGAAGGTATTGCTGTATCACTATTTGATAGTAGTATTTGACAATTGTCAAATGTTGATCTTTGTCTATTATATGGCAAGCCATCATCGATAATTCTTTGGCTCTCAACCAATATCTCACCCAATGAATCATTCGAAGCCATAGTTCTCAAAATAATTTCAACAAAACTCAAACTTTAAAATCCCACGATAAATACAAAAAATATTATGAACAATTATCAAAAATGCAATAATAATTTTTAGATTAAAAGGTTCTATACTAGTTATATATTATTGTATTTAGAAAATAAAAGTATATTTAGTCCTAGCACATTCTTCCTTAATTGACAGTAGTGTTAATTAAAAAAACATACACTAAGTACACTTTTGTCTAAAATGGAAACTTCACTTTTTTAATGCACAAAAATAGTAAGGAAATCAAAAGGCAAAAAACTTGATACTGGAATTAGACGTTCCGATGAGGTGTACTTCTTCAGGCAAGTACAATACGATACTGACAACTTTCCACAAAATCGTCATCGTTACCTCTTCAGGTAACTGAGTTTATCCGAGGAATAAGCATGCAACATTACCGTACGGAACTATTTAGCTTTGGGCAATTGTATAAGTGTCTGAAGCAACTGTCTGGCTCAGGATTGTTTAGACATATTTATGTCTAAATATATCATCAGATAACAATTTACCTGTCTCAGGGGTAGAATCAACTACCCTCATCACCTCAGGTAACAACCTGAGGTGATTTCGAATTATGTCGCCTGAATCCCCCAGTATCGATCTAGTCATGATCCCGAATAACTTTTTTAATAAAAATTAAATATTTTCAAATATCAACATTTTTCCCCTCATTTTTTTTGCGATTCAGGCATAATTTTTTTTTAAAAAAATGTTGAAATTTAAAAAGTTTTAATTTTTTTTAATCACAATTTTTCCAGGCTTAGGACTGGTGTGTGTCCTAAGCCTAGAAAAATTGTGATTAAAAAAAATTAAAACTTTTTAAATTTCAACATTTAAAAAAAAAATTATGTCTAAATCGCAAAAAAATGAGGGGAAAAAATGTTGATATTTGAAAATATTTAATTTTTATTAAAAAAGTTATTCGGGATCATGACTATATCGATACTGGGGGATTCAGGCGACATAATTTAATAAAAATTATAAACATTTTAAATATTAACATTTTTAATTGGGACAACACATGCTCGTAATCGTGAAATTATGGAATGTGAATATGTTAAAAAAATTAAAAATTGTTAATATTAAAAAATTTTATAATTTTCATGAAAAACTCATTAGGGGCCATAAATATAAAATGTAATTAGGCCCGAGAACACTGCTCAATGCATTAGTTCGGTCCCGGCCGGTAGAGTGGGGGTATACTGCTTCCCCTCAAAGGGCTAACTTGGATGGGCAGTTACTGCCTGCTTAATGAAGGTCGGTATCATGTTGACAAAAAAGTTTTGTGAAGTAAGGCATATTGTACAACCGAAGATATTGTTATTTTATGCAATAATCAAAATGAAATTTTTTTATTATTTTTACTCTAAACTACCCTAATAAAAATCGTTTTGAGTTTCCAAAATTAATGAATAATGCAGACAATGAATATACGTACTAATTTTCAACATATTCTTAAAAGTATATTTTTAATGAAAAATTCTTCAAGATGCGACAACTTTTAAAAATGATTATTAGAGAACTATTATTTATTCCGCACTCAAATATTTGATTCTTTGACGTACGTTAGAGTTATTTGACTCATTACAATTATGTTATTGAATTCAAATTCAACTCAAATATATATTTATTTATTTTCAATAATTTATTTTTATGAAAGGATTTTAGTAAATGAAATTAACAATAGTGTCATGCGCAGTTACCATTCACGCAACCAGTGAGGTATTTCAAATGTCTATAAGAATAAGATGTTTCATGTATCTTAAAAGTGTCTACACAAATAACTTAAAGCATGCAGTTACTGTGTTATCCGAAATGGTAGGAGTAATAAAGTGAATATTTCTTAAATCTTATACTTTACGATTGCATCAATGAACTTTTTCATATATTTCATCTACTATAAGGAAGTCCAACTTGTGACGTAGCGTGACGTCACTTTTCCAAATGGCGGCTTGTCGGAAGACATGCAACGCATTGAAGTCAATGGAGCGAATCAGTTTTTTTAACATAACTTTTGAAAAATTAATCTTTGAATCATTTCAATTCATATTCTTGACAAAAAAGTAATTCTACTTCCATATTGAAAATTCTTTAATTTTCACTAATTTTTTCTGATATATTTACAAAGTATTTAAGTAAATACCTTGCATAAATATTAAAATTATTATAAAATAATTTCGTCCTTCTCTACAGTTTACGTTGCTTTATAGAAGCATTTGAGTTAGACAAGGACGGAAAAGAGAAACGGTCAACAGGGCAAGTTTTAAGGCTTTGAATTTTACTATTTGGCCTGAAGCCAACCCTGCATCAATGGTTAAGACGCTTTTATTGTCACAGGGAGAATTAAGCAAAGCGACGGTATCGAGATTTCTCGAAAATATTAAAATAAACTTGTTTGGAATTATATTGAAATATAATTGAGATGTCGATCACAACTAGTTGACACATCATGGACCCTGCGTCGTTACACGATGCACAAAACGTTTTTATTTAAACATATTGAATTTTCCCTATTTCATAATGATTTTTCAAGAAATTTTTGGGTAAAAATAAGTTCAGAATAAGTATATATTTATATTCTTTTTGTAAAAATACACAGTTAAATTAAAATATTTACTGCTTTATACAACATGTGAAATATACTTTCGGAAGTACATTTAATCCTTTTCATAATCGTCAAAATTGCTAAGAGAAAAATTATTTTCACTATGTTTGATTTCACACAAAGTACATAATATAAAGACATTTTTTGATAGACCTATCGAGGAAAACTTACTTCAAAAACATGGGGGATAAGCGCCTACCTGACGAGCAAATATTCTTATGCTGCAAAGCACTTTCTCAAGCAATGCACTGCAAATCTTCATTTACTTACTTTGGAAATAATTGTCTATACTACATGCATTTTGTAGCATTATGGATTTGACTTTTTCCTCTTTATTTGGGACTGTTTGCTTTATTTTCTATAATATTTTATTGTTTGTAAACCGCATTTTATACGAAAGTATGTATAATTAAAATTGTTAAATTTAAGAAGCACAAAATCACATCAAGCATTTTAAATTTCTCCAAGTGTAACACAAATTGTAATATAAACGTCAAGTAAATTTTCAAAGTTAGAGTTTCTACTATGTAACTCTTTTTATATACAAAATTTCCTTTTTGCATAGAATTCGAGTATTTTTCCCATGCTGTCAAAGAATTATACCAAACTCCCTATCATTTTTTACTTTGTTTTTATTACCCTATTTTCTCCGTGTACGATCACTGCTACATCTGGTGTTCTCCAAGGATCGACCTTAGGTCCTCTTTTATTTCTTTTATATATTATTGATACCAAGCATACTTTCAAATTTTCTCAATTTCTTCTCTTTGCAGATGACTTGAAACTTTATATAATTATTAATTCACACAAGGATTATTCTGATTTTCAAACTTATATAGATTGTCTTTAAAATTGGTGTTCAAAAAACAAATTTTTTCTAAATATAAATAAGTGTTCAGTAATCACATTTTCAAAAAAAAAGTTATAATACATCATAATTATGCTATTGACAATTCTGTATTCAATCGTGTAACAAAAATTCGAGATCTGGGTGTCATACTAAGTTTTGATTTAACTTTTACGGAGCACATATCTTTTACAGTAAATAAGGCCCTTCGATCCTTGGGTTTGAGAAATGCGTCAGAATTCAAGAGTTTAATATCTCTTAAGGTACTTTACTTCTCTTATGTATTATCCATTCTCGAATTTGCATCTGTTGTTTGGTTTCCCTATTATTTCATTCACATCATTAGGCTTGAAAGAGTTCAAAATCGTTTTTTACGTTTCGCGGCTAGACTGCTCGGTATCAGCTTTGATTTTTTCTCACATAACTACGATGACCTGCGATCTAACTTAGGTCTTCCTAAGGTTGAATCTAGATTTAGATACAATGATTTGCTTTTTTTATTTAAAATTCTCAATGGTTTCATGAACTGTCCTGCGATACTTTCATTAATAAAATTTTGTGTTCCTTCAAGACCTACTAGGAATTATTCTACATTTTATGTCAATTTCCATCGAACTAATTATGGACGAACATATTTTGGGCTCTTGTTTCCCAACCTTGTTTGTTTACAAATGTCATATATGTCGATTATGATATTGTGTAATAAGAAATTATTAATTGCATTAATTGACAACGGATTAGAAATATTTATCAAGCGTGCATGACTTAAATTTTGTTTATTTATAATAAATAAATCATTGATAATTATTTTAACCACAAAAATAATTAAAAATTTTCAAGTGTTGTGAACTTAACTTAAATCTTATGTGATAAACATAAATAAAGGTTAGTGTATTTCGTTTTATTTCGAAATAAATTTTTTCTTATTTAATTGCTCCCAATTTATAAGTTTTCGCTTCTCTCTTTCTTAAAATTCATAATAAAAGTATTTTTAATATCTTAATATTCAGTGTAGTGAATAAATTAATTAATAAACTTGTCAATAAGAGAATGCCAGCCATGACAGTTATACTTTGATACCAATTCAGGTATCAAAAAATGATCCCATATTCTGGATCATTTCTTGAAAATGATCCAAATATTTGGATCAATTTGATACCTTATATCGAATCAAAACGTTGCATTCCAAAATGATACAACAAGTTTACAGTGATATGGAACATGTCTAAGAACATATACTGAGTGCCCCTCACAAATATAGACGTTTTCTTCCCCCCTAGATTTTTTTTAAATAAACTTTTTTTGGGAAAAAATCTAATTTTTTAGAATAAAGTCTGGCTGCTTATTATTTTTTTAAACAAATTAAATTGTTCAATGTTTCGAATATATTTGGGGACATATTTCACGGCCCCCCCCCAAAATATAGACGTTTTCTACCCTCTTAATATTTTTTAAATCAACTTTTTTTGTAAAAAAAATCGAATTTTTATAACAAAGTCTGGCTGCTATATATTTTTTTAAACAAATTAAATTGTTTCATATATGGAATATGTCTAGGAACATATACTGAGTTAATAACATAATTGTTTTTACAGATTTTTATTCTAAAAACTTCGTTCTTATTCTAAATATAACTTATTCAAAATTATATGCGGTACGTACTAAAATTATAGATGAGACTTTGTGTTTGATTATAATGACATAAAAAATTGTTTTTGTAATTCTAGTCCTGAAGATCCATGTTCATGGTGAAATACATAGACAAAAAAAAATTTGAAAATAAATAATTTAACAAAATTTTTGACATATTGAAAATAACGTAATTCTCTTAATAAAGACCTAAGGCCACAAATTTCAAAACATGAAATAAACACTTATGTATATAATTGGTCTACAAAAATAATTGAATTGAATTTAATATTCTAAATATGAGTGTCAAAATATTAAATATTCTAACAAGATTTCTTTCCGTGTATACTGATTGTGAGTTCTGAGTAGGATAATAATAGTTTTAAAGTTCTATAACATTATTAAAATAGTTCTGTAGATTAACACAAAAAAACATGAAATTGTAATTAATATTTCAATCAAATAAGGTACTAACTTTTATCGAGCACAAAAATTTAAAAAAAATGTGTTCTGACATATTATTCGGATAGAGAATATTATTGCTGCATATATACAAATTGTTCCAAAGAGTGTGATGACAGTCAAAATCTCCGCCAATGAATATAGAGAAATGGCCAAAAGTTAAATAGATTTTTTCATGTTATTTTTGAATGTCATGTGTCTTGTTTGAGACGTCATGAACATCACATTGCAAGATGTTTAGTGAGTTTATAGCCATTATTTGTGGTTAAGGAATCCAAAAGGGAGGAAATGATATTAAAAATTTGTTGGAGAGTATCATGGTCTTTTTTGAGTTTTTCAGGGGTATAGTTGGATGATAGATCATTAGATTTGATAGCATTGATAAAATTTACTTCAGAGGATCACTAAACGTTTATGGAGAGGAAACACTTGAAAAGGATGATTGATCAGTTAGTGTGGTTGATAAGGCAAAGCCGTTTGGGAGGTGACTCGGAGATTTATCGTTACTACATTGAATTGCGTAAAAGTTGGAGCTTGAAGAAATATGTGGTCGAGATGTACGGTATGAAGGTTAAGTCCGTTGTTTTTTGGATGTAGAGAGTGTGGTGGAATAGGAGCTTTGTTTAAGAGTTTGTTCTGGGATGAATGGGTTTGAAGGTGTCGGAACATCTGTCAAGTCTTGGAACTTTCTGGTTCATCTGTTGTTCTCCGATTAAATCGAATGGCATTAGTAATTTTGATATTCGTTTTATGAGGACCCAAAGTTTCAATATTTTGGAGGATTTCCTCGACTGGAGTCTTCGAAGTATCGATGATCACACCTTGGCAAGTTACGAAACTGTCAGGAATGACAGCAATAAGATCTTTCGATTTTAGAATGCCATTTGTAACAAGATTGTTAGCAGCTTTTTCCGAATTTAATACAACTTTAACTTTTCCGCGACCACTGGATTTAATTTTCACTACCTTACCTAGATATAAACTATGTAAAATTTTTCCAACGCACATGCTGTGAAGATCTTTATCAGCTTCTAGAGAGTTATTGTTCATTTGTATGAATATAGGACAATTTTGTTTGTTATTGGTATCCTTGTATTGTGGAGGTTTAACCACTGAGTTCACATTGTTTAAATTTTGGTTGGTCACTTTATCTTGATGGGAATTACCTTCTAAAATGTACCATTTAAAATACAATTTAAAATATCATATTTCTGCCCCCTGTTTTTTTAAACAGAAGTAAATTGCCCCAAAAACGCGGCGTTTTTGCGATTTTTTGAGAAAAATGTACATAAAAAATAAAAAAACATTTTAAAATTTTTTTAGGTTAATTGTCTAGAATAAACCCTTATGAAGAGATGCCCTTTTGAATTAATATATTACGGGTTGTCCGGAATCAAGTACACTAAAAAAGTACCTTTTTAAAAGCACTATCTACAGCTACGAAATTGAACTAAATACTATCAAACATTTTTTTTTAATTTTCTCTACGGTCAATTGGAACTCGAGAAAAAAAATTTTATTTCAGATTACATAAAAATAAAATTATTAATAACAATAACAAAAAGTTTTTTGGCATAAAAATTTTAGGAGGCCGTAGGCTGTACCTCACTTTCCCTATGTATATTAAGAGGTTTTTTTTAGTTTTGCTACATTCTTAAAAAATAATTTTTGATTTTTAATTGTTTCTATTTTATCGGTACGGCTGACGTGGTTGGAAAGCTGATAAAAATCTGCGTCTGGGTAGAAAAACATGCTCAAACATTTAACATATTTCAGGAACCACAAAACATTTTTTAATTTTGACGAATGCAAATTAAAGCTAAAATTACCTTAAAGATTATATTGTAAAATTGTCAAATTTTTCCATACATTATTCTAGTTTATGTCAGGAGTCAAAAACATTAGTACGAAAGTAGGAAAATTGCATAATTTTTTCTTAAAATATTTTCGGTGTTATAAATGCTAAAAAAAAGTAGAAATTTTTTTTTTCAGATTTTTACCAGCTTTCCAACCATCTAAGTTAAAAGTCTCTAACTTTTTTCTTTTTCTTTTAAAAGTCAGCATCAAATTTTCACATCTCGCACGTCAAACGTACCGACAATATCCAATGGTAGTGTAACTTTATTTATGTTTTTACTTTAAAAAAACATAATTTGTTTACACAAAATATTAAAAAAATTTTAGATGCGTTCATCACATAGGAAAACTCATCGTAGGACATCAAATGATGAAGATAATTTATCTTATCGTGAAAAGAAACGTTTCAAAGCACAAAAGGATGGAAAAAAGTATAAAAAAGAAGATGCCCTTTTTTCTTTTCTAAAATATCGACATGAATTAAATAATTTACTCCGTGTGAATGAAAATCTAATAAATAATAATGATGATTTTTGGAAATTTGTCCAAAAATATGAAGCTTTGGAAGAAAAAAAAGATGGAATGAATCAAATGGCAGATTCAAGTGCTTCTAATAAACTTCACATTCCTTTATCTTACAATATTACATACAGTTTAAATTTTTCACTTGTTTGCGAAAAACAATTGTTGGACAGAGTTGGAAGTTCTGATGTTTTAACAGATAACCGGCTATGTAAATTTATAAATATTGTTCTTATGTATTTGGGTTTTAAACAGAAAGAAAAATTTTCAAAACTTAAAAAGTTGCGACACGAACAAGAAAATTTACCTGTTGCTAAATATCGACAAAAAATTATTGATGTTATCGAATCCGAAAGAGTTATAATAATAGCTGGAGATACGGGTTGTGGTAAATCAACTCAAATTCCTCAATATTTATCTATGAATGGCTTTGGAAAAATAGGCAAGTTCTTTATTAGTTTCATATATATTTTGCAACATTTATATCCATTGTCATGTTTTATAAGATACATTAAAAGTTTACTTTATCTTAACAGCATGTACACAACCTCGCAGAATTGCGTGTATATCTTTATCCAAACGTGTTGCTTTTGAAACTTTGTCAGAGAACTATAATGAAGTGGGTTATCAAATTCGATTTGAAAAGCAAAGAAATCAACAAACCAAAATTACTTTCATAACAGAAGGGCTTCTTTTAAGGCAGGTTTGTACGCCTTTGCAATATATGTTCAGTTATTAATTAAAATATACATAAATAATAATTATATTGATATATACATTGCTTAAAAGATATTAAATTTATTTATAATTTAGCTATAGCTAAATTATAAATATATTTAGATTTATTTTTTAATAAGAATTTACTTTGGATAAAATGAATCTTATAATTTAAAATAGATATCAGCCGAAACAGGATTATCACAATATGACGTTATTGTCTTGGATGAAATACATGAACGTCACTTGTACGGAGATTTCTTATTGGGCATTACGAAGTGTCTCATTCATCAAAGATCAAATCTGAAATTAGTTTTGATGTCTGCTACAATTAATATTCAACTTTTTTCTGATTACTTTGCAAAAGAAAATGTAAAAATCATTCAAGTAAGTATAACTATAACTATATACAGATAAAATTCGTGTAGCGTACTAGGTGAAAAAAGTTGGTCGGATCGAGTGAGTTAGGGATTGAATTTTTTTGAAAAATGTGAACAGTGAATTTTAAGAGTTATGACTTTTAAACAATAAGATGAAAAAAATGTTGACCTGTTCGTTTTTTGGTAATATCCCAGATATTAATTAATTAATTATTTATGTAAATAAAAGAAATTAAATATATTATAATTATAAACAAATAAAGTTACTGCATTTCTGACGTTACCAAATGAAAGTTAACAAAATTCTGTATCCAACGAGTACAATATGATATATTTCTGTTCAATAGATTTTTTATAAACAATCCTAATGACAATTAATTGATTATAAAAAACCGACTTATCGAAAATTAATCATATTAGGTTTGTTGGAGGCGGAATTACGACAGCTTTTGATTGATGGCTTATCTCGAAAACAAAAAAGAAGGAAATTTTCATATTTTTTGTATTGAAAGTAAACATTTTAAACTTTATAAAAGAAATTTCAAAAACAAAACAAAACTTACTGATTTTGAAAAAAGTCAAAAAAATTTTTGATTTAAAAAAGGGTTGCAAATTACAGCCTCATCTGACCAACTTTTTTCACTTATTATACGCTACAGGAATTTTACCCCATATAAAAATATTATACATCATATATCTGTTATATTATTCTTATTGTTGTAATAGGTACCTGGTAGATTATATCCAATACAACTATTATATAGACCTATGAGTGCTGAAGACCGACATTTTAAAAATGATCGGTTTAATCCAAGTCCTTACGTGCAAATTCTTCAACTGATTGATCAAAAGTATTCAAGTAATTTCTTATATTTAGTATAAAATATATTTATTATTATTGAATAATTGTTCCACCTGTCTTTGATAGTTTATAATAATAGTCATTTTTCGATCAGTATAGTCCCTTGAAACATTCTTAAACTTTTTTTTTTGACCGGGAGTTTAAGGGGCAAACCACATTAGGAGGCTCATTTTTATGGATTTTTTTTGTGGGGAGAATCAATTAAAATTCAGTGACATTTGGTCATCGTTTTATTATGCTTTTGAACAATCTTTCTACATTTTTTTGACTAATTTTGTCAAGAAATAAGTGGTAATTGCTGATTTTCCTGATATTTTTTCTCAACTTTCGGGACATGTTGCAATTTTAATTTTTATCTAATACCAAAATTTTTTTTACATTTTTAACTTATTTTCTAAGAATATTAAGCTCGATTCAGGTGAAAATATTGAAAATTGTGAAGGTGTTTGAAAAATTTATTGCAATTTTTATCATTTTTTTCAATAATTATGCAAAAGAAGCCCTTAACATCGTGATATCTCCTGAAATGTTGGTTCATATATTTCGTAATTTTATAAAGAATAAAACTACCAATTTTCATAGTGATTGGTAAATAATTGTTTTATTTAGACGTTCCGCAAATTTGAAAAATATCATTTTGAGAAACGTTATTATAGAGATGTATTTTAATTTATTGTTAGTTGAATAATACGATTACATTTCGTTCACCCCAAGTCAAACGTATGTATAAGTAAAAAATGTTTTAGAAGTTAACTAACTTTCATATATAGTGCAGAATGTACTTATCTCGCATACTCCGGATCAAAACTATAGTTAACTATAGTTAACTTAAATTTGAGGTTACTTTTAGAACTTATTTAAGTCTACTTTTGTGAGTTTCGAGAAAAATATAAATAATAATAAAATATTAATTAATCTCTCGATTACATCACTTCTATTTTTGATAAAATGTTTCTATATTTAATAACGTTTCAATGTTGTATTTCTTCTGTTGAAAAATCATGTAGGTAAACTGTCACAGGCAAGTTCTAAATGTAGCTGAAGTATGAGACGTCACAATTCGTCTCACAAAACGCTCACAGCGCCATGCAAGCAATATTGCATAGGCATCGCAAGCGGGCAATAATCCAAACACTAATGTAATTATATTCGATAAATCATTAAATATATGATTATTTAAACATTTTAACACATAAAAGCTAACAATATACCAACTTTTATCTATAAAAAAAGTAAAACATAATTTATGACATTTATTTTTGAATTAGTAAGGGGGTTATATTTAAGATTATATTATGCGTAACTATAGTAAAATTAAAATTTAACATTTATGCATAATTAATACTTACGTAATTTTAACAAAAAATTTTATTTTTTCTACTAATTTTTACATTAAATAATAAAAAATTTATGCAATTCTAGAATATCACTTAATTCTTATAAAAACTGTTTTGGCGCAACTATTTTGATCAAAAAATTGAAAATTTATGCATAAATAATAACAATTAAATTGTGACAACCAAAAATTTTATTTTTCCTACTTATTTCCACATTAAGTAAGAACATATTTATGCAATAAAAAATAAAAAAAGTTCCAGGATATTAATTGTTTTTAAAAAAACATTTCGCGGCGCGACAATTTTGAACTAAAAATTGAATATTTATGCATAAATAATAACAATTAAATTGCTTCGACCAAAAATTTTATTTTTCCTACTGGTTTTCACATTAAATATAAACAAATAAATGCAATAAAAGTTTAAAAAATAGTTCTAGGATATCAATTAATTTTCATAAAAACTATGGTTTTGAACTAAAAATTGAATATTTATGAAGAAATTAATTACTCTAATTAATTAATTACTATGATCAAAAGTATTGTTTTTTCTATTTGTTTTATACATTAAATATAATCAAATCAAATTAATTGGTATCCTGGAACTTTTTTTAAACTTTTATTGCATTTATTTGTTCATATTTAATGTGTAAATGAGTAGGGAAAATAAAATTTTTGGTCGAAGCAATTTAATTGTTATTATTTATGTGTTCAGTTTTTAGTTCAAAATCGTAGCGCCATTATAGTTTTTATGAAAATTAATTGATATCCAAGAACTTTTTTTAAACTTGTATTGCATTTATTTGTTTATATTTAATGTGCAAATGAGTAGGAAAAATAAAATTTTTGGTCGAAGCAATTTAATTGTTATTATTTATGCATAAATGTTAAATTTTTAGTTCTTCAAAATCGTCGCGGATAATAACCTTAAATTTAACACTATTTATATTTTAAAAATAAATGTCATAATTTATGTTTTACTTTTTTTATACGTAAGACTTGGTATGTTGTTACTTTTTTTGTATTAAAATGTTTAAATTATCATAAATTTACTTTGACTTATCGAATACAATAACATTAGTATTTGAATTTTTGCTCACTTGCGACGCCTATGCATTACTGCTTGCGTGGCGCTGTGAGCGTTTTGTGAGACGAATTGTGACGTCTCCACGAAGTAAGAATAAGGAGTCTTCACTTTGAAATCTAAAATGTCCCCATTCGTTACAACGTCGTTCCGGAAAACTCTAATAGGCAGAGCTGGCGCCTCTAACGGGAAAACTCTCGAAACTGTCGATTTTCCTTTAAAAAGTCATCTGCTACTATAGACAGCAAGCTATTGCCAGTGTTGTGAAATGTCGTGGAAATGTCATAATATTCATTTATTTACTTAACCCAGTTGTAAATATTTTAATAATTTTAAGCATAATAATAAAAACGTTTGTTTTGTAAGAAGATAATATCAACCATGAACCCTAACATTATCACAGTAAGTAGTATTATTTTATAATTGTGAAAATGAATATTATAACCTATAAATATGTATAAAAATACATAATCCTGTACATTGAAAATTAAATTAGTTTTTGTTAATATTAACAAATAATGAAAAACATATTTAACACAATTATATGTTCTCTTTAACTTAGGTTAACTCATCATTCATTAATTTAAATGAAACTGTCGTTATCAATGTAGAAAAAGAAATAACTTTTCCTGAATTGAGAAATAGTTTGAACTATGTTACTCTGCCTTGTGATAAGTGGTGTTTCACGAGAGGGAATGATACCTTTTTTGGTTTTCAAAGAGTTGAGAATAATTTTGACATCCGAAAAAGGGTTGCAGTTTTTCATAATAAGAAGGTAAAAGTTTATATTGATGATAAACTAATGCCATTTTCGTCATATATTAAAATTTCGTCAATTAAAGAATTAAGTGATTTTGATCCATCAATTTGGCAAAACGCGTCGGGTTTATCTTCAGGAGGAGAGTCGAACACCGAAGAATCTAATTCGCAAGTTAATGGTCAAGAATCTCAATTGACAACGATGGCACCCACTCCTTCTCCACAACTTCTATCGACGTCCGTGGCATCTATTGTTTCGGTCGCGAATAATTTAGAAACATCCGAAGCGTCGATCTTAAGGCGCGAATTAGATTTGTTGCGTCGTGAAAGGGAAGTATTGGAACGGGAAAAAGCAGTTTTAGAACGCGAAGTGCAGGGGTTACGTTCGTCAAGAGTTCAGATTGATGAAAACAATGTTCTCGGGGTACGACCGTCATTACCGAACGTTGGATTAAAAGCACTAGGTGAATTGCTGAATGATTTTACGGGTTCCGAAAAAACATTCGATGCGTGGAGTAAGAGATTGGAATTAATTCGCCAAAGTTACAATCTGGATGACCAGGCAACAAAAATTTTAATTAGCTCAAAGTTGAAAGGTCGCGCGCTAGAATGGTTTCACTCAAAACCGGAACATTTTTCTTTAAGTGTCGACGAATTGAAACGTCAAATGGAGGTTATGTTTGATCAGCGGCCCAATAAATTAGCGCTGCGCCGCGAGTTCGAGAAACGTCTTTGGTCACCGGCGGAACCGTTTAGTGATTATCACCATGATAAAGTTATTCTTGGTAACCGCGCGTTGATACCCGAAGACGAACTAATTGATTATATTATTGAAGGAATACCGGACACAAATATAAGAACACAAGCTCAGATGTACGGGTTTGATTCTACAGCTGATCTTTTGAAAGGTTTCGAGAAAATATCCTTGCAGAAAAAGTATGAGACAAAGAGCTCATTAACGGAAGTCAAATCAACCAAACCGAAAGCGGAAGGGACGATGTTGACGACTAAGGAGAAGAGGAGCTCTACGCGATGTTACAACTGTAACAAACCGGGTCATCTTGCATCAGAATGCCGAAAAGAGAAAAGGGATCCTGTTATGAGTGCGGAGGTACTACACATCAAATCGCCGATTGTCCAAGGCGACGACCAAGGAGTGACGAGAAAACGACACATCTGGTTCAAGGTGAATCCAACGACAACGGAAAAAAAGATAAGTTATGTTCTGATAATGAAATTAATTTGGTTCCACCTTATGAATTATCGTTAGAATTCTCATTGAAAGACAGGGATTCTCCAACGTTTCGTCAATTGTTAATAATGGCAATTGTTGATTCAGGCTCCCCGATTAGTTTAATTAAAAGCAAACATGTTCCTGTCAATTTACGAACACAATTATCACAAGATTATAATTTGTTCGGTATTAATGGCTCTCGTTTGAATATCTTAGGTCGTTTTGAAACAAATGTAAAAATTAATGGATCTATATTAAAGACTCGTTTTCTAGTGGTGCCTGATGAGACAATGACCCATGCTGCGTTGTTGGGTCGTGATTTTACGTCACGCTGTGAAGCCAAAAAATTAGTAATAAAAGCAATGAATTTAGAATCGAATGAGGAAACAGAAAGTAGTGTGATGAATTCATTTATGTCGATTAATTATGTAAATTCTTCGCTTAAAACAAATGAACTTCTAGACATTAGTCAAGAAATCCCATACGATATTTCGAAAAAGCTTTCCGAAATTTATGAATCGGCTTATTTGTCGAAGCAAAATTGTGAAATGGAAATCGATCCACCGGTTATGATTATTAACCTGAAGCATAATCAACCTATTAGTTTTCGGCCAAGAAGATTATCTTTCGCGGATAAAGAAAAATTACGTGTCCTTTTAGACGAATTACTTGCAAATAAAACGATCCGCCCGAGTAATTCATCATACGCGTTTCCTATTGTGTTAATTAGAAAAAAGAACGGAGAAATTCGCGTATGTATAGATTATCGTGAATTAAATAAAATCACCGTCAAAGATAATTTTCCGACGCCTCTTATTGAAGATCACTTGGATCAATTAAAAGATAAAAAGTTCTTCAGTAAATTAGATTTAAAAAATGGTTTCCATCACATAAAAATGTCAGATTGTTCAGTTAAATATACATCGTTCGTTACACCCTTTGGCCAATATGAATATCTAAAAATGCCTTTCGGCTTAACAAACGCACCGCGAGTTTTTCAGCGTTACGTAAGTAATGTTTTTGACTCATTAATTAGGTCAGGGAAGATTTTGTTATACCTCGACGATATACTAATAGCAACCGAAACAATTGAAGAACATTTAAGTACTTTACAGGAAGTTTTCGAAATCGCTAATAGAAATAGCTTAGAATTTAGACTAGACAAATGTTCCTTTTTATACAAAGAAATAATCTATTTAGGCTATTTAATAAGTGAGAAAGGAATAATGCCTAGCCCCGAAAATGTTAAAGCGATTCTTAATTATCCTTATCCAAGGAATACGAAAGAAGTACATCGATTTATTGGTATAGCAAGTTATTTTAGGCGATTTGTGCCTAATTTTTCTGTTATTGCGAAACCTCTTTATGATCTAATAAAAAAGGATAGTTCTTTTCGCTTTGGCCCAGAAGAAAATCACGCGTTTGATTATTTAAAACATAAATTAATGTCTGATCCGCTTTTGGCTGTGTATTCACCACATTTAGAAACAGAATTACATTGCGATGCTAGCGCGAGTGGTTTCGGCGCAATTCTGGTCCAAAAACAAAAGAACGGATTCTTCCAACCAGTTTCGTTTTTTAGCCATCGCACAACGCCAGCCGAGTCTAAATACCATAGTTTTGAGCTTGAATGTTTAGCCGCAATCTATGCAATTAAGCGCTTCCATGTGTACCTTTTTGGACAAAAGTTTAGAATTGTGACTGATTGCGATAGCTTTAACCTCACTCTTAAAAAACAACAAGTTAATCCGCGAATTGCTCGGTGGGCCATGTTCCTACAAAATTACGATTATGAAATTCAACATAGGCCTGGGTCAAAAATAGGACACGTGGATGCACTTAGTCGCTGTCACAGTATCTTGATATTAGAAGCAAATACTTTTGAACGTGTTTTAATAATCAGACAAAATCAAGATCCTGAAATTGTATCAATCCGTGAGAAACTCGAAAGAGCAGAAGACAAATTTTATGAATTACGCGACGGCCTTGTTTATAGGAAATGTAAGAACGGTAAGGTCTTATTTTTCGTACCACAATCCCTTGTTTATAATGTCATCCGCACGTGTCATGACGATTTAGGACATATAGGAGTAGATAAAGTTGTCGATAAATTGATGTCCGTTTACTGGTTTCCGAGTTTAAGACAAAAAGTCAAATTGTACATCGAAAATTGTTTAAAATGTATCGAGTTTTCGCCTAAGAGCGGCAAAGTGGAAGGATACTTGCACAGTATCCCAAAGAAAAGCGTTCCATTCGACACAATTCACGTTGACCATTATGGTCCTTTAGAAAAAACAAAGAAGGGGAACAAATATGTGTTTTCCGTGATTGACAGTTTCACAAAATTTATTAACCCCTTCGTGCCCAGGCAAAACTGAGCATAAAAAAAAACGAAACTAAAGTGGTTCCTATAGTTTTTGGGGTCGCTGATTACGAATCTGGTGTTAGTTTTTGAAAATTCAAAATGGCAGATTCAATATGGCGGACGAAAAAATAAAAATTGTTCGGATTCGCTTGAAAATTGTCACTCGGGGGTTTTCGGGGTCGCTGATTACTAATCCGATTATAGTTTTTCAAAATTCAAAATGGCGGATCCAATATGGCGGACGAAAAATCAAAATTGTTTGGATTCGCTTGAAAATGGTTACACGCGGGTTTTCGGGGTCGCTGATTACGAATCCGATATTAGTTTCTCAAAATTCAAAATGGCGGATCCAATATGGCGGACGAAATATCAAAATTGTTCGGATTCGCTTAAAAATGGTCACTCGGGGGTTTTCGGGGTCGCTGATTACGAATCCGATATTAGTTTCTCAAAATTCAAAATGGCGGATCCAATATGGCGGACGAAAAAATTAAAATTGTTCGGATTCGCTTGAAAATGGTCACTGGGGGGTTTTCGGGGTCGCTGATTACGAATTTGGTATTAGTTTCTCAAAATTCAAAATGGCGGATCCAATATGGCGGATGAAAAATCAAAATTGTTTGGATTCGTATGAAAATGGTTACTCGGGGGTTTTCGGGGTCGCTGATTACGAATCCGATATTAGTTTTTCAAAATGACGGATGCAATGTGATGGACGTATTTTTAAAAGTTATTAACAAAAAAAATCCAACGCACTTCTTGCGGAACCTCAAGGGTGGTGTCGAAGGCCGTTACAGACATAAAAAAATAAACTTCTATTGCTTTTATACTTTTAACTTATTTTAATTTGTTTAATTTAAATTAGTTTCAATCGATTGTTAACGATTATTAAAAATTGATCTGCAACATTGGATTTAAGACTCAATTTTTGAAAACTAATACCAAATTCGTAATCAGCGACCCCGAAAACCCCCCAGTGACCATTTTCAAACGAATCCGAACAATTTTGATTTTTCGTCCGCCATATTGGATCCGCCATTTCGAATTTTGAGTAACTAATATCGGATTCGTAATCAGCGACCCCGAAAACCCCCGAGTGACCATTTTCAAGCGAATCCGAACAATTTTGATTTTTCGTCCGCCATATTGGATCCGCCATTTTGAATTTTGAAAAACTAGTATCGGATTCGTAATCAGCGACCCCGAAAACCCCCGAGTGACAATTTTCAAGCAAATCCGAACAATTTTAATTTTTTCGTCCGCCATATTGGATCCGCCATTTTGAATTTTCAAAAACTAACACCGGATTCGTATTCAGCGACCCCAAAAACCCCCGAGTAACCAGTTTCAAGCGAATCTAAAATGTTTTAAAAATTCGTCATTTTTCATAATTATTTATATTTTTTTCTGAACAATATAAATTTTTAAACAAAATGTGAGTTCCATTTTTTGAAAGCTCTATCCTTCCTGAAAAAAATGCACCAAGTTTGAATAAAAAATATTTAATCTGTTTAGAGTTCTGGAGGTTTTTGTAGGTGGGACATATATGTCCCATGGGCACGAAAGGGTTAAATTGTATGCTTGTAAATCGACAAAATCGGAAGAAACTATAGCTCATTTGAACGAGTATTTTAGGAATTACAGCGTTCCGAAAAGAATAATTAGCGATAGAGGTACATGCTTTACCTCTAAGGCGTTTCTTGATTTACTGGAAGAAAAATCGATTAAGCAGGTGTTCATAGCCGTAGGTACGCCACGCGCCAACGGTCAAGTGGAAAGATTCAATCGCGACTTAACTCCCATGCTAGCGAAAATGTCCGACAGTCCCGAAAAATGGGATCTCATTCTTGAAAATGTTGAGTATTCGATTAACAATACCATTTGTCGATCTACTGGCGAAACGCCCAGCCGATTATTATTTGGCGTTAATCAATCGGGTCAAGTAAATGACAAAATCAGATTAGAATTAGAATTATATGACGAAAGCGAAAATTCTTTAGAAAATATGCGACAGGCCGCCTCCGAAAGAATAGAAAAAAGCCAAGAAAATAATGAGCGCGCCTACAATGAAAAGAGGAAAAACCCAACTGTGTATAGCGTAGGAGATTATGTGATGATAAAAAATTTTGACTGTACTCCGGGTGTCAATAAAAAGCTTATCCCTTCCTTCAAAGGGCCTTACGTCGTAAAAAAAGTGTTAGACCACGATAGGTATATTGTGACCGACATCGAAGGCTTTCAATTGACACAATTGCCTTATACCGGAACCGTGGGACCCGACCAAATAAAACATTGGGTCCGACCATTGTAACAATGAAATAGAAAAAATGCGTATTTTCTATGCTTGAGACGCCATGTGTATAAACAAAATATAAAATAAATGTGTGTTTAAGTCTTTTACGATTATTACGGTTGTTCGGGACGACCAAATTGTCAGAATGACCGATCTGTAGTCAACAATGTTTAAATTGTTCATTTACGGCTTAGTTGTATGTACCCTTAATGTACCTGGCCTTCGCCAGGATGAATCACCAATTGCACGAATGCAAAGTAGAGGGGTACAGGTAAGATTTTGTAAACCTTCTACCCCCAAAGTATAGTCAGTACTTAAATAACCTTTACCTAATAAACACGATTTTTGAAAATATAACGAGCCTCTCCCAATTATTTCATGCCCTATCCATCCTACAATTTGTTTTTTATTTTAACAAAAACATTTTACAGATTTTTAAATAAAAATTTTTTTTTAAATAATAATCCTTTTCGAAGGGTTAAAGTTGAAATTTTTAGAAATTATTAAATTTCAAAAGATATTGTTAATTTTCAAACAATTAAATTTTACAGAAATAAAAATAATTTATCAAACAATTTTTGGAAAACATTTTTTAAATTTAATTGAATTTTCAAAGATTTAAAATTGAGGTTTTTGAAATTAATTGAAACTTTAAGTGTTTTGTAATTAAAATTTTAGATGATTTCACTAAAAATTTATTAGAAAATGCGGACAAAATACAATAATTTGAAAATCATTTTTAATTGAAAAATGTTTTCAGATAGTTGAATTTTCAAAGAATATTATTAAAATAGTTAAAAATAATTGAATTTCCTTAGAGTTATAATCGAAATTATTAAATTTCAAAAAAAACATTTTCGATGGAAAATTTTAGAATTAATTAAATTTTAGATGCTTTTAAATTCAAATTATTGAAAATTCAATTAATTTTGAATTCAAATTTTTGAGAATAATGAAATTTTATTTGATTTTAAATTTGGAAAATAATTACATTTCAGTTCATTTTGAATTGCAAATTTTGGGAAATAATTGAATTTTAATTGAAATTTTGGATAATAATTTAATTTAAGTTCATTTTGGATTGAAAATTTAGATAATTAATTTTGAATAGAAATTTTAGAAAATAATTGAATTTTATTTCATTTTAAATTGAAAACTTGGTAAATAATTAAATTTTAAATTGAAAATTTTGGATAATTATTGGATTTTTAATTGATTTTGAATTAAAATTTCGGGTAATAATTGAATTTTAGTTTATTTTGAATTGAAATTTTTAAAAAATAATTCAATTTTATTGTGATATTTTTTTTTAATTATAAACAATTGTTAAATTTCATAAAAATTTTAATTGAAAAATAATTTTGATATAATTGAATTTGTGATGTATTTCATTAAAATTATTAAAAATAATTAATTTAGTGAAGAATCCTTTTAGTTCAAAATTTGTTAAATAATTGAATTGAAGAAGATCTGAAGAAGATCTACATTTTATACTAAAAAAATGTATTTAATTTACATTTTTTTTCAAATGTAAAAAAAATGTCGCTTTTAATTAAAATAAGTCGATAAAAGTCGTATTTTTGAAAAAAGTCGGAAAAAGTCGTATAATCCGAGGCCTGTAAACATATAATTTTCATTATTATTATTTAATATGTAATAATATTCTAATAAATTAAATTATTATTGATAATATTAATCTTTAATTTCTTTATAACAAACAATTAAATACTTAATTTGGCGCGCTGGCGCGCGTTTTATTTTGCTAGTACATAATAATATAATATATGTATATTTTATTTTAAAAACAGTTAAAAAATACACTGTATTTAATTACACTTAATATATTTTCTGGAACACAATTCTCCAACGCAGATAAATTATAAACTAAACACGAGTAAACAAAACCATCCTCGCGTATTTATAATTCACTATAATATATAAATGTAAACACATTTGACATTAAGGTATTTTTAAATTTGAAAGTTTCAAGAGTTTTCCCGTTAGAGGCGCCAGCTCTGCCTATTCGAGTTTTCCGGATCGACGTTGTAACGAATGGGGACATTTTACCTGCAATCCGCGCATTGAGTGAAGACTCCTTATTCTTACTTCGTGGACGTCTCATACTTCAGCTACATAAGTTCTAAACCTAACCTCAAACTTAAGTAGTTTTGATCCGGAGTATACGAGATACGTACATTCTGCACTGCTCATAAAAGTTAGTTAACTTCCGAAAAAGTCTCACAAATTAGTACATTTTAAACAGAACATTTAATTTACGTAACTTCTAAAAAATTTTTTACTTATACGTACGTTCGATTTGAGGTGAACGATTTTTAGGCAGTTTTGTATAAGTCATCTAGTTTCTGAAAATGTCTTCACGACATTGTAAAAATGACCCTGAGAAATTTTGTTATATGTGTGGCAGATATACCTTTCTTAGACTGAGAAAACCGATTTCTAAATTCGTACGCGAAGCGTATTTTGAATATTTTAAAATAAATATTTGTCATCAGGAAAAATCTTGGGTGCCACATAAAATTTGTAAAAGTTATTTGGAATCAGTACGGGGATGGAAAGTAGCAGTAAAGATAGATATAAATTTGCTAGCCCAATGATTTGGCGTGAACCTACCAATCACGCAGAAGATTGTTTTTTTTCAAGTTCACTGTAGTGGGGTTCAATACTAACAATAAAGGAAGCATTTGCTACCCTAATGTCTCATCTGTTACACTACCTGTTTTGTATAAATTTTATCCTTTGAATCCTAAATAACCTACTCGTACTGTTTCATCCACGTTAAATAAAAATATTGTCTATCAGATTGTTATTGATGATGAGAATATTCTCGATGAAGAGAATGATTCTGATGATAAAGATTGCGATGATTATGTAGATTCTTCATCTAACGACAAAAAAAAACCTTTTACAGAAAATGCTGTAAACGATTTAGTAAGAGACTTAGGACTTACAAAACAGGACTCAGAAATTCTTGGATCAAGACTGCAAGAACGAAATATGTTGGATGATAAAACAACATTTGCTTGGTACAGGCATCGTGAACAAGAATTTCTTCCATATTTTTTTAAAGAAGGTTCTCTAGTTTTTTATAACAACATACCAGTTTTAATCAATGATTTGGGACCTAGATATTTGTCAAATGAATGAAGACTCTTTATTGACTTTTCAAAAAGAAGTCTTAAAGTTGTTCTTCTTCATAATGGGAATAAATTCGCGTCGGTCCCAATTGCCCACTTGGTATATTTCAAAGAAACGTACGAAAACTTGGTAACAGTTTTATAAGCAATTGATTATAAGGCATGTGAATGGATGATGTGTGGTAATCTAAAAATTTGGTGCATGTTTCTAGGTCAACAATCAGGTTATACCAAATATCCATGTTTTTTGTGCGAGTGGGACAGTAGATCTAGACATCTTCATTGGACAAATAAAAAGTGTACACCTAGAACCACGTTTATAGGTGGGGAAAAAAATATGATTCGTGATTTTCTCGTCGATCCTGATAAAATATTGCTACCTCCGCTTCATATTAAGGGGGAGTGACACCTTTGAGGTCTCTTTTGAACCTGTTTTTCATGAATTTTTTTAAGTCACAGGAATAAAGTAAACAAAATTTTGTTTCGAGGACTTTATTTGTTAACTTTTTAAGTTTACAAAAATATATTTTTATTTCAAAAAAGTTTCAATTTGTTGACTATAGATGCCGCTAAAGTTGGTCTCGTTTCTCTGCAGGGCAAATCGGTGAGCAAGATTCCGGTTAGACCGTTTAATATAAAACAAAAATTCAAATTTTTTCTGAATCTGTGATAGATTTAACTTTAGAGTACGTAGGATATTTTAAAAATATTAATTTTTGTGGATTTGGCAGCTATTTAAGGTTGATTCTCTCAGAAAGAACAAATTATTTGTGCACAATTTTGGACGAGGTTTTTGTTAAAAAATAATAACATTAATTTCAATTAATAAACATTCTCCCAGCCATACGATAAAATTCAACAAATTTTTATGGAATCACTAAAGAAAATTTCAAAAAAATGGCAAACAACTGAATTATTGAATGAAAACTAGTGTTAAAACTCCATTCCGTAACTCCATTCCGTAACTCCATTCCGTAACATCAGTTTTTATTCAATATTTCAGTTATTTTACCTTTTTTTAAAATTTTCTTTAGTGGTCCGATTGAAAATTGTTAAATCCTAACGTATGGCTGACAGAATTTTAAATAATTTCAATTAATTTTCATATTTTTTAACAAAATATCTTAAAAGCGTAATTTGTCCTTTTTGAGAGAATCACCCTTAAAGGAAAAAATCGATTTTTAAGGCGAAGTTTTTTCAAAAAATCTATTGCCAAAAAAACCAATAAAAAATCCGCCACGTAAAGCATTAGTAAATAACGATCAAAAAAAACTTTGGCTGAAGTCAATCCGATCAAAACTGTTCGATCTAGACTGCCCACCGTTTTGAAAAATGTCATTTCAATAAAAACGCGTTTAAAGTTTTGACATATGAAAACATATAAAAACATGAAATCAACGTTAATCAACGATGCCTGCACCGTATAATTGGCCTTCTACATTAATATTGGCTTCATCTTCAGTCTTTCCAGCGGTTGTGAGCGTAAAAGAACGCAATTGTTACCACAGTAAAAGAGAAAATAGCCGATAGCGCTATAAAGCACTCGAAGCGATCTTGGACACCTTCCGCAGATTTCGATTTTTTCACATAAAATAAATTCGAAATCGCTTTTGCTGATATAATTTCTATTCTACACATCATAAAGTAACGTTTATGAAACAAAAAAAATCGATTTTTTTCGGGTCAAAGGTGTCACTCCCCCTTAAACTGGGACTCATGAAGTAATTTGTAAAGGCTTTAAACAAAGAAGGAAATTGTTTCAAATATCTCTGCATTAAGTTTCCTCACTTGAGTGAAGCGAAAATTAAAGAAGGGATTTTCATTGGGCCACAAATAAGATTGCAAATGAAAGACAAAGAGTTTGAGAAGACCATGATTCCTGTAGTGAAAGAGGCATTGGACGCGTTAAATGACGTCATTAATAACTTTTTAGGAAACAACAAGGCTCCGAAGTACAAATCTATTGTAAAAGATTTCACCAAGCCATCAACGAGATGGAGAGGAGATATCAGGGAAGGTGGGATGCTAAAATGTTAGCCGACTACTGCTGGTGTCTTAAGCGAGACGATCTTGGTCAAACTCATCAAAGACGATCAAAGAAAATTCGTTTTGACATGTGATTTTTCATTTAAAAATCTTTTTTATCATTGTCATAGTTGATATTTAAAAATAAATTTTATGCAAACAAAAAAGTTTAAGACATAATCCAAGAAAAAAAATAAAAATGAAAAAAAATAAAATGTATAAAAAAAATTATAAATAGAGTGGGGTAATAAAATAGGGGTGATAAGTAGGTGGTCTGGGTGATATTTCCCCTTAAATATAATTGAACCGACGGATCGTAGAAGGGCATATAGGCCATGCTAAATACATTGCGTATATGCCCTTCTACGATCCGTTGGTTCAATTTATTTAATAGTGCACTTATTATTAACCCTTTCGTGCCCATGGGACATATATGTCCCACCTACAAAAACCTCCAGAACTCTAAACAGATTAAATATTTTTTATTCAAACTTGGTGCATTTTTTTCAGGAAGGATAGAGCTTTCAAAAAATGGAACTCACATTTTGTTTAAAAATTTATATTGTTCAGAAAAAAATATAAATAATTATGAAAAATGACGAATTTTTAAAACATTTTAGATTCGCTTGAAACTGGTTACTCGGGGGTTTTTGGGGTCGCTGAATACGAATCCGGTGTTAGTTTTTGAAAATTCAAAATGGCGGATCCAATATGGCGGACGAAAAATCAAAATTGTTCGGATTCGCTTGAAAATGGTCACTCGGGGGTTTTCGGGGTCGCTGATTACGAATCCGATATTAGTTTCTCAAAATTCAAAATGGCGGATCCAATATGGCGGACGAAAAATCAAAATTGTTCGGATTCGCTTGAAAATGGTCACTGGGAGGTTTTCGGGGTCGCTGATTACGAATTTGGTATTAGTTTCTCAAAATTCAAAATGGCGGATCCAATATGGCGGATGAAAAATGAAAATTGTTTGGATTCGCATGAAAATGGTTACTCGGGGGTTTTCGGGGTCGCTGATTACGAATCCGATATTAGTTTTTCAAAATGACGGATGCAATGTGATGGACGTATTTTTAAAAGTTATTAACAAAAAAAATCCAACGCACTTCTTGCGGAACCTCAAGGGTGGTGTGGAAGGCCGTTACAGACATAAAAAAATAAACTTCTATTACTGTTATACTTTCAACTTATTTTAATTTGTTTAATTTAAATTAGTTTCAATCGATTGTTAACGATTATTAAAAATTGATCTGCAACATTGGATTTAAGACTCAATTTTTGAAAACTAATACCAAATTCGTAATCAGCGACCCCGAAAACCCCCCAGTGACCATTTTCAAACGAATCCGAACAATTTTGATTTTTCGTCCGCCATATTGGATCCGCCATTTCGAATTTTGAGAAACTAATATCGGATTCGTAATCAGCGACCCCGAAAACCCCCGAGTGACCATTTTCAAGCGAATCCGAACAATTTTGATTTTTCGTCCGCCATATTGGATCCGCCATTTTGAATTTTGAAAAACTAGTATCGGATTCGTAATCAGCGACCCCGAAAACCCCCGAGTGACAATTTTCAAGCAAATCCGAACAATTTTAATTTTTTCGTCCGCCATATTGAATCCGCCATTTTGAATTTTCAAAAACTAACACCAGATTCGTAATCAGCGACCCCAAAAACTATAGGAACCACTTTAGTTTCGTTTTTTTATATGCTCAGTTTTGCCTGGGCACGAAGGGGTTAATTGAATCTTTTATGGAAAATGATTATTAGATTTCTTTAATGTGAATCGTTATTAATAGAAGTTTTTTCTGTTTTGTAGATAGTGAAAAAGGTGATTTACTCATATTCTTAAGTGGAATGAGTGAAATCACAGCCGTAGTTGAAGCGGCTAAAGAATACAGTATGAAGGAAAAAAACTGGATTGTTTTGTCTCTACATAGTACACTATCTATATCAGAACAAGATAAAGTAAGTTTCAAAGCATACTATAGTTTAAAAAAATATTTACAATATTATAATTTTTGATTAAAATATCGATTTAAAACAGAT